>NC_092372.1:14197533-14500658 GCF_030028105.1 Mobula birostris | reverse complement strand
ATTATTTCATCACGGTTGATCCAATTTTCCTCTCAGCCCCAATCTCCGGCCTTCTCACCATATCCCTTCATGCCCTGAACAATCAAGAATCTATTGACCTCTGCCTTAAATATACATAAAGACTTGGCCTCCACAACTGCCCCAGGCAAAGAATTCCACAGATTCACCAAACCAACCTCCGGCTAAAAAAATTCCTCCTCATCTCCATTCTTAGAGGACACCGCTCTATTCTGAGGCTGTGTCCTCTGGTCTTACACTCTCTCACCATAGGACACATCCTCACCACATCCACTCTATCAAGGCCTTTCACCATTCGATAGGTTTCAATTAGGTCACCCCTCATTTTTTAGCCAGAGGGTGGAGTTCATTACCACAGATACATAGCTATAGAGGCAAAGTCATTGGGTACGTTTAGTGTGGAGTTAGATAGGTTCTTCATTAGTGAGGGTCTCAAAGATTACGGGGAGAAGTCAGGAGAATGGGGTTGATAGAGATAATGAATCAGCCATGATTGTAATGTAGAGCAAACTTGAAAGGCCGAATGGCACAATTCTGTTCCTATGTCTTATGTAATTTGCGCTGGTGAAAGTTGAGTTTATTATCATATGGCATGTAGACGTATGCACAGGTGCAATGAAAAACTGACCTGCAGCAACACCATGACCACATAGCAGCAGACACACATACACAACATTCACAAAAAAAATGAACACCATTTTAGAGTCCGATGGCTTTGTATACCTCAGTGAGTTCCAGCACTTCTAGAGAGGGATTCAGTGGTACCGACCAACACCAAACCGAACCTCTCCTCCCTCTCACCTCCCACCTCCCACTCACTTTCTTTGTAACTTTACAAGGTAGAACACATGTAGCACGTCAAATAAAAACAAAGCCCTATTGTGGTGGTAGAGTTGCTATTCTGAGGTTCAAGAGCTGAATGGCTGAAGAGAAGTTGCTGTTCTTGAATCACAAACAAGACAAAATCTGCAGATGCTGGAAATCCGAGAAACACACACAAAATGCTGGAGGAACTCAGCAGGCCAGGCAGCATTTTGTTGTTTTGCTCTTCTTGAACCTGGTGGTGCGGGACTTCAGGCTTCTGTACCTCGGCCCCATGGTAGCTGTGAGAGAAAGGCTTAGCCTGGATGGTGGAGATCTTTACTGATAACTCTTCACTTCTTGAGGCGGTGCTGTGTGTAGATACTGTTGGATTAGGCTGTATAATTATTATTTGTCTTGTAGTTTAACTTAATTCTGTTTGTTTGTATTATTATATAATCACATTTATATATGGTTCCTTAATGTTGTTATAGCCAGGGTTGGTAATGGGGACACACTCCCACTACCTATTAAATGTTCCCAATGGCGTGTGCCTCAAATAGCCTCT
Organism: Mobula birostris; assembly: GCF_030028105.1. NCBI lineage: Eukaryota > Metazoa > Chordata > Chondrichthyes > Myliobatiformes > Myliobatidae > Mobula > Mobula birostris. The sequence continues at coordinate 14,499,271 of NC_092372.1, read as the reverse complement.
GACAACCAAGTCCAGCTCTTGGCCTTCACGTGTAGCTTAGCTACTAAGCCCGGCGGAACTGTTTCTGCTGACGGAATGGCCAAAGGTGGGTTACTGGCGCCGTAAAACCAGTCTCTTTGGGCAGGTGGGGCTCATCAGCCTGGTTGGCATCTAACCTAGGAAAAGAGAAACTCTGATCTCAACCCTCCGCTGGCTTGCGGCTATGTCCACTCATGGGGAAGGCTTTGGGAGTAATCCGCAAGGGAAAAGTCCGGAGCTGGAGTCCATAAGGTAGTTCTACATTGTGTTCAATGCTGACTAGCAACTTCTGCAGCACAGATGGTACCAAACTGTATCGGTCTCCGCCATTCCTTTGGATTCATCAGATGCGTGGAGAGGGGGAGCTTGCTACATGGGCAACAGCTTGCTCTCCATATCGTACTGAACAGGTTGTGTATCTAGATAGCTAGCACAAAATATCTCCATGTTCAACTATGAGCAAAGAAGGTCCTCACTTTCACTCTCATTTATATGTAATTGTTCTCGTGGTTGCATTTTTCTGTTTGCCTTTGTATTTACTCTGGCAACTACTTGGTTTCAGTTGCGGAATCACATTATAAACAAGAGAAAATCTGCAGGTGCTGGAAATCCAAGCAACACACACAAAGTATTGGAGGAACTCAGCAGGTCAGGCAGCAGCTATGGAAAAAAGTACAGTCGGCATTTCGAGCTGTATACAAATTACAACGGGAGATAGAAAATGCATGCCTAAAGGGCAATGTTACAAAAGTCATCGGGGATCTCAATATGCATGTATATTGAGAAAATCAGGTTGGTGCTGAATTCCAGGAGGGCGATTTTCTAGAATGCCTGTGAGATGGCTGTTTAGGGCAGCTCACGGTTGAGCCCATAAGGGGATTGGTTATTCTGGATTGGGTGTGGTGCAATAAACCTGAACTGGTAAGAGAGCTAACAAGAGAAGTTAAAGCCGACATAAAAGCCAAAAAGAGGGCATATAAAAGAGCAAAAATTAGTGGGAAATTAGATGATCAGGAAGCTTTTAGAAACCAACAGAAGGCAACTAAAAAGTAATTAAGAAGGTAAAGTGTGATGGGGTCCTGAATTACCCCTATAAACTGTGCTCAATTACCCCTATAAACTGTGCTTTTGAAAAGAGAGAGAGAGAGTTATTTAACACCGACATGTTGTTTTAAAAGAGAGAGGGAGGTGAAGACTGCTCACAGGTTGTTTATACTTTCTTCAAGGACATTGCCTGCTTGCATTTCTTACACAGAGAGAGGAAGGAGGAGTTATTTGAATGACAGCTGGTATCCAGTACGGGGAGATAAATAGGAGGTCAAATGGTATAGACCTCAGACACATGTTTTGGACACGGAATGAGCTTTGTTGTGCCTGCAGGAAAAGTGGGATCTTTTTGGAGGATCGATCAGGCAGATCGATCAGTGGCTCTTGCAGTGACCGGTAGGGAGTTGTCCATGTGTCCAACCTTTGCCTAGGTTAATAGCTCCACCACAGAAAACCGTCCCCTTTGTTGTGGTCACAGTCGGTGACTTTTAACGGATTTCGGAGGACAACGAGAAGATCGACAGCACCAGCTCACCTGAAGACTCAAATTGCTCCCTCTCTCTCTCTCTCTCCATCACTACTCAACTCAATACCCCCACGAACTGAACTGAACTGAACTGAACTTTACTCATCATCGTCTGTATCTTTTTACCCCTAGACTTGAAGCTTGGTTTTTCACATATATTTCCACACTTACTGATTTACTGACTTATATATATAATCATTGCTAACCTGTTTGATTTATCTACATTTATATTACTGTATTGCGTAGTTACTAACAAATATTATTAGTTAATAGCAGTACTGAACTCCAAAGTGTTTTCTATTTCTGCTGGTTCTTTATTCACGTTATGGGGTAGGTGACAAAAGATAGAATATGGAAGTAAGCTAGTCAATAATATTAAATGGGATACCAAAAGCTTCTTCAGATACATGAAGTGTAAAAGAGATGTGAGAGTGGATTTCAAACCACCGGAAAACAATGCTGGAGAGTTAGTAATTGGGGGCAAGGAATTGGCAGATGAACTGAATAAGTATTTTGCATGTCTTCACTGTGGAAGGCACTAGTAGCCTGGTGGAACATTGAACATAGACACCTACAGCACTTTACAGGCCCTTCGGCCCACAATGTTGTGCCGACCATGTAACCTACTCTAGAAGCTGCCTTGAATTTCCCTACCGCATAGCCCTCTATTTTTCTAAGCTTCATGTACCTATCTAAGAGTCTCTTAAAAGACCCTATTGTATCCACCTCCACCACTGCCGCGGGCAGTACATTCCATTCACCCCCTCACTCTCCCACTCCCTATGTGAAAATCTTACCCTCTGGAGCCACAGTTGAGAGCAGAGTATCTGGTGGGGACCAAAGGTGAGTGAGCTACCTGGGAATGGACATGACAAAGCCCTCCACCAGAGATGCTACCCCTCCCTCTACACCCCTTGCTCCCTATTGATATTGATTTGTAATGGTCACATGCCCCAAAATACAGAGAAAAACTGGTCTTATATACTATTTATACAGATCAAATAATTACACAGTGCATTGAACTAGAATTAGACAAAAACAATAACTCTTCTTGATTGGCTGAATTTCTTTTATGGCTGACTCAATGCATGAATTAAGTGCTGGCAAGAAAGGTCCCCATCCCCCCAAGGAGCAGGCACTCTGTCTGGATGCAGCTGAGGTGAGTAAGTCCCTGTTCAGGGTCAACCTACTAAAAGCTGCTGGGCCTTATAACATGCCTGGTTGGGTGCTGAGAGGCTGTGCAGTCCAATTAACAGAGGTTGTAACAATTATCTTCAACTTCTCTCTGGAACGGTCCACTGTCCCTACAGGCTTCAAGGCAGCCACCATCATCCCAGTGCCAAAGAGGGCGAGACTAACCTACCTTAATGACTACCATCCAGTGGCACTGCCCTCGATAATAATGGAGTGCTTTGAGCACCTGGTTATGGATCATATTAAGTCCTATCTTCGTGCTACATTGGACCCTCTCCAGTTCAGTTATCACTCAAATCAGTCCACTAATGATGCCATAGACCCTACACTCCACTTTATCCTGTCCCACCTGGAAAATGATGCCTCATATGCCAGGATGCTGTTTATCAATTTCAGTGCAGCATTTAATATGATCATCTCTCAGAAGCTGGTAGATAAACTTTCCTGATTGGGTCTTAACCTCTCTCTGGAACTGGATCCTGGACTTCTTAATAGAAAGGACACATCAGTCTGTGTTAACAGCAACGTCTCTAGTTCCATCATACAGAGCACCGGCACCCTCCGGGGCTACGTGCTCAGCCCCACCGCTTTCACGCTGCTGAAGCATGACTGCACTGCTCAATCCAGTTCAACCCGAATCACGTCTGCTGATGACACAACAGTGGTTGTCCTTATCAACAACAATGAGGAGTTGGTGTACAGAGAGGAGGGAAAGTGGCTGGTAGAATGGTGCAAGCCCAACAACGTGAATCTCAATGTGTACAAGACTAAAGAGATTATTGTGGACTCCAGAAAGATGCAGGTTGACCATCCCTCACTGTACATAAATGACTCCTCTGTGGGGAGATTTGGGAGTACCAAGTTTCTAGGAGTGCACATAAAGGATGATCTCACCTGGTCCCTCAACACCACCAGCACAGCAACAACTCCACATCCTGAGGAGAGCGAGAATTCCACCCACCTCCACACCCCATTCTTATCAATTTTTACAGGAACATCATTAAGAGTGTTCTGACCAGCTGCATCATCATCCAGTATGGGAATTGCAAGGCCACAAGTCCCTACAAAGGATCGCAAGGGCTGCTGAGAGGATCATCTGGAGCTCTCTTCCACCATCAGAAATATTTATCAGGAATGCTGCACACGCAGGGCCTTTAGCATTGTCTCCCATCCATCCAACAATCTCTTTGACCCCTACCATCAGGCAGGAGGTACTGTAGCATTAGGAAAGGACTATTAGGATGGGAAACAGCTTCTTCCCCCAAGCCCTGGGACTACTGAAATCCCTGCCACCACCTGGGTCTGATCAAGTATGAAGCGCAGTAGTGTTATACTGTTTACTTTTTAACTTGTCTGGTAAATGCACCTTATTATTTGTTAATTTATTTGTGATAATACTACTTTATGTTCTGTGTGTAAGTTATATGTACTGTGTTGTACACCTTGGTCCAGATGAAAATTGTTTCGCTTAGCAGTATACATGTGTGCAGTTGAATGGCAATGAACTTGAATTTGAATGATACAAAATGAAGTGTTAAAGCTACCAAAAGATTTTGGTGCAGATAAACATGAAGTGCAAGGTCATAATGAGGTAGATTGTGAGGCAAAGAGTTAATTTTGTCGTACAGGAGGTCTGCTCAAGTGTCTGATAACAGCACGATAGAATATGTCCTTGAGCCTGGTGATATATGGTACATCATTATCATCATCATGTGCCATGTCATATGATGTGGGCGATCATGGTATATCCATCTGTCTTGAACCTAATCATTACCTGTGGGGAAGAGCCCTTTCATGCTCTTATTCTTTTCTCTTTCGACCACCATGATTGTTCTTGGCAAATTTTTCTACAGAAGTGGTTTGCCATTGCTTTCTTCTGGGCAGTGTCTTTACAGGACAGGTGACCCCAGCCATTATCAGTACACTTCAGAGATTGTCTGCCTGGTGTCAGTGGTCATATAACCAGGACTTCTGATCTACACCAGCTGCTCATATGACCATCCACCACCTGTTCATGTGGCTTTTCATGACCCTGATCGGGGGAGATAAGCAGGTGCTTCACCTTGTTCAAGGATGATCTGCAGGCTAGCAGATAGAAGCCTTACACTTCCTATGGTAGAGATGTATCTCCTCTGTGCCACCCCAAGCCATTGTATCTTCTGCATGATTGGGGCGGGGAGGACTTTTACAGAGGCAGCAAGAAGTATATACAGAGTCCATAGAAGGGAGACCAGTTCCTGTGATGTGCTGAGCAGTATCCACAGCTCTCGGTAGTTGTTTGTGGTCATGAGTAGAGCACAACCTTTTGATGTTATTGGCAATGGGTCATCTGAGTGATCGTCGACACCTTCTTATTGGCTCTGGTCCAACCCAGTATCCATTTATTTCCCTACTTCCACAAGTGACAACTGGTAATTGAGGGTTCTTTGTTCTCCTCAATAACCAGCTTGAATCGCTCAGGGCAGGAACAGACCTCAACATTCACAAACATGCATGTGATTTCTAACCAAAGAACACCTCACAAATAACTAACAAGAGAAAATCTGCAGATGCTGGAAATCCAAGCAACACACACAAAATGCTGGAGGAACTTAGCAGGCCAGGCAGCATCAATGGGAAAAAGCACAACTGACGTTTTGGGCCGAGACCCTTTGGTCCTGCCGAGTACTGTCAGCATTTTGTGTGTGTTCCTCACAAATAACTTCTTACATGGAAATGATGTCTAGCCCAGATTACCTGGAACATTATTATGTCTACCTTAAACCTTAATCAAGCCAAGCAACTTCATTGCACAAAATGGAGAATGCAGAGCCATTTCACAAAATGGCAGCCTCTATTTGTTCAACAAGAACAAAGACAATTGGTTTATCTCTTTCCACTGTCCTTGATCCATTCAAATTCGACATTTTCTTCCATAATTTAATTCTGCCATGGCCAAAACATTGGCTTGGTTACTTAGTTCAAGGAAGTTTGCAGACAAGATTGATACTATCAATTAGCACATCAATAGGTGATCTATTAATAATTGAAAGATTTGCATACTCAGATTGTCAGCATTCACAGCATTAATTGTCATATCTAGAAATGCTGTCCCAGGAAGATTTTAGACCCATCTTTGTGTGAAGTGGCAAAAAAACAGTGTAAATGCAAGAGAGCATTCAGGCTTGTTAGGAATAGTCAAGGAACATCAAGAAGAATGACAGAAAGACAGGGTAAACTAGAATCCATTCCTCGGTTTCTGTGTCGGATGACTTGTTCATCTGCAACGTGTTGGTATATCCCTTTAGCTTATAGGAATTGTATCTATATTTTGGAAATCTTTTATAAGGAAGAAGTCCGCTGTGAGTTTTTAAAGTGTTTTAAGAATTTTATCTAAATTTAAATCTGTATCACTAAAATAAATGAACTGTGTTTAAACAACTTTGTTAGCTGGAAGAATCTCCTCTTTGGTAGGGAGGATGAGGGATCCCATCACTCAAATAGTGGGTATTGGCAGTAAAACTCACCGTGGAGGATAAAACTCCCTCCAGTGAGGGTACCCGCGGCTATCTATATTGGATAGGGCTAATGATCTTTGCATGAGTTTAGAACTGTGCAGTCAGCATACCCAGTATCATCTCAGCAGTACAGTGACTGATACTAATTTTATTTTTTAATTTACTTAGAGGTGCAGCGTGGTTTTCCGGCCCTTAGAGCTGCCATGACAACCCATGACAACTCCGATTACAGTCCAACCCAATCACGGGACAATTTACCGTCCTGGTACACCTTTGGACTGTGGGAGGTAACCGGAGGACCCGGAGAAAACACGCGCCTGCCACAAGGGGGACATACAGCGACTTCATACAAAGGACGCCGGAACTGAACTCTGAGCTCTGAGCTAGCGTAGCACCCCAGAAGTAATAGATAGCGGAGGGTGACTTGGATTGGGGTGTTAACTCAGGTGTCTCACATCCTGGTGAAAAAACGCGAGGGACTGTCATCTTGGATATAAAATAAAAAGAAAATCTGCTGTCTTTTAAATGGTGGCAGATTGGTATTCAAAGTGATTTGGGGATCCGAGTAAATTCAACACTGAAAGTCAATGAAAGTCACTATAAGCCAATAGGGGAGCACATGATACCTTGGCTTTTGTTATAAGAGGATTTGAGTACAAACATTGTCCTCGAATTATATCTGACCCTATCACACTGCATTAGAATGTTGTGTATAGGACTGGTACATATCCTATCAAAGAAAGCGTAGCAGGAGATTGAAACATTGAGTCAGTGGGCAATGCGCTCAGCTGTCGGAGGCTCCAGCACTCGAGCGATCTCCCTCTCTTGATGGTGAGGAGAGTCTGTTGGTCTTTCGAGTCGGGGGGCTCGGTCGATCAATACGGCAGACTGTAACACCGAAACAAGTGTTGGTCTCCCCCTCCCCCTTGTTGTTGCAAGAGCGACTTCTCTTTCTCTCCCTTACTTGTGAGAGTCTGAGACGTTGAAGCATTGGGGCGGACTGTAGATTTTGATGGACTCTAGATCACGGTGTCTGGGGGCTGTGCTATTGGTTCGTGGTGGATAGTGGAGGGTGACGCTTTTGCTGGAGCAAGTGGGGGGCGGGGAAGGTTAATGATTTTGCTGGTGCTTGTGCGCGCCGGGGGAGGGGCTTCGGGGTTTTAACCTTTTTCTGTCATTCATTCTTTGGGGTTTTTCTTTTACCATGCCACCAGAACCTGATCATTATGATGAATTTGTCCGACTAATCTGGAAAGTAGCGCAGCAGAACCAAATATATTCAGGATTGACTAGTGATATCAAGCAAAGTTATGACGAGTATGTCAAATTACACGACCAAGACCCGTTTGGTCAAGACACAGTTGAAATGGTTCTGTCCCTACTGAGCCAAGAGAGACAACAGCGTGGCAGGAACTGCTAGAAAACACAGACATGACCAAGAACAGTAAGAAGGCGTGGGCAACTGTTTGGAATCTCAACTCAGACAATAGACCACCACAGGGAATTGCTGCCGTAACACCCAATCCGGTTGTCCACCAACTGATACTAAATGGTCGACCAAATAACAAGGAACAGTGGCAAAAGAAAAAGCATCATCAGGAGATGGGCTCTGCTCTCTCAAACGGGAATAACAACTTCCCCCCTCTCACCCTAGAAGAACTAAAGGATGAAGTATCACAGCTAAAATCCAACAAAGCTGCTGGCATACATGGGATTCTTAACGAATTCCTTAAACATCTTGGGCCTAAAGCACTCCACTGGCTTCTGTCCCTTTTTAACTGTTGCCTAAGATCATTAAAAATACGTAAAAAGTGGAGGAGCCAAAGATGTTGCTCTCCTAAAACCCAATAAAGACCCCAACATTCCTAAAAAATACAGACCGTTTTCCTTGCTCTGCACCCTCTATAAACTCCACGAGAGACCCACATTGAAAAGAATATCCCCCTTAGTCGAAGATCTTCTAACACCAGACCAAGCCGGGTTCAGGCCAGGCCACTCTTGCTGCGGTCAAGTCCTGAACTTAACCCAGTATATTGAGGATGGCTTTGAAATGCGACAGATTGCAGTATTCGTAAACTTAACAGCAGCATACGACACTGTGAATTACAGAGGCCTTCTACTGAAATTATCTAAAATGTTGAAGAACGAAACCACAGTCAAAGTAATAAGAAGCCTCCTAGAAAATTGCAGGTTTTATGTAGAAATGTATGGAATTAAGAGTAGGTGGTGTCCACAAAAGAACAGACTACCACAGGGATCATTCCTGGCACCTCTACTATTTAATGTTTACACAATCGACCAACCAAGCTTTCCTAACACACGCAGGTTTATCTATGCAGACAACCTATGCACAGCAATACAAACTAATTCCTTCCAAGAAGTTGAAGTACGACTTACAGCAGTCCTCGAAACAATGAAGCAGTATTATGAAAAATGGTCTCTGAACCCAAATCCATCAAAAACTCAAGTGTGTGTATTCCACCTGAGGAATCGAGAAGCAGCTCGGAAACTCAAGATCCTCTGGTGTGGGAAGGAGCTCGAGCACCATCCGACTCCAATTTACCTGGGCGTGACACTGGATAGGACGCTCTCATTCGCCACCGACATCCAAAAACTCCGAGGGAAAGTTGGCTGTCGCAATTCTCTCTTGAAAAAATTAGCAGGCACGAAATGGGGAGCTAATGCTCACACACTTAGATCAACTGCCCTTGCACTTTGCTAGGCACCTGCAGAATACTATGCACCTGTGTGGGGCAGATCAGCCCATGTGAAGAAAATAGACCCGTTGCTTAACGAAGCTTGCCGAATAATCACGGGCACACTGCGCCCCACACCCAGTAACATCATTTACAGACTTGCAGGCATTGCTCCCCCAGAGATCCGAAGACACACTACAACAAAAACTGTTAAAGGTAAACAGAACTCGGATCCACGGTAACCACTACATCATCATGCGACAGTTTCCAACCGCCTAAAATCGAAGAAAAGCTTTGGTCCAGTGGAGGAACTACCGCACGGCAAATCTCCCCAAACATACAGATTGACCTCTGGCAACAAACAGAAGCCAGAACCCCACCAAACAATACAGTGCACTGCTTGACAGACGGAAGTGGTGCACTCTCAACAGAGCGAGAGCGGGAGTTTGTCGGACGGGAGACAATATGGTGAAGTGGGGTTTAAAGACCAGCCAATCCTGTGAGTGTGGCGAAAGGGTGCAGGACATTGAACACGCTCTGTGCAACTGCCACTCTCACCTGATTTAGCTGATACTGACCTGCTCAACATCAACCAAACAACACCAGAGTGGCTGGCGGTCTGGTGTGACAGGCTATGAAGTGGGGGTTTTCTGCTGTTTTGTGGATGTCTGCGAATAGTAAATATTTCACGTTCTATGCTGTATACATTCTGTGATACTAAATTGAGCTATTGAACCAGTGAAGAATATCTAGGATAAACAGAGCACAGCAAAGGTTAACCTGGTCCAATCCTGGAATGGTGGGTTTACTGTATGTGAGATTAACTATATTAGGTCCCGAGAGCTTAGATAGAAGACTGAGAGACGATTTAATTGAAGCGTACACAATTCTTACAGGACTTGACTTTTTGCTGGGGCGTTTAAAATCGTGGGTCACAATCTCAAAGTAGAAATATCAGAAACCGGAACAGGGGCAGGACATTTGGCCCCATGAGCCGGCTCCACCATTCAAAGAGATCACAGTTAGTTTTCTCTCTCACGCACCACTTTCTTTTTGCCTTCCCATACCTAAAGAAAGAGCTGCCAGAGAAGAGGTGGGCGTAGGTTCGATTGCAACATGTAAGATAAGTTTGGATAAGTACGTGGATGGGAGGCTATGCAGGGTTCTGGTCGATGGGACGAGGCAGAACAACAGTATGGGGTGGACTGCATGGCTGAAGGGCAGTCCCATGACTCCCCCAAAAAAGCTTTATTTGTGTTATTGTGTACATTAAAACATATATTGGAATGCATCGTTTGTGTCAACAACAAATATAGTCCGAGGATATGCTGGGGGCAGTCTGCAAGTTTCGCCATGTTTCCGACACCAGCACAGAATGCTTACAACTTCCTGATCCTAACCCGAACGTTTTAGGACCTGGAGGAAACCCACACAGTCAAGGGAAACATGTGGAAACGCCTCACAGGCGGTAGCGGTAACTGAATCCCGATCATTGACCGTAAAGCAATTCACCAACCCCGACACCACCGTGCCGGCCTCTTTCGATTCACCTAATACTGTATCAAGAAATCGATGGATTAAAGTTTCAAATGAAACCGATGACTTAGCCCTCGCTGATTGCCAATTACATGGTTCACTAGCCTCTGGAGAAATTTCTCCTCATCCTAGTCCTAAATCGCACCCTCCATTTTTAGATTGTGATGTCTAGTTCTAGACTCCTTAGAGAGGAAATACACTGCCTTTCAGAGTCGGGTTTATTATCAAAGGCATGTGTCGTGAAATTTGTTACAGCAGAAGTACAATGCAATATAGAAATAAATTGCAGTAAGAATATAATGCATATTGAATAGATTGAAGTAGTGCAAAAGCAGAAATAATATAGAAGTTTTCGAGTGTTTTAGTTGACAAACCAAATCTCTTCAAACTCCTAATGAAATATAGCCGCTGTTTTGCCTTCTTTATTGCTGCACCGATATGTTGGGACCAGGCTGAGACCTCTGAGAATTAGACGTCTAAAGTCTTTGGAAGAGAAACTATGCCACACTTGAGTCTGGTAATTTTTTGCCGGATTTCCTTCATTACAAGTATATTCGTAAAATAAAGATTAAACACACGAGATCCTGCAGATGCTGGAAATCCAAAGTAACACGCACAAAATGCCGAAAGGATCTCGGACCGAACTCTTTATTCCTCTCCATAGATTAATAAAGCCTGACCTGCTGAGTTCCTCCAGCATTTTGTGTGCGTTACTAAAAAGAGCTTTATTTGTCACAGGTACAAAAATCCATTTCATGACAACGTTTTTTTGAGTTAATGTTTTAATTCTCAGGGCTTTGCAGTTTGGCTGTTGGACTGAATGCTGTAGTGAAGATAGCAGCCATAGAAAGACTACTAGAACTTTCTCTGGACAGCCTTCTTGGTGGCGTTGCCTGGAGTTAATGTGGGAGGAGGAGATAGATGTCTCCTCCCCCTGGTGTCGCCCGGTGAGTGGGGACGAGAATAGACGAGCGGAACCGCCGGAGTGAGTAGTGCCGAGCCCGGGACTGGTTTGATGGTCGCTCAAGATGGCGCTGCTGAGACTGGGGACCCGTTCGTGCGCCGGTGAGTTGAGCGGAGTTATTCCCCTTCTGAACCCGGCGGTGACAACAAGCGGCAGGGTCCCGCACGGGCCGGAGGCGATGGGTTTGGGAAGTCAGTCTGGCCGTGCTTGACAATGTCGGCTTCCGGCGAGAAGCCGCATGTTATGTAACTCGTCGGCGGAAGAAAATCGACGATGCCAACTTTCCTCGGCGGTCCCTCCCTTGTTTCTCGGCGGTGTGAGCGGCGTCGCTCGCCCCCCGAGGAGAAGGGGGCAAGGGGCGCGCCGCCTGAGGAAGGGGAAGAAGAGTTCGGGGGTGGGGGGAGTTACTGGGGACGAGGAATAGTGGAGGAAATTGGACGAATGGTTGAGGCCGTGACGGGATGTTTAAATGTGTTGTAAACAAATAGTGATGGAGCGTCTTAAGTGTCCTTGTACGGATGTGCCTTAGCTGTACACTGAGCATGTAATAATGTGTTCACTGTTGTAAAGTTGGTGAACCAGCAACCAATTTGCGCACGCCGACCTCGTAAAAATGCTTTGTAACATTAATTCGAGGAATATATTTTAGCCAGAGCTGTAAAGATAACGCCCGACTCTTGATGGTTGTCTGGTGCTTTCTGCGTCTAACTGATAACAGCTGCGTTACCGTTAACACCTCAAAATAATCCACTATAGTTTAGCACTACTCAAGGACGTTGCTGAGGCAATTTAACTCTGTAAATGGCCTGGAATGGTGTTATGGGCAAGAAGGCTGCAAGGTGGCTCACACTGTTCGCGTTAATTGATATGTGGGTTTAATTGTCAGTTTGGGTTGACTTTTCTTGAGAATAGATCTGAATTTAAGCAGCTATTGGGAAGCAGTGCACTTGCGAATTAAGTTAATTTCAGTAATGAGGAAATTATGGACTGCAGCAAATTATTGAAAGTGGAGGTACACATACAAACTTGGAGTTTGAAAGAAATTGCACATGGATGAAAGCTTTTATTTTATTTAGTCATACAGTGCAGAGAAGGGACTTCTGCCCCAGCAACCCTACCACCCCGATTTAAAAACTACCAAAAAGTAAATCGGAGTTCTGTTTTAGACCACATAGAAACGTAGAAAACCTATAGGCTCTTCGGCCCACAATGCTGTGCCGAACATATACTTACTGTAGAAATTACCTAAGGTTACCCATAGCCCTCTATTTTTCTAAGCTCCATGTACCTATCCAGGAGTCTCTGAAAGGACCCAATTGTATCCACCTCCACCACCATCACCAGCAGCCCATTCCACACACTCACCACTCTCTGCGTTTTAAATAAAAATTGCGCCTGACATCTCATCTGTACCTACTTCCATGCAGAATCAGAATCAGGTTTATTATCCCCGGCATGTGACGTGAAATTTGTTAACTTAGCAGCAGGAGTTCAATGCAATGCATAATCTAGTGGAGAGAATAAAATAATAATAAATAAGATAAAAATAATAAATGAACAAGTACCATATATAAAAAATAAACACTTTAAAGTACAGATATGGAATAAAATGTTTATAAATGCCAGTATCTATTTACAGTGTAAACAGCATTATAAAAAGTGGTTTTAAATCCAGTTTTTTAGGTAATAGATAGAGGAGCTAATTAGAATTGTCAATCAGATTAACAGCCTGGGGGAAGAAACCTTTTTAAGAAGGTGTAAAGGGTTTGTTTCAATGGTTCCATTTAATAACAGAGAATGTATACAATCTGAAATTCCCTTTGCAGACATCCACGAAAAACAGAAGAGTACTGCGCCCCAAAGAATGAATGACAGTAAAATTTAGACCCCCAAAGCACCCTGTCCCCACCCACACACAAGCAGCAGCATAGCATTGACCCCCCTGCCTTCCCTCACCCCCACTTATTTGAGCAGAAAGCATCAGCACCTACCACTCCCCAAAGCATATTCAAAGACACGTACCTTGGTAGATGGAAATTAGTATAGGTAAGCCATGTGCCACTAAGTAAGATCAATGCAGTTCTGTTCTTTGACCTCAACTCAATTTTCTTGCTTGATTTCCCCATAACTTCAACTTCTGAGGTAAAAATCTATCTCAAATGTACTTAATGGGGAGGAGGGGGAATATCATGCCAATCCCTTTCCCTACCTTGCCGTTGCCAACCTAATGAGTATTGTGTAAAAGAAACTGGATAATTAGTGTACAGTACTGCAGGCACTTTTGAGTGGTTATTTTTTAAATCCATAATTTTATTTAAATTATTTGGATAGAAATCTATTTTTCTTCCTGGTGTATTTTTTCCCTGTTAGGGAAATGAATCAATTACAATAATCTGAGATAACGTCAGATGGTTGCACAACAATGATCATCTCATGCACCTCCATCACCCATTTGTATAGCCTGAGGCCTTTTCTCTTCCCAGAACAAAGTCCAGTTCAGATTCCACCATCATGATGCTCATGTGCCTGGTTTAACTTGTTCTCACAGTCGGTAATTTTTAACTCCCTGTGCCTTCTGTAAATGGATGTAGCTATGTGAACACTGAGTTTCAAATTGAGCCAATTTCTGTAGGATAAAACAGTCATAAGAATGTAATGAATATAAATGGAATAATTGAGGTTGAAAAAAATAGTTACTGATCCATTTCCCATTCGGCTTTCACTTCCTTGTAGTTAATGGTGTTATTTTCCACTAAGTTAGAAATTTTCATCACTATGGCGGCTAGTTTCCACTCTCTTCTCACCTTTGTGTATTTCTCCTCTAACTTCTGTTTTTGACACCTATGTTGGGGAACAGCTGGTAATGAGACAAACCCATGGCTACCTTGATTGTATTTCTTCTCACCCTGGGTTCCTGAAAGGTCCATGCTTCCATTATCCCATTTTTCTTAATCTCACCTGTTCGGACAGGGTATCTGCTATACCTGTGCTTCCAGTTTTTTTTCCCTTAGCAGTGGGTTCCCTTCCACCGTAGGTAGGATGGACTTCAACTGTGCCCATGTTGTCATCCTTTCCACAACAGGATAGGGGTTCCCTTGGCCTTGACTCTTCATCCTCAACTGATTATTTCTCTAATTTGCCACCTTGAAGCTGATCCCACCGTCATCCACAGTTTCTCCCTCCCTTTTTCACATTCTGGGAGGGACTGTCCTTGTTGGACCTTCTGCGTCATTCCTTTATCTCTGCTAATGGCTCTGACTCTTCCCCGGTTGTCTTCCTCATGAAGAGGCAAAGCAATGCCACACCTGCCACTTTAATTCTCCCTTTCTTCTGTTCAGAGCCTCAGACACTTTTATTCTGTCGAAGCAATGATTTACTTGTACTTTGCATTTGATGCCATGTATTTCCAAGTACAGATTGGTGATTGCTTTGTAGAGTAAATGCTATTATTCTGAGACTCCCAGCCTTTCCATTGTTTATGATTCTAATTCTTCACCCTGTTCCCATTTTGGTCTTTGCTTTTAATTTCCTGGAAGCTCAATCTAAGGTCAAGGTACAGCGCCTGAGCATGTTAGGGTCTTCTGGATGACATTTTATTCAACAAAGGTCAAAGTAAATTTATTAACAAAGTACAAATCTGTCACCATATACTACCCTGAGATTCATTGACCAGGTAAATATTAAATAATAAAGAACATCATTTACATTCTTGTCATTTAGGCAAAATTCATTTCGGGTAGTATTTTTAGCTTCTACGAGAATTAGGGATTCAATTCGTTTGGGAATAATTAGAAGTTCCTTGTGCTTTTATCATGCCTTTCATGTTTTTCAGAGAAAATTTGAGGATGTTGCCTGGTCTGGAAAACCTGTGTTATAAGGAAAGATTGAATAGGTTAGGACTTTATTCCTTAGAATGTAGAAGATTGAGAGAGTTGATAGAGGTATTCAAAATTGAGGGGTATAGATAAGGCTTTTTCCACTGTGGGATTACAACCAGAGGTTAAGGGTGAAAGGTGAAAAGTTTAAGGAGAACATGAGGGGAAACCTCTACACTCAGGGTCATAAAGTATGGAATAAGCTGCCAGCACAAGTGGTGCATGCGAGCTCAATTTCATCGCTTCAGAGAAGTTTGAACAGGCACATGGATGGTAGAGGTATGAAGCGCTATGGTCGCAGTGGAGGTCGATGGAAATAAGCAGTTTAAAAGGATTCAGCATTGACTAGCTAGACTGAAGGGCCTGTTTGTGTGCTGTACTTCTCTATGACTATCTGCATAGGAATAATACACCATCTATTTCAGAGTTTCAGGCAGATCTGCTTCAGAATTTTCTGGCATTTGTCAGGAAATACCTTTTTTATCTTGTACATTAAAATAAGTATTGGCAGAATACCAGTTGTACTGGAGATATAACCTAGTTCCTCTCGTAGTGCTTGAGGTGGAGGGGGGGGTGCATTCCCAAGAATAACATTGCTGCTGGAAATGAGAGGGGTAATTACAGCATTATGCATTGTGCATTATAAACTGCTCAGTTTCGGACACGTGATACAAGCCGCATCCTCCCTGTGAACATGGGTACCTGGAACACGGCACAGATTGAGCATCGATGTGCTCACGACTCAGCAGAAGATTTGCACAGGGGATGGTGGGGTGTTCATGACAGGGCTGTCTGCCCAACATTGAGATGTGAAGCTTGGTATATAACCGTGACTGGGAGTGTGGGCTATTACTGTGGACTGGGAGCACTTGTTAATGGGCTGCCTGGACCCTACAGTCTCTCATCATCTCACATTGGAAGATTCCAGATTGTTTATTATTAAGGGAAAATCTTGCCTGATGAACCTGTTGGAATTCTTTGAGATTACAAGTAGGATAGATAAAGGGGATGCAGTGGATGTTGTATATTTGGACTTTCAGAAGCCCTTTGACAAGATACCACATAACGCAGGGGTTAACCAAGTTAAAAACCCATGGTATTACAGGAAACTTACTGGCATGGTTAGAGCATTGGCTGATTGGTAGGAGGCAGCAAGTGGGAATAAAAGGATCCTTTTCTGGTTGGCTGCCAGTGACTAGTGGTGTTCCACAGGGGTAGATGTTGGGACCACTTTTTATGCTGTATATCAGTGATTTAGTTGATGCAATAGATAGTTTTGTGGCCAAGTTTGCAGATGATACAAAGATTGGCAGAGGGGCAGGTTGTGTTGAGGAAACAGATAGGCTGCAGAATTACTTAGACACATTAGGAGAATGGGCAAGAGAATAGCAAATGAAATACAATGTTGGAAAAGGCATAGTCATGCATTTTGGTAGAAGAAATAAATGTACAGATTATTTTCTAAATGGGAAAAAAATTCAAAAATCTGAGATGCAAAGGGACTTGGGGGTCTTTGTGCAGAACAACATAAAGGTTAACTTGAAAGTGGAGGTGGTGAGGAAGGCAACATTAGCATTCATTTCAAGAGGTCTAGAATACAAGAGCAGGGAAGAGATGCTGAGGCTTTATTAGCCACTGATGAGGCTTCACCTTGAATATTGTGAAAATTTCTGGGCTCCTTGTCTAAGAAGAGATGTACTGGTGTTGGAGAGGGCTTAGAGAATGATTCCAAAAATGAAACGATTATCAAACGAGGACCATTTGATAACTCTGGGCTTGTACTGGCTGGAATTTGGAAGGATGATGGGGGATCTCATTGAAACCTTTCAAATGTTGAATGGTCTAGAGAGAGTAGATGTGGAAAGGGTGTTTTTCATTTGTCCTAGACTAGACATCTAGACACAGGGGGCACAACCTCAGGATAGAGGGGTGTCTATTTACAGGTGCAGAGATATTTCTTCAGCCAGAGGGGGGTGAATTTGTGGAATTTATTACCACAGGCAGCTGTGAAGGCCAGGTCATTGAGTGTATTTAAGGCAAAACTTCATAGGTTCTTGATTGGACATGGCATCAAAGGTTACGGGGAGAAGGCCGGGGAGAGGGGCTGAGGAGGGGAATAAAGGATCAGCGATGATTGAATGGTGGAGAGACTTGATGGGCCAAATGGCCTAATTCTGCTCCTATGTCATATGGTCTTATGGTCTATTTTTTGAGTCTGGCGGTTCTGGCGGTCCTGGCGTGATAGCTGTGTCACCTCTTCCCTCAATGTAGTGGGGCAAACAGTCCATATGTAGGGTGGGTGGGATCCTTCATGATATTGCTGACCTTTTTCTGGTACTTTTCTGTATATTTGACCTTGATGACAGTGATGGTGGAAGCTGCATTTGACTACTGTCCTTGTTTCTGTGCAACTTGCCCCTGTATTCCAACGTCCAGCATCTCTACACTGACAGGAAAAATTCTGCAGGTGCTGGAAATCCTAAGAAACACACACAAAATCAAAGCTCAAACTCAAAGTTCTTAAGGTGGATAAGTCACCTGGACAAGATGGACTACATTCCAGAGTCCTGAGAGAGATTACTGAAGCGATAACAGATGCGTTGGTCATGATCTTTCTAAAATCACTTGATTCTGGCATAGTCCCAGAAGACTGGAAGATTGAAAATGTCACTCCACTCTTTAAGAAGGGAGGAAGGCAAAAGAAAGGAAATTATAGGCCAATTAGCCTAACCTCAGTTGTTGGGAAAGTTTTGGAGTCTATTATTAAGGATGAAGTTTCAGCGTACTTGGAGACTAATAATAAAAGAAGTCAAAGTCAGAATGGTTTCTGTTAAGGGAAATCTTGCCTGACAAACCTGTTAGAGTTCTTTAAGAAAGTAACCAGCAGGGTTGTCAAAGGAGGGGTAGTCGGATGAAGTTATAAAAATTTACTACTTGATCTGTTTTGCTGAGGATTGTGTATTAATGAAACAAAGATGTCAGTGAATAAAATTGTGCTCCTATTTTGTTTCCTATGCAGTTGTAAGGAACAGTCTGAATAATTTGTACGCTCATCCCTCGTGGCAATGGCAGTCAACTTCAGCAGCAGCAACAGAACAGGTGGCTATGAAGGAAAATCCCCAACTAAGAGAACGGTAAACTGCAATTTAAACTCTCTCAAATCCAAGTTTATTGTCATCTGACACACACACACACACACACACACACACACACACACACACACACACACACACACACAAACAACCAAACGAAACAATGTTCCTCTGGACTACAATGCACTCACAAAACATATATCACACACAATATAAAAGTAAGGATGCAGTATTGAGGCTTTGTAAGGCATTGGTCAGTCCATAGTTGGAATATTGTAAGTGATTTTGAGTCCCTTATCTAAAAAAAGCTTGAGCTGGCATTGGAGTGTGTCCAGAGGAGGTTCACAAGAATGATCCTGGGTATGAACACATGACGAGCGTTTGATGGCTCTGGGCCTGCACTTGGAGTGGGGGGGGGGGGGCATTCAAATATTGAAAGGCCTAGGAAAGGGGGGGGGGTCTGGGACCAGAGGGCACAGGCTCAGAATAGAAATACATCCCTTTAGAACAGAGCTGAGGAGGAATTTCTTTAACCAGAGGGTGGTGAATCTGTGGAATTTATTGCCACAGACAGCTGTAGAGCTCAGGTCAGTCAGTATATTTAAAGGGAAGGTTGATGAGTGTTATGGGGAGAAGGCAGAACAATGGGGTTGAGAGGGATTAGCAGATTATTGCTTTAAGTATTCTGGTGATCAGAACAGTTAATAGCTTCAATTTTTCATGCCAGTAGCAGTCAAGAGAATTTCAAAGGGTGTTGAGTGTATTGAGTATATTAAAGGTATATTAAGCTGGTGTATTGAGTATATTAGTATATTGAGTGTCTTGTGGAAGGATACATGTTTGTGACAACATTGAAGAACAGATTAACTTACGGTGGAACTAGCAAGGATGGCAAACAGTCCTCACTTGACATTCCTTATTCTGACAAATCTGAGGAAAATTACTTTTAAGATAAGTTTTGGACTCCCAAGATAAACTATTAGGTTTTTAATTTGAGAAGTCATTTACAATATAATTAGTACTGGCTTGATGAAGACAGAAAATATACAAGATGCCATTTCAGTGTTGTAACACCAGCTTCCTATTTCTATCAGTTGTGAATTAGAAAGTCATGGGTTTGATGGCAAAGGAACCTCCTTCAGTACTGTTTTGGGACCTAGGTGGACTAGTCATTAATTCATATTCTATTGAAGAAATCCAGTATTGCGGTACTGAGTGAGGTAGTTAAATTGAGATCTCCAAGAACTAGATCAGCTTTGGCAATCTGAATAGGGGTAAGCCACAGATGTATTCTGAATGGGTGAAATCTTATCAAATCAGGCACAGGAATAGAATTATAAAGAATGAAAAACAGTTGAAAGGGAAAAAAAATGACTTTTAAAATCCTTTGCAAGTTTAAAATTAAAGTAAAATAACACCAGCTGTGCAACAGATAATTTTCAGGTAGATTAGTGGGTAGTAATCAACATGTGGCATGTCCTAAAAAAGGGGTTCCCAACCTTTTTTATGCCATGGACCCTTACCATTAACCGAGAGGTCCACAGACCCCAGGTTGGGATTTCCAGCACCTGCAGAATCTCTTGTGTTTATAATTTGCTACTCCATTGCAAAGTCTCTTTGAGGTATGCCTACCCTGAAGAAGTTTAAATCTTCTCTCCAACGGATAGTCAAATATCAGAGGTGACCAGCAAGCTTATCACCATGTTTAAATAGAAGATAAACTTTAAGAATCTAAAGTAGTAACTCAGACGTTTGTGAGGATACAGTTTTTGCATGCCTGATAAGAGTCCACTCTTGTTCAGAAAGGCACACACCCAATATGCCCAACTCCAAAGAGTTTTAAAATATGCCTTGCAAACCCCCAAGTAGCAGGGAACTCCTAAATAAATGCAGTATTATGCCTCAGATTCAAGGTTTCAGATTTTACCAGGTGAGCCACTATGAACTTTTCAACTTTATGCAACCAAGACAAGCATGCCATAAAAGTTTAAAGTGAAATGCTTATGGGGAACATGCGGAGGAACTTCTTCACTTAGGGAAGTGAGAGTATGGGACGAGCTGCCAGCAGAAGTGATGGATGCCGTTTTGATTTCAACACTTATGAGAAATTTGGATAAGTATATGAGTGGAAGGGGTGTGGAAGGCTATGGGACTAAGCAGATTAATGGTTTGGCACTAACTAGATGAGCTGAAGAGCCTGTTTCGGTGTTGCAGCGTTCTCTGACTCCAGAAGGTCAGAGTAGGAGATTCAGAGACACTTAACCATAAAATGCTACAAATGTTCAGCTGGCGGCAATGCAGCTCAATTCACTTATGACTAGTTAGCATTAGTGTAACTAACTGTTAACTGTGAGACTAATGAATACCCTCGCACCATTGAGGTTCTGTCACAAGGACAGCTAGCTGTTTACTGTTTGGTATACTGTTTACCTATGGTGCACAAATTCTTCTTGAAATGAATGTTAGCATTACATTTGCCTTCCTCATCACTGACTCAAGCTGCAAGTTAACTTATAGGGAATCCTGGATGGAAACTCCAGGTTCCTCTGCAACTCTAATTTTTGAATTTTCTCCTTTTAGAAAACAGTCCGCATCTTCATTCTTTCTAACAAACTGCATGACCATAACCTTCCCTGCCCTATATTCTTAATGCCACGTTGCCCATTCTCCTAATCTGTCTAAGTCCTTCTGCAGACTCCCTGCTTCCTCCACATTACCTGCCCCTCCACCTATCTTTGTATTGTCCACAAACTTGGCCACATTAATTACATCATTAAATCATTGACATAGAATGTGAAAAGAAGTGGTCCCAACACCGACCCCTGCGGGACACCACTTGTCACCAGCAACCAGACAGAAAGGGCCTCTTTATTCCCACTCTTTGCCTCTTGCCAGTCAGCCATTCTTCTAACCATGCTGGCATCTTTCCTGTCGTACAACGGGCTCTTAACTTTAGCAGCCTTGTGTGTGGCAACTTCTCAAAAGTCTTCTGAAAGTCCAAGTAAACAACATCCACTGACCCTTTATCTGTCCTTTGCTTTTCATTTCCAAATTATTATGTCTTGTACAAGCTTACTGTGTCTACTCCTTGCATTTTTATGACAAATAAATTGCATTATACATCTTGCTCTGCGTAAAGATTACTATGTTCTATTATTTTATTAGAAAACCCAAGACTGGCATCCTCATGTTGAACATGGGTGGCCCTGAAACATTAGATGATGTTCATGATTTCTTGCTTCGGCTTTTCATGGATAAGGACCTTATCCCCCTTCCAGCCCAAAGGTAAATAGTACAGTTTGTAATGCTAATTAACTTTAACAAAAAAAAGTCCTTTAATTTCCAATACTGTTACAAGCTTGAAAAAGTGATCATTTGGAATTGTTGAATTCATGTTTGGGGTTCTGAGAACTGTGAAGATGAGATTAGAAGATGAGATGCTTCTCTTTGAACTTGTATTGGGCTTTGTTTTCATTTCAGCATCGGATTTATTATTACTGACATGTTGTGAAATTTGTTGGTGTGTGGCAGCAGTACATTTGTGCAATACATATTTTTTAATAAACAGGTTACAATAGTAGTGGAAAAAGTGAGGTATTCACGGGTTCATGGTCCATTCAGAAACATGATGGTGGGGTTAAGAAGCTGTTTCTAAAAGTGTGAATGTGTGGCTTGAGGTTCCTGTACCACCACCTTGATGGTACTACAGAACAGAAATGCGAAGAAATTTTTTTAGTCAGGGGGTGGTGAATCTATGGAATTTGTTGCCACGGGCAGCAGTGGAGGCCAAGTCATTGGGTGTATTTAAGGCAGAGATTGATAGGTATCTGAGTAGCCAGGGCATCAAAGGTATGGTGAGAAGGCGGGGGAGTGGGACTAAATAGGAGAATGGATCAGCTCATGATAAAATGGCGGAGCAGACTCGATGGGCCGAATGGTCTACTTCTGCTCCTTTGTCTTATGGTCTTATGGTCTAACCAGAAGAGGGCATGTCCTGGTTGGTGAGGGTCTTTAATGATGGTTGCTGCCTTCTTGAGCCATCGCCTTTTAAAGATGTCCTCAGTGGTGAGGAGGCTAGTGCCTACAGGTGGACCTGGCTGTGTTTATAGCCTTCTGCAGCTTTTTTTAGTTCCACCATACCAGACGGTTATGCAACCAATCAGAATTCATCTGTTCATCTGGTTTATGTCATTTTCCAAACTATTACATATTTAATCTGTGCACTCTTGTTGACTCCATCGTGTTGGTGTTCTTTACATTTAATATTCCTTATTGTGGCCATTCACATGGACCTCAGTAAAACAATGAAACTCCATATAACTTTGTACATGGATTTTGCTTAGATGCATTTCGCAATTATAAGATTCGCTTTCTGAATTTTGATTGTGGAGCAACTTTGCAACAATTCTTTCAGATAGTTGCTCTTAATGTGTGATTTTTTTTTCTTTTGTCGGGCAATTGACTGATTTTACGGATGACCTAGGAAGGGAAAATAAAGCATTTAGTTAAATTTTGTCTTCTAGAAAAATAAGTTCCCTCCTCCTCTCCTGATGGTGAAGAAGAAACTTGTAATCCATATTTAAACTTGTAAACCCCTTTTGGAATGGGTGTGATACCTCACGAGACATTCATGGGAAGTGAAATGGGCAATTTAACTTTTAGAATTTTTTTTCCAGTAAACTTGCTCCTTTTATCGCAAAGCGTCGTACTCCAAAAATTCGTGAACAGTATGACAGGATTGGTGGAGGGTCTCCAATTAAAAAGTGGACAGCCATGCAAGGAGATGGCATGGTAAAACTGCTTGATGAAATATCTCCAGAAACAGGTATTATGTTAACTCATAACATTCCAACAGCAAAACATAATTATTATGATTTCCTGGATATGTATTATAAGAGCCTAGGTATTGATTTTTAACATATCCTATGACCAACGCCTGTGTTGCAGCAATGTTTGTCTATTTCAATCATGAATAGATGTTTTGAATTGAATTAAACAGGCTGAATATTGATCTCTGAAATCAGCAGCAAAGATCAAAAACCTGATCAGATTTTTTTGCCCCTTTTGCCATCTGAGAACTCTGAAATATTCATCAATATGATCCTTTTTTCATTTCACTTGCTTATGTATTCCATCTGTCTTTGGTTCTTTTACACCTCCAATTTTGTGATGCATGCAATTCATACTGTTACTAAGCCCTTTGCCAACATAACCAATATTTCTGTAATAATTATGGATAATCTGTTCAGAAGTTATAGTAATATTTTGGACTTATTTTCACTGAGATATTCCATGAAATTTGTTTAGTGGTAGCTGTACAGTACAATGAATAAAAATATGCTATAAGTTACAAGAAGAAATATTTTTAAAAAGTGCAAGAAGAGAGCAAAATGGTTACTTTTCTAAGACTCAGAAGAAGGGTGATCACTAGTGCTTGAAAATTGCAACCTGAAAATTAACAAAATAGTGATTTTGAAATTTTTTTACACACCACATCAAAGGTTTGAAAACTAACTGGCAATTGATTTACAAGACTGTCTGTTTCATGATATTTAGGTTATTTGTCCAGCTCCCCCCATGGTCTTGCAACCTCTTGAGTGTGGCATATGACACATTGCCATTAAGATCTCCAACCCAGACATTCTCTCTTCTCCCTCCTTTCATAAGATGACAAAAAAGCTGTTTAAAGACTCATAAACAGACCTCAGATTCCAGAAGTCTTCTGTTGCTGGGTTCATGGTTTTGAGTCAGATTTTAAATTGTCATACACATGTTGATTGAAGCTTTTAGAAAATATCTACAGTGTAAATTTCCTTACCTGAAAACAATTACAGATCTTCCCCAACTTGTTTAAATTCTGAGTAGTTTACTGTCACACAAACACTGAAGACAGTGATTTTGTACTTTGAACTTGTAATGGATTCTCTAGTGTGTAAGTACTTGAGCAACACCTGCAGAAGCTAATTAAAGAAATATACCATTGGAATTGTGGACACTGTAAATTGCAACTTTAGTTTCACAAAGCATACTAACATCAAGCAAAATAAATTGGCTCAGATTTGACCAGATGGTCGTTTGAAATTCACACATCTTTTTTGGATGACAGGAAATAAACTCTAAAGAATTGGTATAAAGATTTTGAAAGTAGCCTGCCAGAGTGTGATGTTGAATTGCTGCTTTGGATTTTTACTTTTTAAGATAAATATCTCAAGTGAATTGAGGGAAGCTTAAGATTGATCAGAAGATTAGGTTAAAAGGGTCAGCACAACTTTGTGGGCTGAAGGGCCTGTACTGTGTGCCATAGTGTTTCATATTCTATGAATTTTGCATTTTTGTATCTCTGGATTGTTAGATAGTCTGAGGCTTTGCTAATTCTAAGAATTAGCAGAAAATGCACACCCATCTACCCTTCCTTAATCTTGGCACTGTAGTCAGGGGATAATAAGTAGCTAGTCAGTAATTAAGCCTGAGGTGTCATCCTGAACTGAATAGATAAGTGTAACTGAAGACTGAGAGGGAAGCCTGCAACTTTTGTTTTGCTGTCTAAAGTGCATGAGCATTTCATGAACTGCCATGAAAATTAAACAATAAAGTCAATTCTTCAAACTGCAGATACATTAATTTCTGTTCATAGAGACTCCAATTGCACTTTTTACATTACACACAATGCAGCATAATTAGCAAGTTTTATTTGTAAGTTATTTTGTCCAAAAACAGATACTAAAGTTTTAAATAGATGAAAAATATTAATGACAGTCTACTGGAAAAACTGTTTTCATTGTATAAACATTGCAAACTTGCATGCCGAGATGTTTCAAGCAAATCTGCGAGGAAAACTAAGTGAAGGTTATGACAAAGTAGTTTGCGGGCCTTTTTTTTTAGAAAATAGGGAATTTATTTTTGACACAATGAATGAGCCAAGAATTTTTAGTTTTTGTTTCAGATTTTGAGGTTAAGTAAATTTATTTAATTTAAAAGTTAATTATTAAAAATATGTTTAAAACTAATCAGTTAACACTTATTTATAAAGGCTGCTGCTGTTTACAATTAGAAAAAATATTCTGCTCCTTTTTCATCCTGGGTTATCACCACTGTTCCTTCTAAGCTGTGCGGGTGCATGGCTGCGCAGTAACGGAAATGCTCCCACACACATAGCCTTTGTTGCCGCACAGCTGGAATTTTCTTTTATATAATGTTAATAAAGTAATAAATGTACCACAACCTTTACTTTGAAGCATTTTAGAGCTTCAACGTAATTACCTTGTCAATGCTTCAAGTTATAACACTATCACAAATTGTTGGTCTGCGTGACTGTGAGAAGGAATGTTGGTTATTAACCTATCTCAAATTAGTAATTCTGTGCTACTAACACAAGTCATAGTGGGCATAAAGATATTGGACCAAAAGCACAGTCCCTCCTGTCTATCACCTTACTGTTGATGTCAAATTCATTGTTCAAGACCATGAGTGCATTGCTGACTTCCACTCTTCAATGCACACTGACCTGTCAAGATGACCTTGCAAATGGTTCTGTGTAGAACAGCCAGCAAAAGGCAATTAAATTTTTGCCTAATGCATCAAACTCCAGGACATGGAGCAGCCACTAACAGTAGCTGTAAATCCATCTGCTAGTTCCAGAGGTATGAATAAATGTCAAAGGCATGACTAAAATACCAAGATTGTGTTCAATATCGAATGC
The DNA here is from genome assembly GCF_030028105.1 of Mobula birostris. NCBI lineage: Eukaryota > Metazoa > Chordata > Chondrichthyes > Myliobatiformes > Myliobatidae > Mobula > Mobula birostris. Next base: position 14,473,127 of record NC_092372.1, on the reverse strand, counting down.
AAGTTCAAATCAATGGAATTCATTCCTTCTGTAGGTGAATTGCTTTCTGAGATTTTGGTGGGAACGTCGAGGGAGGGAGAAGATTTCTGAGAATCCCTTTCTGAGATTTAAATTGTGTTAATTATTCAATACTTAGTTATAATTTATTTGGTTTATTTTTACTCTTAGTTTGTCCTCTTCTTTGTTCCTCATTGTAATCTTCAAGCCTAACTGGTTAAGGAGATGTATTTAGCATTGATGGTCACTAAATCCCAGCAGTTTCTTGCCATTAATGTCACATTTGACATTATGACATTAAAAGCTGGGCATCTCAAGAATCAGCATTCAAGATTGTTTAATGTCACTTAGAGTACACAAGTGTAAAGATGAACAAAATAATTGTTATAATTGGGAAAATAATCTCCCATTAGACCAATTACCACTGCAGTTGTTCTCATCAAAATGAGGGAAGGTGTGGTAAATGCATGCAGGGAATTGGCTCACTGTTCAGATTGAGCTCTGCATGTGTTTCTTGGCTGCAGTATGCAAAGGAATCTCTGGTCAAAAATTGCCTCAAGAACTGAATTACAAAAATGAGGTGTAGGTACCTTTGACCAACTGTGACATTGAGCTCTGGTAAAATCCATTGCCATGGGAATTGAGGGGAAAAGATTCCCCTATTTCACTACCTCAAGTTGAACCTGGTACAAATAGCTGTTTCCAGATGTAATCATCTCAGCCTAGTACATTACAGCTGCTATAATCACCATCAAAGACCGGTCCTCTTGTCAGAACTGGTACTTTATTTTGAGAACATAGTGAAGTACAGCACAGTACAGGTCCTTTGGCCCACAATTTTGTGCTGATCTTTTAACCTACTCTAAGATCAATCTAATCCTTCTCTCCCACATAGCTCTCCATTTTTCTTTCATCCATGTGCCCGTCTAAGAGTCTCTTAAATGTTACTAATGTTCTTCCTTTCACATAGCCCTCTATTTTTCTTTCACCTATATGCCTATCTAGGAGTTTCACCAATATCGCAATGTTATAGCCTCTACCACCAGCTCTGGCAGCAAATTTTCATGCACTCACCACTCCATGTGCAAACAATACTTGCCTCCGACAATCCTTCAATCACCTTAAAATTAGGCCACTTAGTATGAGCCATTTCTGCCTTGGGGGGAAAATGTGTTGGGTGTGCCTTTTGATTTATGCCTTTTATCATCTTGCATGTCTCTATATGGTCACCTCTTATCCTCCTTTGCTCAAAAGAGAAAAGTCTGAGCTCGCACAGCCCATGTTCCCTAATCCAGGCAGCATCCTGGTAAATCTCTGCACCCCCTCTAAAATTTCCACATCCTTTCAATGATGAGACGGAACACAATATTCTAAGAGTGGTTTATCTGGTATTTTATAGAGCTGCAATATTACCTCTCAACTCTTTTAAATGAGTCTAGCTCCAACAATCAAGAATTCTGAAATTGTTCAGGTTGCTTTGGCATTCACACTTTTACTCTAGCTCATTCTGACTTAAGCTTGTGTTACATGCAACTTGCTAAGGTTTCTTAGCTAGCACTTCCCAAAACTGCAAATACTCTAGACATGAGGTCCTTGTGAATCACTGTTCACAATTGTTCACAATTATTATTTAACAAAGGAGAGGCTATCAAAAATATCTCCTAACATAGACCAGTGGTCCCCAACCACCGGGCCGCAGACTGGTACTGGGCTGCAGAGCATATGCTACGGGGCCGTGAGGAAATGATATGAGTCAGCTGCACCTTTCCTCATTCCCGGTCACGTACCGTTCAACTTGAACATAGGGTTGCCAACTGTCCCGTATTTGCCGGGACATCCCGTATGCTGGGCTAAATTGCTTTGTCCCATACGGGACTGCCCTTGTCCCGTATTTCCCCCGCTGAGGTAGAGCGTTCCTATGAAACCTTTCGTGCTGAAATGGTGTGAAGCGAAGAAGCAATTACCATTAATTTATATGGGAAAAATTTTTGAGCGTTCCCAGACGCAGAAAATAACCTAACAAATCATACCAAATAACACATAAAACCAAGAATAAATAACACTAGCATATAGTAAAAACAGGAATGATATGATAAATACACAGCCTATATAAAGTAGAAATAATGTATGTACAGTATAGTCAGGAAGATGAAGACAAAACCGATTTGTGGGGAAAATATCGGCACGTACGCGCATGCACACGTCACGCATGCGCACACAGGTGCCCGCACAAGGCTTCATGGTCATGGTAGTCTTTCCTGGGGTAAAGTGTCCCGGGATTTGACTGCTACCTTTGTCCCTTATTGGGAGTGAGAAAGTTGGCAACCGTAACTGTAAAAGACATGTTGAGGTGAGGCCATTTTGTCACATATGTTCTGGTCATGTTCTTCATTAAAATCTTTTTGGAAATCTTTATTTTCTACAATTTCTAAAGCTCTGAAAATTAATTTACAACCTAATGCATTGACTGTACTATTTGGAATAGTTCCGTATCATATTAAGGGTATTTCATCTTCAGACCAACATGTAATTGCATTTGTTACATTGTTAGCAAGAAGGGCTATTTTGTTCAAATAGAAAGATACCTCTGTCCCTACATTAATTCAGTGGTTTTCCCAAGTAATGTTATGTGTTAGTTTGGAAAAAAAATTAGAAGTAGAACTTTTGATCCTCGATTGGATTTTGAGAGAAGATGGGCCTCTTTTGCCAAATATTATCATTTAATTTGAATTAATTTGTATAGTTTCCTTCCAGTCTTATTTTATATAAATGTGAATTGGTGGTTGATGATTTCTTATATATGTGTGTGTGTGTGTGTGTAAAATATATACATATACATACATACATACATATATATATGTTCTATATGTTATATATATGAAATATATATATATTCTCAAATATATGATTGTAAGACGTATTGCTCCGGGAGTTGGTTCCCAATGGTTTTTTTTCTTTTTCCTTTTTTCTTTTTCTTTTTCTTTCTCTTGTAGTTAGTGGGTTTTTTTCTTTTAGTTAAGTTGGGGTTCTCTTTTTTTCCTCCTTATAAAAATCATTTTTTTATTATCATGTATTATTCTTAAGTTTTTTTCTTCAGCTTTATTAAAAAAATATGTGTATATATATATATATATATATATATATATCTATATATATATATCTATATATATAATATATATATCCATTTGTTGAAGTCTTGTATCATTTTATAGCTGTAGGAGATTATGTATCAATAAAAAGATTTTAAAAATGAAAATTGAAGTGATTGGAGGAAAATATGGGGGGGTCTCAGAGGTAAGTTTTGTTTTACAAAGAGTGATAGGTGCATGGAATGCACTGCTGGTGGTGCTGGTAGAGGCAGATACATTAGGGGCACTAGACAGACTCTTAGGCACATGGATGATAGAAAAATGGAGGTCTATGTGGGAGGGAAGGGATAGACTGATTTTAGGGTCGAATCAACATCGTCAGGTCTACTGTGCTGTAGTGTTTTGTGTTCTATTTCTGTGTTATCACTGAATCACAATGTATGAATTAGCAATAAGCAATCAACACTTAAATTGCCAATGAACTCATGAATGAATATAAAGAAAACAAATAGAAACTTTTGGCAGTAGGATGTTACATTGCCCAAGATCTAGCTCAGTGATTGGTTTAGGATTGTCTCTTGGCTCCATCTAGTGGTTATATTTGGAAAACTGGTATTAAAATAACAGGCATTGGATGAACTTGTAATATGTCAATTATTTTCTCAAAAGTAATTAAAAGGTGTGTTACTATTTCTTTTTTGGTGCAGTGTATTCCAAGGTCACGCATTTCTACCTCTCTTGCATGCCTGATCTTTCCTGTGACATATTTTAATCAAGACACACGGGATTACTGATACTGGAATCTGGAGCACAAAAGTAACCAGCTGGAAGAACTCAGTAGTTCAGACAGCATCTGTGGTGGCAAAGAGATCGATGTTTTGTGTTCCGTAGGATCTCAACCCAAACAGTGACCATCCCATTGCCTCTACAGATGTTGCCGGACTTACTGAGTGCAGTTGACCTGGAGAGACCTTGTAACTTTAGCTTTAAATGGCTGGTCCAGTTGACTTTCTGATCATTTATTAAAACATAGCTTTTTTTGAAAAACCCTTGCCTAAATTTTTCCTTTGCCAATTACATTAGATGAAATTAACAAAGTGATTTACATGAACATTTTCAGCACCGCACAAATTTTACATTGGCTTCCGATACGTTCATCCATTAACGGAAGAAGCAGTAGAGGAGATGGAGAAAGATGGGATTGAGCGAGCCGTGGCATTTACACAGTATCCTCAGTATAGCTGTTCTACCACAGGTAATGCTTATTGAAAAATGTTATTCAATAACATCCTATGTATTTAGAAAATCGGCTACATTTTAGTGTTAAGCTAATTTCTGAATTTAATTTCTGGTGTAAAAATGATATGAACAGAGAATGCTATCAAAGCTCATGGCCAAGTTTGTCCTTAATTCAGATTTATGATGAGCATGATTTATCGTTGGTTCTTTGAACTGACGTTCAGTATGTTCAGAGGATCTAATCAGGATATGAGTTTGTGGAATAAACTGGTGTTAGTTTCAATCTGAATACTTTTCACATAAACAGATGAAGATGGAAACAAGAGTAGGCTACCAGGCTCTGCCATTGAATTTGATCAGTGCTAGCCCCAGTTCCCTATAGTTGTCAATTCTATTCAAATATTTTTTGGTCTCCATTTTGTGTTTTTCTTATAAATCCTTCCTAGGAGTGAGCGATTTCCAGAGATTCACTGCCGTCCGAACAAATAAATTTCGGTACACATCAATCTCAAATGGCTGGCCTCTTGCAGTTACGTCCTTTTGTTGATGATTCTCCCACTAATGAAAGCGTGCCTGTCAAGTCCCCTCACGACAGGGGTTCACAACTTTTTCATGCCATGGACCAATGCCATTAAGCAAGGGGTCCTTAGACCCCAGGTTGAGAACCCCTGCCTTAAAATCTTGTTTGAATAAGGTCACCCCTCATTCTTAAGTTCCCAGGAATTCAGAGTAAAGCTGCTTTGCCTTGACTTGCCTTCTCATCTCAAGAATTTCCTGGTAAGTTTCCTTTTGATTGCTTCCACTTCTACTGTGATGAAGGGTCTCAGCCCGAAACATGGACTGTTCATTCCCTCCATGGATGCTGCCCGACCTGTTGAGTTCCTCCAGCATTTTCTCTGTGTGTTACTCCAAATTTCCAGGATCTGCAGTTTCTGTGCTTTTTCCCCATTGCTGCCCTATTGCCTTGAGGTAAGGTGACCAAAATTGTGCACAGTATTCCAGGTCTGGCCTCACCAATCCCCTGTATAATTGTAGCAAAACCTCCTTATTTGTTTCCTTAAACTTCAGCCCTTTTGGCAATACGAGGGATGATTGATAAGTTTGTGGCCTAACAAAGAAGGAGTCAATTTTTAGAAAACCTAGCACATTTATTTTTCAACATAGTCCCCTCCTACATTTACACATCGGTTAATAACTCATCAGGGGTGATTGATAAGTTCGTGGCCTAAGGTAGAAGGAGACAAGTTATTAACGGCAAACGTTGTGCATAATCACTCAAAGAGTTGAACTGCACGTACATGTAATGAGAGCTGTATAGCTCATCTCCTTCTACCTTAGGCCACGAACTTATCAATCACCTCTGCTGTGGGCACTTTCTGGAGGTCCACGACCTGTATGCTCCATGACCGCAGGACTAAGTGTGTAAATGCAGCAGGGGACTATGTTGAAAAATAAATAGAAAAAAATAAATATGAAGACCCGTAGTCCTCTTTTATTGTCATTTAGTAATGCATGCATTAAGAAATGATACATTATTTCCTCTGGTCTGATATCACAAAACACAGGACAGACCAAGACCGAAAAAACTAACAAAACCACATAATTATAACATATAGTTTAAACAGTGCATAATACCATAACTTGATGAAGAAGTCCGTGAGCACAGTAAAGTTCAAAGTTTCTCAAATGTCCCACATCTCATGCAGACGGGAGAAGGAAGAAAAACTCTCCCTGTCATGCCAACCACAATCCGACTCTAAGTCATCCGAAAACTTCGAGCTCTGATCAGCTCTCTGACACTGAGTGCTGAGCGCCATCTCTGTCCGAGTGATTCGACCTCTTTCTCGGTCGCCAAAAGCAGGCAAGGCCGGGTATTTTGAGGCCTATCCTCTGAAAGATTCCGGACCGCGCAGTAACGACAGCGTGAACGAGCGTTTTAGAAATTTTTCCAGATGTTCCTCTGTGCTTTCACATCCATTCTCCATCAAATCAGAATTGTCCACAGCACCTATTTAACAGATATAACATCATTTTTCACTGGAGAGCTGTGCAGGTTTTCGAACATTGACTCCTTCTACCTTAGGCCGCGAACTTATCAATCACCCCTCGTGAAGGCCAAAATACGATGTGCTTTCTTAACGACGTAATAGAACTTCTTGTGATTCATTCACTGGAGCACCTGCTGTGGTGCTAGAAAGTTTTTGTGAACCCTGTAGAATTTTCTCTATTTCTGTATAAATATAAACATTTCTGTATAAATGTGATGAGATCTTCACATAAGTCCTAAAACTAGATAAAGAGAACCTAATCAAATAAATAACGCAAAAACATTATACTTGTTCATATATTTATTGAGAAAAATGATACATATATTACATCTATTTGTTGGACAAAGTATGTGAACCTTTGCTTTCAGTAATTTGGTGTGACCCCCTTGTACAGCAATAACTTCAACCAAATGTTTTCGGTAACTTGATCAGTCCTGCACTTTGGCTTGGAGGAATTTTAGGCCATTACTCCTTACAAAACTGCTTCAACTCTGAGATGTTGGTGGGCTTCCGTACATGAACTGCTTGCTTTAGGTCCTTCCACAACATTTCTATATGATTAAGGTCAGGACTTTGACTCGGCCATTCCAAAACATGAATTCTCTTATTTTTAAACCATTCTGTTGTTGATTTACTCTTGTCTTTTGGATCATTGTCTGGTTGCATTATCCAACTTCTATTAAGCTTCAGATAACGGACTGCAACCCTGACATTCTACTGTAAAATGTCTTGATAAATTTTGAATTCATTGTTCCCTCGATGATTGCAAACTGTCCAGGCCCCGAGGCAGCAAAGCAGCCCCAAACCACGATGCTCCTTCCACTATGCTTCACAGTTGGGATGAGGTTTTGGTGTTGGTGTGCAATACTTTTTGTCCTTCAAACATAACAATGTGCATTACAATGTGTATTAAAATGGTAGATGAGTGAAGTTCAGGGAGATTCACAGTGTTGCTAGAAAGTTTGTGAGCACTGTAGAATTTTCTCTATTTTTGTATAAATATGGCCTAAAATGTGATCAGATCTTCACGCCAGTCCTAAAGCTAGATAAGGGAACTCAATTAAATAAATAACACAAAAACATTATGTTTTAATTTTGACTTGTATGAATTTTAACATTTTAATCAAGTTGCCTGTCACTGTAGAGTTCCTGTGTTTGCATTCCTATGTTTGCTTCAAATATTAGAGCTCTAATAAACAATAGGAAGCTATGATACAAGGTTAATATGTTACACTAAGTTACATTAGATACCATATTCCCAGTTTATGGGAGGAAAAATAACTTGGGCTGAATGTGTAATGATCCAGTGTTTTTCCCTTAAGATGTCCCATGCTGAGTCATGCTCCCTATCACAGCTTATGTGTCCATTGTCTGGGTGAAGTTCTGTTTTTTCATCCAACTATATATAACTGGATAAAGAAAATGCAGAAGAGGAGAGAAAATTGGTCAAATCCAGACAGCTGTTTTAAATATTCTTTTGTGTTGTAACAGCTTTTTGAAGGTTTCCAACTCTTGGTACCTTTAAGAGTTAGAAACCTATAATTTCAATCAGGGGAAAGAAAGCTTTGAGGATTACCAGTTACAGAATGATATTGCTTTGTTCCTAGATTGGAACAAATTGGTAGAAATCCTATCAGTGCAAGCATGTTCAGAGGTTGTAATTTAAAGATCTATTCTTTCCCATTCCTGTGATTCACAAAGTTTCATCTCTTTGCCCTATTCCTGCCAAGATAGGTTTTCAATCAATTGGGCCAAATTGTAGTTGCTGTTGTTAGTGTCAATTCTAAATGATAATTTGTCCCCTTTATTGAAACTGTAATGAATCACACATTTTGTTTTGAAAATGGAACAGATGGAGTTAGTTTTAGATTAGATTAGCTTTACTTGTCACATGTACATCAAAACGTACAATGAAATGTGTTATTTGAATCAAATCAAATCAACAAGGATTGTGTTGGGCAGCCCACAAGTGTTGCCATGCTTCCGGTGCCAACATAGCGTGTCCACAACTTACTAACCCTAACCCATGCATCTTATGAATGTGGGAAGAAATTGGAGAAAATGGAGGAGACCCTCAGGGTCACAGGGGAGAACATACAAACTCCTTGCAGATAGCAGCGGGAATTGAACACCTTTGGTGATTACTTGCACTGAAATAGCATTATGGTAACTGCCACCCAACTGAGCTGCCAGTACAGTATGATTTATACAGTCTTGAGGGTTTTAAAGCACGGATTTTTTACACATGAATCCTTTTCTTACTTTATTGCCCTTTACTCAAAGTCTCAAGTAAATTTGTTATCACCATATTCTACCCTGAGAAAGAAATACAATAGTTTCAATGAAAAACTACACACAGACCAGCAACTAACATGCAAAAGAAAACAAACTGGGCAATTACAAAATAACATAACAACAATAACAAGTAAATAAATAACATTGAAAATACCTTCTGAACAACGATCTGAACAGTCAGTTCGGATTGACAATGACATCTCCAAAATCTCCATCAGCACAGAAGCAGCTCAAGGCTGTGTGCACCTGCTCAACTACTTTACACTTACAACTTTATGGATAAGCACAGCTCCAATGCCATATTTAAGTTGCTGACAACACCACTATTGGCCAAATCAAAGGTGATGACAAATCAGCGTATAGCAGGGGGGAATGAAAATCTGGCTGAGTGGTGCCACAACAACAACCTTTTACTCAATGTCAGCAAGACCAAGGAGCTGATATTTGAATTCAAGAGGAGGAAACCAGAGGCCCATCTCTCAGTTCTCATCGGGGGGTCTCAGAGATGGTGAGGTTCAGCAAATTTAAATTCCTCAGTGTTATAGAGAGAGTGCAGAGGAGATTTACAAGGATGTTGCCTGAATTGGAGGGCATGCCTTATGAGAACAGGCTGAGTGAACTTGGCCTTTTCTCCTTGGAGTGACGGAGGATAAGAGATGACCAGATAGAGGCGTATAAGATGATGAGAGGCATTAATTGTGTGGCTAGCCAGAAGCTTTTTCCCAGGGCTGAAACGGCTAATATGAGGGGCGTAGTTTTAAGGTGCTTGGAAATGGGCACCGAGGGGATATCAGGGATAAGCTTTTCACACAGAGAGTGGTGGGTGCGTGAAATGCACTGCCGACGGCGGTGGTGGAAGTGGATACAATAGGGCCTCTTGAATAGATACATGGAGCTTAGAAAAACAGGGGGCTATGCGCTAGGGAAATTCAAGGCAATTTCTAGAGTAGATTACATAGTCAGCACAACATTGTGGGCCAAAAGGCCTGTAATGCGCTGTAGATGTCTATATTCTATGTTATCATTTCAGAGGACCTGTTCTTTGTAAGTGCAATTACAAAGAAAGCGCAGCAGTGCCTCTACTTCCTTTGCAAAGATTCGGCACGACATCTAAAACTTTAACAAACTTCGATCGATATGTGGTGTAGAGTGTATTGAGTGGCTGCATCACAGCCTGGTATGGAAACACCTCTGTCTTGAAAACCCTACTAAAAGTAGTGCATATGGCTCAGACCATCAGTCCATCAGCGTACCCTACCCAACATTAATCATATTTGCATGGAGCATTGCCAACGGAAAGCAGCATCCATCATCAGGGACCTCCACCAGCCAGGGCATGCTCTCTTCTTGCTGCTGCCTCAGGACGAAGGTATAGGAGCCTCACACCATCAGATTCAGGAGCAGTTATTACCCATCAACCATCAGGCTCTTGAAACAAAGGGGAGAACTTCACTTTCCCCATTATTGAACTGTTCCCACAACCTATGAACTCACTTTCAAAGACCCTTCATCTCATGTTTTTGATATATTTGTTGCTTATTTATTATTATTATTTCTTGTACTTGCACGCTGGTTGTCCACCCATTTGATTGAGGTCTTTTATTAATTCTGTTATGGTCATTGGATTTATTGAGTATGCTTGCAAGAAAAAGATCTCAGGGTTGTATATGGTGATGTATATGTACTTTGAAAATAAATTTACTTTGAACCTGAATTGGGATGGCATGGTGGATTAGCAGTGTAACGCTATTACAGTACCAGAGACCTGGGTTCAATTGCCACTGCTGTCTGTAAGGAGTTTGTATGTTCTTCCTATGAATGTCAGGGCTTCTTTCAGGTGCTCTGGTTTCCTCCCACAGTCCAAAGGCGTGTGGTTTGCTAGGTTAATTAGTCACATGGGTGTAATTGGGTGGCGCAGGCTCATTGGACTGGAAGAGCCTGTTAACATGCTGTATCTAAATAACTTTTAAAAAAACATGAGTTGTACAGTTTCTTCACTGTTAGCAGAACTAAGCATGAAAGCCCTTGTACTTTTTGTCTCAATTTAAAATGAAACACATTTTACTTGTGTTTCCTATCATTTCACTTAGTGAACATTGATTAACCAGGTTGAAAACTGTTGAGAAGTACTGTGACTTTGATTGTTGACTTTCTTTTTAGGGAGTAGTTTAAATGCAATTTATCGATATTATAATAGCAAGAGCATTGCACCAAAGATGAAATGGAGTACTATAGACAGGTGGCCAACACATCCCTTATTAATTCAGGTAAGGTGGATCAACAAATTATATGATTTTTTTGCCAATTTGCCCTTGTTTATAACTTGCATTTGAGGAAATAAAATGTTGTTGCCACATTCCTGCTGGACATCAAGTACAACATTTTAGTTTACATTATGAGGTGTAATATTCCTCTAGTTCCACCTATGAAAGCTCTAGTTGAAAAGTACAATATGCACTCAATCAGGAACCTATTTTGTGAAGTCAACTAAAGAGATAGTACTACTTACTGCCTGTTTTGCCCCTGGCATTGAAGGTCCTCAATCTCTTGTAGTGTTCAGGGATTCCTTCATCATGTCAGTAGCTTCCTCCCGGTTTTCACTACAATCAGTCATGCAAGTCCCGGTGGAAACTCAGAAATACCATTGCACACCGATATAGAAGGACTGTTCATTGCTGTTTCTGTAACGATTTTGTTTTACCAGTCAGGGTTGTTAGCCCTGAGCTGAACCCTCAAACCTGGGGGACTGGTGGACCACTCTTAGTCTGTCCTCTACCCTTTGACTTGTTTGGCACATATCAGAGCATTGCTCTCTGGGTTGTGGTCCTCTTGGAAAAATTAAAGGGATACCATGTTTTAATTTAGTCTAGATAATAGAGCTGATAATGTCAGTCACCTATACATTCACCAGCCACTTTTTTAGGTACAGGAGTAGAACCCAGTGTGATCTTCTGTTGCTGTAGTGCATCCACTTCAATGTTCGGCACGCTGTGTATTCAGAGATGCTCTTCTGTACACCACTGTTATAGCACGCTGTTATTTGAGTTACTGTCACCTTCCTGTCATCTTGAACTATTCTGGCCATTCTCCTCTCATCTCTCATTAACAATACATTTTCGCCCACAGAACTGCAACTCTCTGGATTTTTTTCCCACCATTCTCTGCAAGCTCTAGAGATTGTGTGAAAATCCCAGGAGATCGGCAGTTTCTTATATACTCAGTCGATCCCAACTGGCACTATAAATCATTCAAAGTCACTTAGATTACATTTTTTCCTCCTCCTGATTGTTCTGAACAACAACTGATCCTCTTGATCATGTCTGCATGCTTTTATGCATTGAGTTGCTGATTAGATATTTACATTAATGAGCAGGTGTACAGGTGTACCTAATAAAGTGGCCATGAGTGTACATTTGCTTTTTACAGTTAATTTAAATTTTTGGACATTACTTTTTAAAAATGTCTTGTTTGGAGCAAATTGATCAGTTTTCTTTGATTTCATAGGTGATATTCCATATATATTATTGGCAAGTGTCTTTGCTTTAAGTTATTGTGAGTAACAGTTGTGTTTTATCTTCTAGTGTTTTGCAGATCATATACGGCAGGAACTTGATCGATTTCCACTGGACAAAAGGGCTGATGTAGTTATTTTGTTCTCTGCTCATTCATTGCCTATGTCTGTAAGTGGCTTGAACAAATCTTGTACTTACAGGGGTGAAAAATGTCAGGAAAGACAATATTACAGTTTGCTGAGTTTTTGGCATATTTTTGTCCTCATAGTCTACATTGCCATACAATATTTGACAACCTTGATCCATTCAGATGAAAGCCCATCATTTTTTTATCACTTTCTGTGACAATAAATATTTTTTCTTAATTCTTTGAATTAAGTGTTTAAAATCCCATGTACTTTAAACATTCAATTCAAAGAATACTGGAAGATTGATGACTCAATTAAGGTGCCAAGCTAGCACTGTGGTGAGTGCGACACTATTACAGCTCAGGGCATGGAGTTCGGAGTTCAATTCGGGTGTCCTCTGAGAAGTTTGTGTGCTCTTCTTGTGAGTGGTTGAGTTTAACATAGAACATAGAATAGTACAGCACAGCACATTACAGGCCCTTCGGCCCACAATGTTGTGCCGACCCTCAAACCCTGCCTCCAATATAACCCCCCACCTTAAATTCCTCTGTATACCTGTCTAGTAGTCTCTTAAACTTCACGAGTGTATCTGCCTCCACCACTGACTCAGGCAGTGCATTCCATGCACCAACCACTCTCTGAGTAAAAAATCTTCCTCTAATGTCCCCCTTGAACTTCCCACCCCTTACCTTAAAGCCACGTCCTCTTGTATTGAGCAGTGGTGCTCTGGGGAAGAGGCGCAGGCTATCCACTCTATCTATTCCTCTTATTATCTTGTACACCTCTATCATGTCTCCTCTCATCCTCCTTCTCTCCAAAGAGTAAAGCCCGAGCTCCCTTAATCTCTGATCATAATGCATATTAGAGGCATGGTCTAGATAGGCCAAAGAGCCTGTTGGTGTGCTGTAGTGCTCTATGAATTGCCGGCTCTTTGACTCTATTTCCAGCATCTGGAGATTTTTCATTAGCACATTCTGCATGAAACTTGAATGGACTTCTGTGTTTTGAGAAAGAAATTGCATGCTGAAGGGAAGATGGGGATTTGGTTCAGGCTGCTTCGAAATAAACTGCTGAATGTCCAAGTAATTGAGTTGTTTCTTTTTGATGCTGTACAAGCATAATGGGCCAACATGTTGAGCATTTCCTTCGTAATGAATTTAGATTTTGTGTTTTGATACAAAGCGAAATAGTAATAGGGAGAAAGAGTGATACAGCACAGAATGGAGTCCTGTGGCCCATCATGCCTGTGAATCTTATCTATACCAATCCCATATTCCAGCACTTAATACATAAACTTCTACGTCTCTGGCAATTGAAATACTCACCTGGGTGCTTCTGAAATGTTATGGAGAGCACCGTCCTTCTCCAGTTCAAGAAGTACTCTCCAGATTGTAATCTTCCTGTAGGTAAAAATATTTTCCATGTATCCCTTTCAAACCTTTTTTTTCTTAGGCCTCTAAAATTAGAGACCTCTGCTATGGTAAAGACTTTTTCAGTCTCATGACTTTATGTACTATTAGGTTCCCGATTAACTTCTTCTGATGCATGGAAAACAAACTCAGTCTACCCTCGTAAATTGAAGCATTCCATCCCAGGCAATGTCTTGATTAACCCACTCTGCACCTGTCCGTTACAGTCATATCTTTGCTGTACTCTGGATGTCAGAAAGGATCTATGAAGAGAAACAGAGTTCAAGTTTCAGATTGTTCTCTTATCAGGATTTCTGTGCCACATTATTGTAAATACTGAATGCTCATTATCCAACTGAACAAAGCTCAGCATCTAAAACAACAAGTTTGGCATTGTTTTTATTTTAGGTAGTGAATCGAGGGGACCCCTACCCTCAGGAAGTGGGAGCAACCGTTCAAAGAGTCATGGAAACACTAAATTTCAGTAACCCCTACAGGCTGGTGTGGCAGTCCAAGGTAACCTTCTACTTGAGTTTTCAATAACTTTCTTCGTTATTGTTATTTAACCGACTTAAGATCTACTCAGTGGCCACTTTATTAGGTACTTTGTGTACCTAAAGTGTTTGATCATGGTCGTCTGCTGCTATAGTCCACCCACTTCAAGGTTTGATGTCTGCGTTCAGAGAGAGGCTCTTCTGCACACCACTGTTGTAACATGTCATTAGTTGAGATATTGTTGCCTTCCTGTCAGCTTGAACCAGTCTGACCCCTCTCATGAGCAAGGTGTTTTTGCTCACTGAATGTTCTTTGTTTTTCACACCTTTCTCTGTAAACTCTAGAGGCTGTTGTGTCTGAAATTCCCAGGAGATCAGCAGTGTCTGAGATACTCAAACCATCCCATTTGGCACCAATCCCACACTTAAAGTCCCTTAGGTCACATTTCTTCCCCACCCTGATGTTTGGTCTGAACAGCAACTGAACCTCTTGTCCATGTCTGCATGCATTTATGTACTCAGTTGCTGCCACATGACTGGCTGATTAGATATTTACATTAACGAGCAGGTGTACAGGTGATATCTGCCAGTATTGTACATATGTTTATATGAAAACATTGAATTTGTCACAAATGCAGCAGAAAGAATTACAACTAATTTGAACTGATAACATTGTGCAATAGTTCTCAAGGCTGAAAGGATAACTACTTTATCCGTGATGCATTTCTATATACAGGTCGGCCCTATGCCATGGCTTGGCCCTTCAACAGATGATACGATCAAAGGGTTATGTGAGAGGGGAAAGAAAAATTTACTGCTGGTCCCCATAGCCTTTACTAGCGATCATATTGAAACACTCCATGAACTTGATATAGAATACGCTCAACTTTTAGCCAATGAGGTAAGCTGGCAGGGGGTTTGCAAGACATCATTTTGTGTGGATTGTTCATTTTAATTAGAAGTACAGGTTTCTTTTGTGGGGAATTGACAATGATCAGTGCTGTGACAATACAGTAAGCTGGCTATCTCGGTGGAATTTTTGCTGAAAACCATGGGATTGGAATAAAAAGTTTTCTGCAAAGGGTTGTAAATTCTTGGAATTCTCTCCTCAAAGGTCTGTGGAAGTTGAATCGTTATCTATATTTAAGGCTGAGAAAATTTCTTCTGTGGGATGTTAAGCATTACAGGAAACAGAAAGGAAAATTCAGATCAGCCATGATCTTATTGAATGAAGAAGCCTGGGAGAACCATGTGGTTTACTTTTTCTCATGTTTTGTGGCAGACTATACACATAACCTTCACCAATTTGCACATCGACAAATTGAGTGAAGTCTACACACATATCTTGTGTAAAAATACATGAAGAAAAAAATCCAACATTATTTCCCACTCAACAGCCCAAGCTGACTGTGACTTGTGTGGTAAGTAGTGTGATGACCTATTGCTCATCTTGTTTGATAAAAGTCAAGCGGTTGTAAACTTACGGCCTGTTGCGCTGCTGGCGTTTAGGGCAGCAATGAAGATCCTCCATCTCTAGCGGTGTTCAAGGCTTCCTTCTTAATGCCAGTAGGTTCCTCTCTGTTTTCATTATGGTCAGTTATTCGAGTGCTGGGTGGAAACTGTTGCACCCAGATGTAGAAGGATTCTTTACTGCTATTTCCATAGCAATTTTGTTTTGCCAGTCAGAGTTGTTGGTCCTGAGCTGGACCTCTTGAACCTGGAGGACAAGTGGACCACTCTTAGTCTGTCCTAGACCACTTGACCTGTTTGGCATGGGTGACCCTACCAAGAACCAAAGCATAAAGCCCTGACTCCAGCCAACATAGCTCTCCGGGTCATTGAGGCATGCAAGCTTCCAAACCTAATGACAAGGTTGTGGTCCTCTTGAGGGATAAAGAGATGCTGGGCAAGTTGTTGTAAAGGTAGAAGTGGTCTCAGTGAGGTGTTTCAGTGTAACTATAATGTACAATATAATTTATAATGTAATTTTGAGCAGTATGGTAGCATAGCAGTTAGCACAACGTTTTACAATGCCAGCTTTCACCTATGGGGGTTCAATTCCCACCATTGTCTGTAAAGAGTTTGTATGTTATGCCTGTGACCATGTGAATTTCCTTCGGGTGCTGTGGTTTCCTCCCACCGTCCAAAGATGTACATTAGGGTTAATGAGATGTTAGCACCAGAAACATGGTGACACTTACAGTCTGCCCAGCGCAATTCTTGCTGGTTTGATTTGATACAAGTGACACATTTCAGTGTAAGTTTTGATGTATATATGACAAATAAAGCTAATCTATTTTTAAAAAAATCTTTAACTATCATTAACTTTTTTTGTTCTTTCATAAAATTTATTTCAGTGCGGCGTGGAGAATATTAGGCGAGCTGAATCACTAAATGGGAATAAGCTTTTCATTAAGGTAAGGTACTTCCTTTGTGTATAGTTTACAAAAGAAGTTTGTTTCCCGTGATGAGTCTGGCCTCGGTTTTTCGATGACATTCAAGTGCTCATTACAGACCTTGAAGCTTTCGACTAAAGCTTAGATTCCATTTTTCATAGGCTTCGGTTCTTGAGGAGCTGTGGTTTCCAATAACATTGGAAGCAAACAATTTCCCTGAAGCATTTTCTAAACGGAGAACGACTTCAGAAATCGGAGATGCAAAGGGACTTGCATGAGAGTCTTATTGCAGGATTCACTGAAAGTTAGCATGCAGGTTGAGTCAGATTGAATAAGCAAAGTAAGTGCAATGTCAGCATTCATTTAGAGAAGATTAGAACATAAAAACAAGGCTAACATACCTAGGCTTTATAAGGCATTGGTCAGACATCATTTGGAGTATTGTGAGCAGTTTTGGACCCATATTCAAGAAAACAAGTACTGGCTTTAGAGGATCCAGAGGGAGGTTCGGAAGAATGATCCTGGGAATGACAGAGTTAGCATATAAGGAGCATTTGATGGTAATGGCCAGTACTGACTGAAGTTTAGAAGAACGAGAGGTGATTTCATAGAAACCTACTGAACAGCCTACATAGAATGGATGTGGAGAAGATGGAGAATGGAGTTGAGAGAGAAAATAAATCAGCTATTACGATACGTATAGATAGGGTAAATGCAAGCTGACTTTTTCCACTGTGGTTTACTGAGATGAGAACTAGAGATGAGAGTAGGTTAAGGGTGAAAGTTGAAGTGCTTAAGGGAACCTTGAGGGGGGAACTTCTTCACTCAGACTGTGAGAATGTGGAATGAACTGCCAGCAGAGGTGTTGGATGTGGATTTGATTTCAACATTTAAGAGAAGTTTGGATAAATCCATGAGGGATATAGAGGTGCAAGTTGATGGGATTAGGTAGAATAATAGTTTGCATGGACTAGATCGGCTGAAGGCCTTATTTCTGAGCTGTAGTGCTCTGTGACTATGAAATGGCAGAGCTGGTATAGAAACATAGAAACATAGAAAATAGGTGCAGGAGTAGGCCATTCGGCCCTTCGAGCCTGCACCGCCATTTATTATGATCATGGCTGATCATCCAACTCAGAACCCTGCCCCAGCCTTCCCTCCATACCCCCTGATCCCCGTAGCCACAAGGGCCATATCCTCCCTCTTAAATATAGCCAATGAACTGGCCTCAACTGTTTCCTGTGGCAGAGAATTCCACAGATTCACCACTCTCTGTGTGAAGAAGTTTTTCCTAATCTCGGTCCTAAAAGGCTTCCCCTTTATCCTCAAACTGTGGCCCCTTGTTCTGGACTTCCCCAACATCAGGAATGATCTTCCTGCATCTAGCCTGTCCAATCCCTTTAGGATTTTATACATTTCAATCAGATCCCCCCTCAATCTTCTAAATTCTAACGAGTACAAGCCCAGTTCAGCCCAGTTCAACCTACTCTCAGCCCAGTCTTTCTTCATATGAAAGTCCTGCCATCCCAGGAATCAATCTGGTGAACCTTCTTTGTACTCCCTCTATGGCAAGGATGTCTTTCCTCAGATTAGGGGACCAAAACTGCACACAATACTCCAGGTGTGGTCTCACCAAGGCCTTGTACAACTGCAGTAGTACCTCCCTGCTCCTGTACCCGAATCCTCTTGCTATGAATGCCAGCATACCATTTGCCTTTTTCACTGCCTGCTGTACCTGCGTGCCCACTTTCAATGACTGGTGTATAATGATACCCAGGTCTCGTTTCACCTCCCCTTTTCCTAATCGGCCACCATTCAGATAATAATCTGTTTTCCTATTTTTGCCACCAAAGTGGATAACTTCACATTTATCCACATTAAGTTGCATCTGCCATGAATTTGCCCACTCACCCAACCTATCCAAGTCACTCTGCATCCTGTTAGCATCCTCCTCACAGCTAACACTGCCACCCAGCTTCGTGTCATCCGCAAACTTGGAGATGCTGCATTTAATTCCCTCATCCAAGTCATTAATATATATTGTAAACAACTGGGGTCCCAGCACTGAGCCTTGCGGTACCCCACTAGTCACCACCTGCCATTCTGAAAAGGTCCCGGTTATTCCCACTCTTTGCTTCCTGTCTGCTAACCAATTCTCCATCCACATCAATACCTTACCCCCAATACCGTGTACTTTAAGTTTGCACACTAATCTCCTGTGTGGGACCTTGTCAAAAGCCTTTTGAAAATCCAAATATACCACATCCACTGGTTCTCCCCTATCCACTCTACTAGTTACATCCTCAAAAAATTCTATGAGATTCGTCAGACATGATTTTCCTTTCACAAATCCATGCTGACTTTGTCCGATGATTTCACCGCTTTCCAAATGTGCTGTTATCACATCTTCGATAACTGACTCCAGCAGTTTCCCCACCGCCGACGTTAGGCTAACCGGTCTATAATTCCCCGGTTTCTCTCTCCTTTTTTAAAAAGTGGGGTTACATTAGCCACCCTCTAATCCTCAGGAACTAGTCCAGAATCTAATGAGTTTTGAAAAATTATCACTAATGCATCCACTATTTCTTGGGCTACTTCCTTAAGCACTCTAGGATGCAGACCATCTGGCCCTGGGGATTTATCTGCCTTCAATCCCTTCAATCTACCTAACACCACTTCCCTACTAACATGTATTTCGCTCAGTTCCTCCATCTCACTGGACCCTCTGTCCCCTACTATTTCTGGAAGATTATTTATGTCCTCCTTAGTGAAGACAGAACCAAAGTAATTATTCAATTGGTCTGCCATGTCCTTGCTCCCCATAATCAATTCACCTGTTTCTGTCTGTAGGGGACCTACATTTGTCTTTACCAGTCTTTTCCTTTTTACATATCTATAAAAGCTTTTACAGTCAGTTTTTATGTTCCCTGCCAGTTTTCTCTCATAATCTTTTTTCCCCTTCCTAATTAAGCCCTTTGTCCTCCTCTGCTGAACTCTGAATTTCTCCCAGTCCTCAGGTGAGCCACTTTCTCTGGCTAATTTGTATGCTGCTTCTTTGGAATTGATACTATCCCTAATTTCTCTTGTCTGCCACGGGTGCACTACCTTCCTTGATTTATTCTTTTGCCAAACTGGGATGAACATTTGTTGTAGTTCATCCATGCAACCTTTAAATGCTTGCCATTGCATATCCACCGTCAATCCTTTAAGTGTCGTTTGCCAGTCTATCTTAGCTAATTCACGTCTCATACCTTCAAAGTTACCCCTCTTTAAGTTCAGAACCTTTGTTTCTGAATTAACTATGTCACTCTCCATCTTAATGAAGAATTCCACCATATTATGGTCACTCTTACCCAAGGGACCTCTCACGACAAGATTGCTAATTAACCCTTCCTCATTGCTCAAAACCCAGTCCAGAATAGCCTGCTCTCTAGTTGGTTCCTCGACATGTTGGTTCAAAAAACCATCCCTCATACATTCCAAGAAATCCTCTTCCTCAGCACCTTTACCAATTTGGTTCACCCAATCTACATGTAGATTGAAGTCACCCATTATAACTACTGTTCCTTTATTGCACACATTTCTAATTTCCTGTTTAATACCATCTCCGACCTCACTACTACAGTTAGGTGGCCTGTACACAACTCCCACCAGTGTCTTCTGCCCCTTAGTGTTACGCAGCTCTACCCATATCGATTCCACATCTTCCCGGTTTATGTCCTTCCTTTCTATTGTGTTAATCTCTTCTTTAACCAGCAACGCCACCCCACCTCCCCTTCCTTCATGTCTATCCCTCCTGAATATTGAATATCCCTGAACGTTGAGCTCCCATCCTTGGTCACCCTGGAGCCATGTCTTTGTGATCCCAACTATATCATAATCATTAATAACAATCTGCACTTTCAATTCATCCACCTTATTATGTATGATGGGCCGAACAGCCTAATTCTGCACCCATGTCTTATGGTTTCACCATCCTTAGACAGCAAGTCAGAAAATAAAGTTTAATTTTTAACCAACGCCTTAGGGTGTAGAATAAATGTATCCCCCTGGCAGGCCTCAAGGTCGCTCAACTCGCTGTCATCTAGAGAAACAGCCCTCGGCCCCACCAAACTGGGTAATTAGTTTGTGTGGATGCTGTGTGATGTACCCCACCCTGCCAAATAACAGATAATACACCATATACGATTAAATGAATTACAGTTTATAGATATTACTGGAACTATATAATTAATAGATAAAATATAAAAGGAAAATAAAAGGCGCCACACTTATCAAAGTTCAATCTCTTCGTGCACAACAGTTGGAGGTCTAGTAACGATCCTCTCTTCACCATTCGATCCCCTCTGACCACCTCGACCTGCCGTCTGGAACCAACCACGGTGGTCGACCAGACGCTCCACATGAGTCTGTCTCCGTCTCCACTTTCCTCATCGAAGACCCTGGACCTCGGACTCCTGCTCGGGGTCCGACCCCGTTAGCCAGCTCACAGCACCTTGTCCATTCTCTCTCTGTCCATCGCGCCTTCTGCCCAAAAATCCACGCATCACAATAACTTACACAATAGAAAGAATAACATCTATCCCAATTGGTTCCTTTGCTCTCTTATCAACAATATAACCGAAACAACACCCAAACAAGCTGCTAGTGAGAGAACTTTCCCAGCAGTTAACATAACAAAGAAGCCATTTTAATTAGCCTACGCAGTAACATAAAAGAAGGAACCCCTTACATAAAGATTAAAATGGAACAGTAATTATTTTTAAGCAGTATTGAAATTTTAATAAGTATCTTTGGAAATGACAATCTATACAAAATTAGATTTCCAGAACCAGACAAATAAATTTGGCCTGGTATACTCTCATTTGATAAAGGGTAATACATTCAGAGCTTGTTGGTAATGGTGAGAATTCTTAGGAATGGACTATGAAATTTCCTAAGTACATGAGGTTTTAAAAAAAAGGTTAGTATAGCGACCCCAACCCCCAGCCTGCACTCTGTCTCTTGTTATCGTTTTCCTTTGCTGCCTCTTTTTCTTAGTTTACATTTTTTCTTTGATTGTTTTTCTGTCTTGACTAGAGAACGTTCTTAGGAGAATAGGTTGAGTGAGCTAGGGCTGTTCTTTTTGGAGTGAAGGAAGTCGAGAGGTGACTTGACAGAGTTGTACAAAACGATAAAAGGCATAGATCGAATGGACAGCCATAAATAATTTCCCAGGGCGGAAATGTCTAATATGAGGGGACATCATTTTAAGATGATTGGTAGAAAGTATGGGGAGGACATGAGACGCAAGTTTTTTTACACAGTGATGGGTGCATGGAATATCCTTTCAGAGTTGGTGGTGGAGGCAGAAATAGAGGGGACATTTAAGAAAATCTTAGATAGGCACATCAGTGATAGAAAAATGGCGGGCTATGTTGGAGAGGAGGGTTAGATTGATGTTAGAGTAGCTTAAAAGATCAGAAAAATATTATGGCCCGAAGGGTCTGTACTTTGCCGGAATGTTCTAAGTTCTTTCCCTCTTCCTCATTTGTGCGCTGTCCTCTCTCTTCAGTCTGGATCTCTTTCTCATTCCCGTCCCTCTCTCTGCTCCATGTTGCTCTTTGTGACCCTATTCCATATATTATAACGTTGGTTTCAAATAGATGTATGAAACCTGAGCAGAGCCAAGCAATAAACAATGCCACCTGTCTCAGTTTTCCGATGTATGTTGTGACCTTGCTCAGTACATATCTGTCAGCTCAGTCTCAGCAGAAGTATGGAAATTAAAAGAGATGTGAAACTGGTGTTATTGCAGTAACACTAACATATAGGTCATTTAATGACATGTTGGAAGTTTAAAAAAAAACTATTCGATTACTCATGCCTTAAGCTTTTCACTTTGGTAAAATAAATAAATAGAGCACCTGAAGGAATTAGTTTTCGTTCATATCTTTGATTTTCCTGAAGAAATAAGACAGGCTCACAGTTGCCTCAATTATTTTCTGACCTTGCATTAACTGACAGTGGGATTTAGTTTCACAGATAATATCAACTATCAAATAGCAGATGAATTGCCATCTGTTACTTGTAAGCCTGCGAAATTTGTGTCCTTTTGGCAGAACAATACTTTTACACTCCCACAATACAACAGTGACTGCTTCTTGGAGGCACTTTATTTGCACCGTGTTTTTGTAAGCTCTGTGGCTTTATAAGGCATTAGTCAGACTGCATTTGGAGTATTGTGACCAGATTTGTGTCCTCATCTGATAAGGGATGTGTTGGCATTTGAGTGAGTCCAGTGGAGGTTCACAAGAATGATCCTAGGATCATTCACTCACTACCTTTTATTTCTCTTTTTGCACTGCTTATGAAATTTACAGTTTTTATTATTATGTATTGCAATGTACTGGTGCCACGAAACAAATCTCCTGGCATATGACGTTGATATTAACCCGACTCTGATTCTGAAAGGGTTAACATTTGAGGAGCTTTTCATGGCTCTGTGCCTGTACTTAAGTTCAGAAGAATGAGGGTGGATCTCATTGAAACCTGCCAAAGGCCTAGATAGTGGATGTGGAGAAGATGTTTCCTATAGTGGGTGAGTCTAGGACCAGAGGGCACAGGTTCGGAACAGAAGGTATGTCTCTTTAGAACAGAGATGAGGAATTTCTTTAGCAAGAAGGAGGTGAATCTGTGGATTCATTGCCACAGGCATCTCTGGAGGCCGTGTCACTGGGTATATTATAGCTTGTTGATTGGTAAGGGCATTAAAGGTTACGACACGAAGGCAGGAGAACGGGCTTGAGAAGGATGGCCTAATTCTGTTCCTATGGTTTCTAGTCTTATGGTCTAAGAAATAACTAATAAATTTCTTTGAACATTATTTTTTTTAAGAGTAATTTGTTATCTTATAAGCCCTGTGATATCATAATCACTTGTAGCATCTCAGTTTGTATTCCACTATCGACCGAGTAATGAACAGGGTCAGCCCTAACTCAAAAGTGAGCAAGGTTAGCTTCATATTACAGCTAAATATTTTGCTGTGGTTCTTTACCATTCAACACAAAGGCCTTGTGCTCAAATTTGACCATATCATCTGCCAAATTATCATAAAACTGTGTTTCTTTAGACAGGGGGCTCCCAACCTTTTTATGTCATGGACCAATACCATTAAGCAAGGGGTCTATGTACACCAGGTTGGGAACCCCTGCTTTAGACCCTAAGACATGGAGGATGATATAGGCTATTCGGCCCACAAATCTTAATCACCATTCTATCATGGTTGATTTATTATCGCCCACAACTCCATTCTCCTACCTTCTCCACGTTGCCTTTGACACCCTTACTAATCAAGAACCTATTAACCTCCGCTTCTAATGTACCCAATGACTTGGCTTCCATGTTCATCTGTGATAATGAATTCCACAGATTCAACACCCTCTGACTTTAGCGCCTTTTAATATCATAATTAGTCACTCTTGCTATATGACCAACGAAAGCAGCATTGAGGTTAATTTTCAATGCCCTCTGGAAAAGCCTAATGAATAATTAGTTAAAAATAACAAGCTTTAATTGTAAAGGTAGAGATTGAATGGACTTCTAATTCATTTGTCATTAGAAGTCAAGAGTAGAGCATTTGTTAGTCCATATGATGTAGAACAGGAAAGCCCAACCTTTTTTATGCTGTGGACCCTTACCATTTACTGAGGGGTCCGTGAACCCCAGGTTGGGAACCCTTGCTGTTGAGGATATATCACTAACCTTCAGCACCTGATGCCATGGTTAGAAGCATGCTTAAAATGAGGGCTATTTGTAGAAATACAAATATTCGTGTGGAAACTTGGTAATGTTCTTATGCTTTATCCGCGTAAAAGTGTTGAAATTTTGCACTAATGATTCACTGTCTTTTTCTAGGCTCTGGCAGATCTGGTAAACACTCATTTAAAATCAGCAGAAACTTCTTCCAAGCAGTTGAGTCTACGGTGTCCACTTTGTGTTAATCCAGTGTGTAGAGAAACCAAGGCATTTTTTGCCCATCAGAAACTCTGAATTGGTACTCATTGGTTCTACGTTGTTCTGTCCTTCAAGGCTTGCAATTAAATGGCCGCTATGATTTTTATATACTTAGGTCAAATAGGTTGGTTTCATTTTTGAAGTTGTATCCTTTATACCTCTGCAGAAAACATCTGCTCATTACTGCAATTATGTGACGATGCAGTGTTTGTCTCAAGCCATGGTATGTAGATAAAGATGCTGAACTTACCAGCCCTATACTTTTTTTTCCACTTCGATTCTATTGAGCACAGGAAAAAAAGGAATAGTTGAATGTGAGTTTCAAAAGTTTATTTCCTTCTGTACCATTAAGCAAAGTTTTGAATACAATTCATTTTAGTAAAGATTTGTTTAATGAATCCATGTAGTTATGAGCAAAAATGTTTAATATTCACATGCTTAATTTTTCAGACCTCCTGTACTTGAGTTAAACTCCGCTTAAACGCCATTACTCATTTAAAGCCACTTCATTTAAGCTCCCTATCAGCAATTAAACCTTTTAATATAAACAACCTACCTTTCAAAATCTACATGCTAAAGTGAAGTGAACAGATTTGAGTGTGTGAATAGATGGTAAAATAACTTTTGTGTACAGACCAGCTTTGCTTAAAATTTAACCAGATATGAGGAGTGTGGTCAATTTAACATGTTTGAATATCAAAGCCAAACTTCTGAAATCTTTTTGTACATTATTGTGTGAATGGAGCAAGCATTTGTCTAGTGACACATAATCTAAAAGATGATGGCCCAGCCTACCCATTTGGCGGCTGCATGTGTAGGAATTGACATGTAGCCTGCAAATACAGATCAGCTTTGACTTCATACCATGAATCTTGTGAAGACCTTTCACCTGGTCTCCATTGGCTCCATTTTCTTTATTATTATTGTCTTTTTCCCTCTCCTTTGCTGTCCTCCTTGTTACATCACTACCTATGAAAATCCTGTTCCAAGAAAAAGCAAGATTCAATGTTAATGTATGTTGATTGTTTTTCTATACTGAATCATTTCTTTAGAGTGAGAATTTCTTTTTCACTACAATATTCTCACTACAGATATTATTGTGTGTGTTGAAACTTATGATGAGAAATGTGCACAGTCATACTTGCATATACTGGAAAATGAGCAAAAATGACGTGACAGCTCAGTCTGTCTTGTGAAGCACATCCACTGCAGATGGTGCATGTTGAAATTTGTGTTTATCTTCATCATGACATGTAACAGGAGTAATAAGCTGCTGCAGAATACAGTAAAGCTGATTAGGGCAACATTCATACCGGAGAAGAGATATTACTGGGACTAATATTGAGCATAAATTAGAAAAAATACTTCATGCTCGAGACCTACCTCATCATCTTTTCCCCCTGTGAAACAACTCATGATGCATGTCATTCAGATAATGTGGGTATGGTTCAGGTACACAGTGAGATTGTACTATATCATCATCCTTTAATAACATGTGGTTCATTAATTCATGATTATATTTTGTTTTAATTGGCGGTGATCTACCAGAGTTGCTTATTTTATTCACCAGTGGTAGATGCTGTATTTTCATTGGTAGCAACTCTACCAGTTTACACCATAAGACTTAGGCGCAGAACTAGGCTATTTAGCCCACCAAGTCTGCTCTGCCATTTCGTCATGGCGGATTTATTTTTCCTCTCAACCCCATTCTCCCCATTGCCTTTATTACCTTTACTAATCAAAAACCTATCAACTTTCTATTTAAATATACCCAAGAAGGAGCTAGATAGGTATCTTATGGATAGAGGAATCAAGGGTTATGGGGACAAGGCAGGAACCGGGTATTGATAGTAGATGATCAGCCATGATCTCAGAATGGCGGTGCAGGCTCGAAGGGCCGAATGGTCTACTTCTGCACCTATTGTCTATTGTCAGAGTTTATAGGCATTGAGCAAAGAACTCTTGAATTCAGTCTTTAAGAAGAACTGTGCAGAAAAAAGGTTCGCCATTTGGCCTTTTAGCAGATGCAGGCTGGCTGAAAGCTCTGCAGTTTTTCCCAACCCCTGCTTATGCACTCTTATAATCTGATAATCTTGCATTTTCCATTTCAAATATTTATCCAAAACCTTTTGAAAGTTGCTGTCGATTCTGCCTCAGTTCACCCCTTCAAGCAATGCACTTCAGATTATCATAGCTCACCACATTTAAGAATAATTCTTTCCCAGTTTGTCTACAATTATTTTATCCAATAGTGTTACGTCTGTGTCTTCTCACTACTGACTTGGCAAATAGTTTTGCCTTATTTGCTTTACCATTTGTTTGGAAAAGTATGTCTTGGTTGATTAATTCACCCAATGCTTTTACACCAGCCAAGGGAATAGTATAGGGGATGGTATGGTAGTGTAGCTGTTAGCATGTTACTTTACAGCGGCAAGCAATCACTGATTGGGGTTCAGTTCCTGCCACTGCCTGTAAGGAGTTTGAATGTTCTCCCCGTGACCACATGGAGTTTCATCTGGGTGCTCCAGTCTTCTCCCAGTAAATCCTCTGGGTTAGGTGCAGTGAGTTGGCATGCTATGTTGGTGCCAGAAGTGAGACTTGCAGGCTGGCCCCCAGCATTATCCTCACTAATTTGATTTGACACAAATAGCACAGTTCACCAAAGGTTTCGATGTACATGTGATAAATAAAGCTAATCTATTTAAGTCGTCATATTTTAGTGTGTGTGTGTGTGTGTGTGTGTGTGTGTGTATAATATATCCATCCATCCATCCCCTGGAATAAATGGTTTGAATATATAACCCCAATGCGAGCAGACTTTAGATGACTCTCCTAATGATTTATACTGCTCTTCTCATCAACACAGTAATATTGCTAACGTAAGCACCCCTAGTCTAAATGTTTGTTTTTTTTGTTTACTTTTGGAAAATAGAGAATTAACACAAGTAAAGGGAAAGATTTGGGAAAGGGATAAAAAAATGAAAAAATTAAATAAGTACATAGGGATTGGATAATTATGTCTGCGGGCAGGAGCAAGCATGAACAAATTAGGATATAAACACCTACAATGGTTGATACATAGGCTTATATACAACATTTTGGACCAGTGGAAATGGTCCAGAAGGGTTATATGGAAACTATTATTACCATTTTTCTTAACAACTAATTCCATTACTTAGCCTAATAGGTTAGATTTACCACAGTACATAATTATCTATTTAAATGTTTATTTTCCTTTTATATCATCTCAATGTGTACTTAAGAATGTATAAATAATTGTAGTTTTATACATATAAAAAAATGGAAAAGGTTATATGTGTGAAAAAAGTACATGATATTTGTGAATTCCTTATCCAAATAAAAATAAGATAAAAAAAATATATATATATATCCCAGAGGTTAGCATGGTAGTTATTACTATTAGTGTTGTATTTATTGTAATGCACTGCACAGTTACTGTTGCAGAAAGCTATCTTTCATGGCATTTGCATCCTAGATATATACACATATGAAAATAAAACTTTTAACAAAATCATTCAGCATATTTATTTCTAACCTCCCCTTAACCTTTGCAAGGACAAAAATCCAGGCTTCTCTGACCACTGTACAAATTGAAATGCTATACTCATCCCTGGAACCATTTCACTGTTTTTGAATCCCTTCCAAGTCTATGACATTTTCCTAAACCCTATTGTGTCTATCATTGGACACAGTGCTCCATCTGAAGCCTAATCAGCAATTGTAATGATTTAGAACAACCTACTTGTGCATATGCTGTCTGCCTCTGTTTATGAAGACCAATGTCTGGTTTGCTTCAGCAGCTTGAACGTTTCAACTTTTATTTTTTTTTTTAACAAAGATTTTGTACATATAAACTGTCTTTGTTTTTGCAACCCCCTTAAATTTAATAGTAAATTTTAGAATTATGCCCTATTATTAGGATATTACTGGACCACAAGTAAAAGATTAAAAATGAAAGCTTAACTTTATTTGTCACATGTACATTGAAACATACAGTAAAATGCATCGTTTGTGTCAACAGCCAATGGTCTTGCGATGTACTGGGGGCAGCCCTCAAGTGTTGTCTTGCTTCTGGTGCCAATATAGTATGCCCACAAGTTACTAATCCTAACCCATATTAGTAACTTGTGTAGAAATGTGGGAAAATTCTAAAACACTTGGAGGAAGCCCACATGGTCACAGGAAGAATGTACAAACTCCTTACAGACAGTGGCAGGAATTGAACCCATATCCTCCAATTGCTGATGCTGTAGTTAAGCCCAATGTTATCTTGTCAGTTATACATTTTAATATAATTGCTTCTTCACTCCATTCTCTCCCTTTGGCTGGTGTAAAGTCCATGTCACTATTTCAGCAAGAGTGTAAGGCATAGGATTTACAAGTCTATCATAAAGTACCTTTACAAACAACGTTTGCGAGTGTATATAAAGATGTGTAACATGTATGTTACACACTAATTGCCTTGTCATAATTAATCCATTTATTTTTTAAAAGTCATTTCTATCAAGAACGGGAATGTCAGTTGTTTTTTTTTTTAAATCAACATATGTCTTCCATAACATTTTCTTAAAGGGTGTGTGTTCTTCCTTGAACCAATTCCTCATTTTTCCAAAGATTTGCAGAGAGTATTTGGTGCCAATCGCATGTCGATTTTTCTCTATTAAAATTGGAAAATAAAGTCTAGGTGGGATTTCTGATCCAGGTTTCTTGCTGTAATATTAACAAACTTGCTCGGGTGGCCCTTGCTCTTTCTATAGAATCTGAATTGGCCTCTTTAGGCAAATTACAAATCATTAAATTACTGAATTTTTTTTAAGCATTCAGGAACCATCTAGTTAAGACACTGAAAAGATGCGTTAAAATGCTAGGCAATTAATACTTTCAGATACACAAAAGTATTACACACAGCATGCTGGAGGAACTCAGCAGGTCGGGCAGCTTCCGTGGAAACGAACAGTCAACATTTTGAGCCGAGACCCTTCGTTTTTGCCTGAAACATTGACTGTTCGTTTCCACGGATGCTGCCCGACCTGCTGAGTTCCTCCAGCGTGTTGTGCGTGTTGCTTTGACCCCAGCATCTGCAGAGTATTTTGTGTGTACACGGAAGTATTAGATGCCTCCTGCCAAGCTAACACAGAATTAGAATGAGAGCTTCCCAGTAACCACCGCTGTCCACTAACATATACTTTCACCAATTCATTACAGCATGAAATTATGTTTATCAGTGTTTTTAATCAATCCATGTTACAAAATTATATAAACGGTATAAAGTCGTGAGTAACACAAAATGCTGCAGGAAACCAGCAGGTCAAGCAGCATCAATGAAAAGGAATAAACAGTCGGCGTTTCAAAGTTCAAATTAAATTTATTATCAGATTACATGTGTTATCATATACAACCCTGAGATTCATTTTTTGTGGGCATACTCAATAAATCAATAAATGTAGTTGATCTTTCATTGATCCTATTGTAGTTACTATTCTATAGATTTGCTGTGTATACCCACAGGAAAAAGAATCTCAGGGTTGTGTATAGTGACATATATGCACTTTGATAATAAAACTGAACTTTGATTTTGTTACAGTTATTAAAGTTCAATGAAAGGTCACCCAACTTGGGAATTCAACCAGAGTGCAGAAGGCAACAAACTGTGCAAATACTTAATTAATAAATAAATAAACAAGCAATAAATTTAATCAAGAATATGAAATGAATGGAAAAAAAAATCCATTGGTGAGGGAACATGATGAGGTTCAAGCCTGTGATGGTTGAGGAGTAAAAACTGTTCCTGAACTTGGTGGTGAGAGTCCTGAGGCTCCTGTACCTTTTTCCTGATGGCAGCACTGAGGAGAGAGCATGACCTGTATGGAGGGGGATCATTGATGATAGATGTTCCTGGCCTAGATCGTTCATCAGGACTGAAAGGAAAGGGGGAAGAAGCCATTATCTCCCTTCCAGTCCTGATTTAGGGACTCAGCCTGAAATGTCGACTCTTTATTCGTTTCCATAGATGCTCACTGACCTCCTGAGTTCCTCCAGCATTGTCTGTGTGTTACTCTATATTTTGAGCATCTAGGAGTCTCTTTTGTTCATAACTATATGAAGGCTACAGTTAGCTGGTTTTGATGCATTATAAATTGAACATGGGATTTGATGCAGGACAAAAAAAAAATAGGAAACTTCAATTACACACTCAAATAACATGGGCTGGGAGACGGAAGAACTAGTATATTGTACAGTTGGCCAGTAAAGCACAGTTACAGTTTTGTGAACTGCCTGTTGTTCAACCTGGAATGGATAATGCATTTTATAGTCATGCTTATGCCTTAACCATTCTTCTTGTGACTGTGTGGGTTTCCTCCGTGTGCTCTGGTTTTCTCTCAAAGACCTACCATTTGGTAGGTTAATTGGTCATTGCAAATTGTCCTATGAATGGACTAGGAATAAATCAGGGAGTTGCTGGGTGACGTGGCTTGAAGGGCCAGATGTGCCTGTTCCACTCTATTTCAATAAAATAAGTAAAAATTTGGTACTTCCTGGTCTTTAAAATATTAATATGGAAATAACATATCAAAGCTTTTGTACTCTCTTGCCATGATTTACTCAATTAACCTAAAATTATAATGCAGTGAAATGTGGAATTTCAAACTGAATATTGAATTAAGTATGTGTGTGTGTGTGTGTGGGGGGGTGGAGTGGGGGTGAGGAACTTACTACCTGCAGTTTTAACAGCAAGTGACTGAAGAATGGAAAAATTGTAATAAACGTTTTATCAAAAACCTTATACTCAGCATACTTTTCAGTTGCATATATAGCAATGTTGTAAGCTGTCACTATTGATACTGTGTTTTGCCTAAGAGTGTATGGGGAAAGAGTATAACCAAATAATAAAAGTATCTTGTGCTATTAATAAAGCAGTATGCAGTAGCACCCCATTTTAGAATGTGCTTTCAGTTCGAGTCAGAGTCATAGAACACAACAGCACAGCAACACCCCCTTTGGCCCATCTCATACATCATCATGGACGATTCTATGGTCTGCTTAGTCCCATCAAGTTATTATGTAGTGGAAAAAGTTATGTTGGTATATGCTTGAACTGTCAGCTTACCTCACTTGATAAAGAGAGAGGCACTACAGTGATTGGGGTTGACCATGGATGTTACGTCCTAGCTGGCTACGTGATACACAACCAGGCAGTATGATATGGAGAGCAAACTATTGCCCATGCAGCAAGCTCTCCCTCTCCATGCAGTTGATGACTCCAAAGGAATGGCAGAGTTTGATACAATTTGGCACCACTGGTGTCACAGGAGTTGCCAGTCAGCATTGAACTCAATGTCAAACTGCCTTAAGGACTCTAGCTCTGGATTTTTCCCTCTGAGTTTACGCCTAAAGCCCTCCCTATACACTGGAACTTAGAAGGATGAGAGGGGATCTGATTGAAACATATAAGATTATTAAGGGATTGGACACGCTGGAGGCAGGAAGTATGTTTCCGCTGATGGGTGAGTCTAAAACCAGAGGCCACAGTTTAAGAATAAGGGATAGACCATTTAGTACGGAGTTGAGGAAAAACTTTTTCACCCAGAGAGTGGTGGATATGTGGAATGCTCTGCCCTAGAAGGCTGTGGAGGCTAAGTCTCTGGATGCTTTCAAGAAAGAGATGGATAGAGCTCTTAAAGATAGTGGAATCATAGGTGATGGAGATAAGGCAGGAACTGGATACTGATTATGGACGATCAGCCATGATCACAGTGAATGGCGGTGCTGGCTCGAAGGCAGAATGGCCTACTCCTGCTCTTATTGTCTATTGAGTGGGTATAGCCACAAGGGAGCGGAGGTTTGAGATCAGAATAATCTTTCTCCTAGATGAGCTGCTAACCACGGCTGAGGAGCCCCATCTGTTCTGAGCAATTGGTTTTAAGGCACCTGTAACCTTCATTTTCTCCTTCTCCTGTAGTAGAAACGGTACACTGGGTTTAGTAACTAAGCCCCATGTGAAGGCTTGGAGCTGGATTTGGTTGTCAGAGGCTATTTGAGGCACATGCCATTGGGAGCATTTAATAGGTAGAGGGAGCTCATACCCAGCTGTGCCAATCTTAAAGGACTGGTTGGTACTCACGACAAAATCCTGTGTGCTTCAGATGCATTCAGGATGTGAAATCTCAGCTGACAACTTAGCTGAAATAGATGCTGGTTACAGGGTGCCTTATAAAAAAGCAGTAACTGGAAATCATAAAATCTTATCCTTGTTGTAAGACTTTGATTAGACCTCCAAAGCACTTTAAGCAGTTTAGCCCCACGATAGCATAGTGATTAGCATAACACTATTACAGCACCAATGACCAGGGTTCAATTTCCACCACTGTCTAAGGAGTTTGTATGTTCTCCCTATGACTGCATGGATTTCTCTTCCGTATGCTCTAGTTTCCACCCACATTTCAAAAAACGTCCGGGTTAGTAAGTTAATTGGTCACCTGAGTATAATTGGGCATCATGGGCTCGTTAGGTATCTCTAAATAAATAAACATTCAACTGAAGTGAAGTACTCAGGATCTACCTTTAATATACACAGTAACGTACTGTGAATTAACATTAACTCATGTGGTGTACCAAAGTTTAACAAGTTCAGTAGCAATTATTAAGAAATAATTTATAGACCCAAGAAATAATGCAGTCAAGTGCATTACTGTGTATTTTAAAGTTATTTCTTGAACGCCTCATTTTGGTTGGTGAAAATGTTCATTGTAATAACAATGATCTTTTATCTGTTTAATCTATTATTGTTGCTTTTTGAGAAGAGAGAATTGCATTTAGTGCATTCCCAAATGTCAGATTTCTTTAGATGTGCTGTGAATTCCTTTTCATTAACATTTCATCTCCCCCAGAATACACTGGTGCAATTCAGCACTGCCATCGTCGAGAGCAGCCTCACATCAACAATTACTGTCTGGTTTGGTGAAGCATCCTCTCACAATATACAAAAACTACAGCAAACAGTCAGGACAGTAGAGAAGGTTATTGACTGCAGTCCACCATTACTACAGGACTTGCAGGTGTGCAGAAAAAAAAATCATTATGCATATGACCCACTTTGAAAACTGTCTTTTCCAAAAGCTACCCACACAGAATGCTGGGGGAACTCAGCAGGTCAGGCAGCAACCATAGAAGTAAATGTTTCAGGCCTTTTCCCCAAAAGCTCCCTTCCAGAAAGCACTATAGGGCTAGTGAAACAAAAACCACGCTATCTTAAAAGTTTCTTCCCCTAGACAGTTAATTTGATCAACAATTTTAGTAGCTCCCCCCTCACTCCCTCTATCTATTATCCCTATCACTGCACTGCCTGCACTATACACATGTTAAACAACTTTTTAATGATCCTGTTTACATTGTAAATACATTCTGGTTTTTACATATTTATGCACATTTTATTCCACCTCCATTCTTCAAATTCTGTCTATATTTTTATGATGTTCAGTTCCATTCCCAACTCCACAGGTACTGAAGCAGCACGGTCTGGTCAACAACTGGGCTGATAACTTGCAAGTAGCCCAATACAACTGGCTGACAATGGCCACCTCAGCATTAAAGCGTAACCACAACCCTTAATGCTCAGTGGGTTTAATATCATTGGGTCGTCAATGCTCAAAACCAGTTCAGCCTGATGAATAGATACAAGAGATTCTGTAGATGCTGGAAATCCAGAGCAACACAGAAGATGCTGGAGGAACTCAGCAGGTCAGGCAGTATCTGTGGAGGTGAATAAACAGTCAATGTTTCAGGCTGAAAACCCTTCATCGGGAGTGGAAAGGAAGAAGGCAGAAGCCAGAACAAGGTGCGGGAAGGGGATGGAGTACAAGCTGATTGGTAGGCACAGGTGACTCAGAAAGGTGGTGTCCATTATTAAGGATTCCCATCAGCCAGGGCATGCCTTCTTCTCATTGTTAATATCAGGTAGGAGGTACAGAAGCCTGAAGACACACACTCAGCGATTCAGGAACAGCTTCTTCTCCTCTGCCATATGATTCCTAACTGGACATTGAACTCATGAACTCTATCTCACTTTTTTCACATATATTTCTGATTTTGGACTATTTTTAACTATTCAATAAACATAAATATACTTAGTGTGATTGATTTACTTATTTTTCTTTCTACATGATCATATATTACATTGTACTGCTGCTGCTGCTAAGTTGACAAGTTTCACAACACATGCTGGTGATAATAAACCTGATTCTGATTCGGAGGGAGAGCAATTAGAGTAGGTCTATCAGTACAGAACTTATTTCTGTTAACCACTACAGTGTAGTTCATTAAAACATAACTGCTGTTAAATCTAATGGCTCACTTAGTGTGTTTGAATAAGTGATCTGGCTATTGTAATCAGACACTTAACAATCCAGTAAATCATTTACTGTTTATTATATTGGAAATCCATTTCATAATATCTGTATGCAATCTTTTTCCTCCCTATTCACTAGAGTCATAGAGCACAGAAATAGGTCCCTCAGCACATTAGTTGATCTGCACTTGGACCATAGCCCTCCCATCCATGTGCCTGGCCAAACTTCTCATAAATATTGAAATTAGACCATAAGACATGCAGCAAAATTAGGCCATTCAGCCCATCATCCACTCCGCCACTTCATGATGGTTGATCTCAGATCCCATTCAACCCCATACACCTGCTTTCTCACCATATCCTTTGATACCCTGACCAATCAGGAATCTAGCAACTTCCACTTTGAATATACCCATGGACTTGGCCTCCACTGCAGTCTGTGGCAGAGCATCCCACAGATTCACTACTCTCTGGTTTAAAAAAAAATTACAGCTTACTTCTGTTCTAAAAGGTCGCCCCTCAATTTTGAGGCTGTGCCCCCTAGTTCTGCCAGAGGAAACATTCTCTCCACACCCACCTTATCTAGTCCTTTCAATATTTGGTGGGTTTCAATGAGATCCACGCACATTCTTCTAAATTCCTGTGAGTACAGGCCCAAAGCTGTGACAAGCTCTTCATATGTTAACCCCTCCATTCCTGGAATCATCCTTGTGTACCTCCTCTGGACTCTCTCCAATGACAATATATCCTTTCTGAGATATGGGGCCCAACACTGTTGACAATACTCCAAGTGCGCTCTGACTAGTGTCCTATAAAGGTTCGGCATTATCCCCTTGTTCTTATACTCTATTCTCCTTGAAATAAATGCCAACGTTGCATTTATTGCCTTTACCACAGATTCAACCTGTGAGTTAACCTTCTGGGAGTTTTGCACGAGGACCCCTAAGTTCCCTTGTACCTCTGATGTTTAAATTTTCTCATTTAGATAATAATCTGCACTATTTTTCCTTTTACCAAAATGTATTATCGCACATTTCTCAACACTGTATTCCATCTGCCGTTTTTTTGCTCATTCTTCCACTTTGTCTAAGTCCTTTGGCAATCACATTGCTTCCTCAGCACTACCTGTCCCTCCACCTATCTTCATATCATCTGCAAAAATAGAACCCCCATCCACCACTTCTACTGGCAGCCTCTTCAACACTCTCAACATCCTTTGAGTGAAGAAGCTCCCCCTCGGGTTCTTAAATATTTCATCTTTCACCTTGAACCTATGATCTCTAGTTTGAGTCTCACCCAACCTCAGTGGAAAAAGCCTGCTTGCATTTACCCTATCTATACCCCTCATAATTTTGTTTAACTGTCAAATCTATCCTCATTCTCCAGGAGTCAAATCCTGAGCTGTTCAACCTTTCCTTCAGGTCCTCTAGTCCCAGCAACATCCTTGTAAATTTTCTCTGCACTCTTTCAAACATTGACATCCTGTAGGTAGTTAACCACAAATACTCATCTTATACAACTTCAACATAACATGCCAACTCCTGTACTCAATATGTTGATTTATGAAGGCTAATGTTCCAAAAATTCTCATAATGCTCCTATCTATCTATGTTGACACTTTCCAGAAATAAATCTGTATTCCCAGACCCCTTTGTTCTACTGCACTCCTCACTGCCCTACTCTTCACTATATCCTGTCCTGGTTTGTCCTCCCAAAGACATTTGTCTGCGTAAAATTTCATCTCCATCTAATATTTTCAAATGCCTTACTTTTCTACACTTGAATTTTGTAGCATGTTACTAAAGTAACTATTGAAAAAAAAACTGCCAATCACAGAAGATTGTGGCAAGAGTTTAGAAGAGCCTTGGGTTTAGAATTATTGCAAACAATTGTTGGTCTGTCAGCACATTGAGATGTCTGTGGAGGAATGCTGCCGACTGGCACATCCCAGTCTGCAGGAGTACATGCAGGGGGATGGACTAGAGCTTGGTGCAGTCATCACGAAGGTTCATTGGGGAAGGACCACAGTGTAATGTTCCTCTGCTGGTGCGGAGGGAGGAGCCGGGGTTAGGTGAGGAAGTCCCTCAATTATTTATTTATTCTTATTTATTTAGCGATACAGCATAGAACAGACCCTTCCAACCTAACGAGTAACAGCACCCAACCTATTTAACTCTAGCCTTACCACAGGACAATTAACAATGACTAAATAACTTACTAACCAGTATGTCTTTGGAATGAGAGAGGAAACTGGAGCACCTGGAAGAATTCCACACATTCATGGGGAGAATGTATAAACTCCTTACAGACAGCGTCAGAATTGAATTCCAAACTCCGGCGCTCTGGTATCGTGCCAATCATTACACTACAAAAGTGCTGGCATTGTAGTAGTATACACCATGAGTGGCAGCAATGCTACTGATGTGAAGGAATGTAATATACAGTACTGAAAGCATTGACCATGAATGTAAAGAATGAAAGGGCATTGCATAGTTTATTCTTGTAAATATCTTTTTATGAATGAACTTCCTTTTGATTAAAAAAAATGTTCCTTTGTGGGCCACTGCACCTCTAGCCTTGTGAAAAAGTTTCTGGGTCCATTCTATCTATGCCTCTTATCATCGTATACACCTTCTATTGTCACCTTTCATCCTCTTTTGCTCCAAAGGAAGAAAAAAACCCTAGCTCACTCAACCTATAACAACACATGCCCTCTAATCTAGGCAACATTCTGGTAAATAAGGCTCCCCTGACATTGTCTCTAAAACTTCCACATCCTTCCTATAATGAAGCAACCAGAACTGAACACAAGATTCCAAGCTTTAATCATCAGTGACTTACTTGGTCAGCCTATGAAGTTTATTGAGAAATGTTATTGACTCAACAAATAGTGAACTGCTTTACATGAAATTCACCAGGTTAAATGGAAGCCTGGTCCAGACTTGTACCTGAATGAACCATAGATATTTTCTCTTTACCAAGGAACTTGAGGAAGCACATTTTTGAATCTACCCGGTCCTGGGTAAAAACACAGTGATAGTTCATCTTATCTATAATCAAGGATCAAGGGTTAGCTATGTTTGTCATATACATTTACATGTATTAGGAATTTGCTATGGTGTGTTGGTCAAGGCATTCAACAACAAAACAACATCCAACAATGTTAAAGAATAAAGAATTATATAAATTTAGCGGCTAGAGTATGGAGATGGAATAAAATATACATAAATAGAAAAATACCATCATGCAGTTACAATGAAAAAGCATTATAAAAGAGTTTGCGATTATAAAAGTGGTTTAAATTATTTACTCTATGTTGCACTGATGGGGGGAATAGATAGAAGAGGTGTGTGTGTGCTAGCTGTGGTTGATCGGGGGAAGAAACTTTTAAGGTGGTGTGAAGTTTTTGTTTTAATCACCCCATATCGCTCTCCAGAAGGGTGCTTTAGGAAAAGGCCGTTTGTTGGGTGGGCAGTGTCTGCAATGATTTTTTCCTGCCCAGTTCTTCATCCTGGCACATACAAGTTCTGCAGTAATGGTAACTGCAGCCATTGACCTTTTGTTGACCGTAGCTTTCATATATTGTGAGAGGATGATAATGGCAGTGATCTATATTTATGTGCAATATTGGAGTATAGAGTCATTGAATACATTCATTGCTGAGATAGACAGATCTTGCATTCACGTGGGAGTGAAAGGTTATTGAGAGTGGGCAAGAGGGTGGAGTTGAAGACAAGATCGAATCAGCCATGATGTTATTGTTAAGAAGGCTATATCATATCCTCTTGTCTCTGTTTCCTATATTCATATATGATGTTGGTTACACTCTTTCACGCTAGAGTAGTCAATCTGATTCATATATACAAAGTAAGTATTCCACATAGCTCCTTAAGCACCTTATCTATCTCTGATGCCACTTACAGGAATCTGTGAACTTGCACTCCCAAGATTCTGTTGACATTGCACACTCTTTTATTTAGGGAGACAACATGGTACAGGCCCTTTCAGCCTGCACCACCCAATTACACTCATGTTACAACTAATCTACAAACCTGTACGTCTTTGGAACGTGGGAGGAAACTGGAGCACCTGGTGGAAACCCACGCAGTCAGTGGGAGGACCTACAGACTATTCACATACAATGGCAGGGATTGAACCTGGGTCACTGGTGCTGTAACAGCATTATGCTAACCAATACGTTCATGTACAGACCCCACTTCTGGCCTCCTATCATTTATTCTGCAGTCCAATTCTTGTTTGCCCTTCCCAAATCCATAACCTCACATAATCTGGAACTGGATTCTGGTTCCCCTTACCTGGATAATTTGCTTCTTTTTTTCTCATCTTGTGTAGGCTCCCAGTTGGAATATGTTTCCAAGAAGTTGCTCTGCCTCCAATACTTGATGTCAAATATTCAAGTGCATATCTTCCCAATGGTGGAATTGAACAGGTGTCTCAGTTACTGCACAATCAACCCCAAGATTAGTCCTTTCCCCAATAATATCCAACATGCACAAGCAAGTTCAGTGAGAGCCATGAACGGTAGGTGAATGGTAATTGTTCACTTACCATTCCAGAATTATCATTTCTGGACACCTTTCTTTCATTGCCTGAGATCAAGTAATGTAATCCATTTCTCTCCCTCGATTTCCAACCCCACTCCCATGTAGCTTGCGTGGATGTGGAGGCCTCTCCCTTCTGGAGTCTTGCAGGTCCTCGGACAGTGCAATGAAGTGACCTTCTCATAGAATGACTGACGGGTTTCAAAGCAAGAGAGAGGAATCCAGTCAATGGCAAAATCAATATGTAATTGATCTCAAATATTTTTAATATACCTGATTGTGCAAAGATATCCATGTTAACTAGTAAAATAAACATAAAAAGAAAGACAACTAACAGTTTTAATATTTTAATAATTATTTTTAATACTAATATTTGATTAGGTTTACTAGTTAAGTTAGTTCAAAATACACATTTCATTAAAATATTTATAAGTATTCAAAACTGAAATATTTTGAACAAAGTATTTGAAAATATTAAAGTGAAATGGTTTAAGAAAATAATTTACCTTCTCCTGTTTCCCAGTTGTTCGCACCCATGTCCCCATTGAAATTAATAGGGTTCCGATGCCGTGTTACGTCTAACCTGGCACAGGATTCAAGTGGTGATCCCAGCAGGATATGAAAGTACAGCCTGGTCTTTGGCTCTGAACACCATGTAAATTAAATTGATTCACTGATCCAAATATGGATCAGAAATGCCTGCAGTATTTTTGATGCTTAACCGCCCATGGTTTCAATTGAAACTATAGGTAACAACCAGCAAGATATGGCCCATTATAGACCAAATTTTTCTGACTGGTATTAAATTTAAAATGCAGCCCTGGGCAATAGGTTCCTGGAGCTGTGAACAGCAGTTAATCAAAAAAACAGACAATGCTGATTAACATGCATTTTGGGTGTGAAGGAGATGTGAAAGTTACATGTAATTTAAAGGAAGCATTGTAAATACATTGTAAATATAGATTGTCCTTTGATCTTTAGCATACAAAGTATCTTGTAATATTGGGTTGAACAGGTCTCTTTCTCTGAAACATAGAAACATAAGCTCGTTTTTGTTGAATAAACCATTTAGCTTCAGTCTCTCCCCAGTGACTTTAGTTCGCATCACATCAGAGCCACGTACAGCATCTATT
This sequence comes from Mobula birostris, assembly GCF_030028105.1. Taxonomy (NCBI): domain Eukaryota; kingdom Metazoa; phylum Chordata; class Chondrichthyes; order Myliobatiformes; family Myliobatidae; genus Mobula; species Mobula birostris. The sequence continues at coordinate 14,432,464 of NC_092372.1, read as the reverse complement.
TTCTGTCTGTATTTTATTTTGTGGCCCCCCCTCCCCCTGTGTTTAGCCTCTGAGCAGTTTTGGTTTGTTTTAAAATAACTGCTACACTACACTTGGAGTATTGTATTCAGTTTTAGTTACTAAGCTACAGTAAGTATGTTATTAAACTGGAAATAGTGCAAAACGATTTACAACGATGCTGCCGAGGTTTGGGGGACTGAGTTATAGGGAGAGATTGGACAGGCTGGAATTTTTTTCCCTTTCAGTGTGGGAGACTGAGGGGTAAGCTCTCAGAGGTGTATAAAATCATGAGGAGCACAGATAGGGTGAATACACTCAGTTTTTCCCAGGGTTAGGGAATCAAAAACATGAGGGCACAGGATTATGGTGAGAGAGGGAAGAGGTACTGGAGGCTCGCTTTAAAAAACACAGAAGATGTGGAACAAGCTACCACAGGAAGTGGTTGAGGCAGATTCAATAACAACATTTGAAAAGCATTTGATCAGGTACATGGATCGGAAAGGTTTAGAAGGTTAGAAGATATATTAGGGACATTTTAAGAAACTCTTAGATAAGTACATGCATGATAGAAAAATGGAGGACTATGTAGGGTTAGATTGATCTTAGAGTCATCATCACAGGTCAAAAGGCCCGTACTGTTCTGTAATGTTCTATTTTAGACCATGAGACCATAAGGCACAGGAGCAGTGTTAGGCCATTCAGCCCATCGAGTCTGCTCCGGCATTTGATCATGGCTGATCCATTTCCCTCTCAACCCCATTCTCCTGCCTTCTCCCCATAATCTTTCACACCCTGACTTAACAAGAATCAATCAACCTCCACCTTAAATAGCCTTCACAGCTACCTGTAACAACAAATTCCACAGATTCACCACCCTCTGGCTAAAGAAATTCCTCCTTATCTATGTTCAAAGTGAAGGTCCCTCTATTCTGAGGTTCTGCCCTCTGGTCCTAGACTCTCCCACTATAAGAAACATCTCTATATATCTACCCTGTTTAGGCTTTTCAATATTCAATAGGTTTCAATGAGATCCCTCCTCATTCTTCTGAATTCCAGTGAGTTCAGACCCAGAGCCATCAAACATTCCTCATACGTTAAACCTTTAATTCGGGAATCATTTTTGTGAACCTCCTTTGAATCCTCTCCAATGTCAGCACATCCTTCCTTAGATAAGGGGCTGAGAACTGCTCACAATATTTCAAGTGAGGCCTCACCACTGCATTATAAAGGCTCAGAATTACATCCTTGATTTATATATTCTGGTATTCTCAAAATGAATGACGACATTGCATTTGCCTTTTTCACCACTGACTCAACCTGTAAATTAACCTTTAGGGAATCCTGCACAAGGACTCCCAAGTCCTTTTGCACCTTGGAGTTTGAATTTTCTCCCATTTTGAAAATAGTCTACAATGTTATTTTTTCTACCAAAGCACATGATGATATACTTCTGATAGTGCATTCCACCTGCCATTTCTTTGCCTATTCTCCTAATCTATCTAAATCCTTCTGTAACCTCTCTGCTGCCTCAATGCTACCTGCCTCTCCACCTATCTTCATATAGTCTGCAAACTTGGCCACAAAGATGTCAATTCCATCATCTAAATCACTGACATATAACATAAAAGGAATCAGTCCCAACACAGATCCCTGCAGAACACCACTAGTCACTGGAAGCCAATCAGAAAAGGCTCTCTTTATTCCCACTCTTTGCCTCCTGCCAATCAGTCAATGCTCTATCCATGCTAGTATCTTTCTTGTAATATCATGAGCTCCTAACTCGTTAAGCAGACTCATTTGTGATACCTTATCAAAGGCCTTCTGAAAATCCAAGTACACAAATCCACTGATTCTCCTTTATCTATCCTGTCTGTTATTTCCTCAAAGTATTCCAAGTGATTTGTCAGGCAAGATTTTCCCTGAAGGAAACCATACTGACTGTACCCTATTTTATCCTGTGCCTTTAAGTACCCTGAAACCTCATCATTAACTATGGACCCCAACATCTTCCCAACCACTGAGGACAGGTTATAGGCATCCGTTAGTCTCATGAGACCATGGATATGCGCCTTGGAAGGTTTTCCAGGGCTCAGGCCTGGGCAAGGTTGTATGGAAGACCGGCAGTTGCCCTTGCTGCAAGTCTCCCTTCTCCACGCCACCGATGTTGTCCAAGGAAAGGGCACTAGGGTCGATACAGCTTGGCACCAGTGTCGTCGCAGAGCAATGTGTGGTTAAGTGCCTTGCTCAAGGACACAACACGCTGCCTCAGCTGAGTCACGAACTAGCGACCTTCAGATCACTAGACTGATGCCTTAACCACTTGGCCACGCAGATTAATTGGCCTATAATTTCCTTTCATCTGCCTCCCTCCCTTCTTGAACAGTGGAATGACATTTGCAATATTCCATTCCTCCAGAACCATGCCAGGATCTAGTGATTCTTGAAAGATCATTACTAATGCCTCCACAATCTCCTCAGCTACCTGTTTCAGAACCCTGGGGTGTAGTCCATCTGGTCCACATGACGTATCCACTGTACTTCAAGTCCTTCAGCTGCCCAAGCACCTTCTACCTGGTAAAAGTAAATGTACTCACTTCTGCCTTTGACACTCTTCAACTTCTGGCATACTGCTAGTGTCTTCCACAGTGAAGACTGATGCAAAATGGTTGAGTGAACTCGGCCTTTTTTCCTTGGAGCGACAGAGGATGAGAGGTGACCTGATAGAGGTGTATAAGATGATGAGATGCATTGATCGTGTGGATAGTCAGAAGCTTTTTCCCAGGGCGGAGATGGCTAGCACGAGAGGGCACAGTTTTAAGGTGCTTGCAAGTAGGTACAAAGGAGATATCAGGGGTAAGATTTTTTTATGCAGAGAATGGTGAGTGCGTGGAATGGGCTGCCGGTGACTGTGGTGGAGGCGGATATGATTGGATCTTTTAAGAGACTCCTGGACAGGTATATGGAGCTCTGAAAAATAGAGGACTATGGGTAATTTCTCATGTAAGGACATGTTCAGCACAGTTTTGTGGGCCAAAGGGCCTGTATTGTGTTGTAGGTTTTCTATGTTTCTATTCTATTAAAATACTTATTCAATTCACCCACTATGTTCTATATTTGGCAGCGTTGAGCCAAACACTGACAAATGGAACTAGATTGGACAAGCATCTTGATCAGCCTGGTCCAGTTAGTCCAATGGGCTTATTTCTGTGCTACGTAACTCTACCTAAAATACTTATAGACAAGATATTTAGTTTATCAGAGGACCACATTTTGTTCTTCAATGAATCATAAAATCTCATGTTCCACCCTTCCTTAAGAAGTAAATTTAATTGTGGACTGCAGCGCAAATTGGTCTCTTTCAGCTTTATTTTTTTTAATTTTCAGTGTTTTTGCCCATTCTTTCTTGCTGGCATTTGGTGCAATTTGTTAGTTATATTTTGTGCAAGGGCCCGGGGGAGGAAGCGTTTGGGGTTTGATGTTCTTGTTGTTTGTACGATTTGTTTTCCTGCCTGGGGGTGGTGGGGGGGAGGGCTTGATGTTCTTGCTGCCATTTGTGCAATTTTTTCTGTGTGAGGGGGGATTGATGACTGCGTTTGCATGATTTGTTTTTGTTGTGTAGGGTGGCATTGATATTTTTCTTTGAACGACTTCCATGTTTTGTTTCGTGGCCATCTGAAGATGAATCTCAGAGTTGTATACCGCATACATACTTTGATAATAAATGAAACTTTGAACCTCTCAGTGAGCTATTTCCCAAGCTGTGCACAACATGCACTTTGAATTATATTTTATAAATTTACTTGTGGTAATATTTTGTTGTATGTGCAGTGTGTGATATACGTTTTGTGGGCGCATCATGGTCCAGAGGAAGGTTGTACATATATACAACCAAATGAAACAATCATATAACAATAAACTTGAACTTAAACCACCAGGTTCAAGAACAGTTACTACCCCGCAACTTTCAGGCTCTTGAACTGAAGAGGGTAACTACACTCATCTATTGAGATACTCCTGCAACCAATGATCTTACTTTAACAACTCTTTATCTTGTTATTTCATGCTCTCATTATTTATTCCTATTTATTTATATATGCATAGTTTGTCGTTTCAATGCTCTGTCTGATCTTTCATTGATCCCATTTACAGTTACCGTTCTATAAATTTGTTGAGTATGCCCACAGGAAAAAGAATCTCAGGGTTTGTATGTGGTGACATGTATGCAGGCTGATAATACATTTTACTTTGAACTTTTGAACAACTACTGCTAGAACCATGAAGAGGCAAGAAAAGAATTGCAGGAACAAACTACGCCAAATGCAATCTGGAATGAATAAAAGCAGTTTATTGGACAATAATTGCAGAATTTACAGCACTACCATTTGATGATAGCGAAAATTTAAAAAATAATTAAAAAAGAAACATATTCCAGCATGATGCAGACAACACTTACGCGCCTGATGGAGGGCATAGGTTTAAACAGCAAGAAAACAGTATACAAACAAGCAACTGAAACTAAAGTATTGGGAACCTATCAAAGGTTTTTTTTAAAGTGCCCGGATACGTCAACATCAACGACAATAAAAGCTTTAACTATGCAATAGTTGAAACACGTAACACTGATACAGCAGGCTGTAACTCGCGTTTTACACAGCTACGGATATTGCACGGCGTCAGGCGAAAACATTAAGCTTAATAAATAATAAAAACATGATAAGAACCTAACTAACAATAATCATTGTGAGTTTATTTATCACCATTGAAAGGAGAATGTGAGTTTACGCAAAATTTGTACTTTTTAAATCATGTTGCTACAGGAATGAAAACAAAGTTACTGTCAAAATTTGTTCTATTCAATCACTTTCTGCAACCACTAATAGGCAGGGTCAAGCAGAATTCTTCACAATTTTATAACTTTTTTGCATAGTCTTGAAGAGCACATTTTTAAAATGCTGTTTGTAATCCTTTATACTGTGGCAACCAGAAAGTATCAAACTGAGTTTACTGAAATATTGAAAGGAGAATAGCGCAAATTTAGCAAGGACTGAGAAGGCCCACTAAGGAGGGTGTCACTGTTACCGTGGCAACGATGGCCAGGTTACACAGCAGTAAGCAGTTTGACATATCCACAACTGATTTAGACTGGAAAAATATCTGCTGTCTGTATAGAACCATTCCAAGTGAGTTTATTTTAAATTCTTTAAACTGCTGTTAAGTACTGGGGCAGTCTGTAACACTGGGTCTGCAGGGTTAATTGGCTGAAAATTTACCAGGATGCTGCCTGAACTACAGGGCATGTCTTATGAAGACAGGCTGAGCAAGCTTGGACTTTTCCCTTTGGAGCGGAGGGTGAGGGGTGACTTGATAAGGGTATACAAGATGACAAGAGGCATAGGTGAAATGGACAGTCAGAGACATTTTCCCAGGCGACAATGGCTAACAAAAGAGGGCATAATTTCAAGGTGATTGAAAGGAAAGAATAGAGGGTAAATCAGAGTTAAGTTCCTTCCACAGGAATTCTGGGTATGTAGAACACTGCCAGGATTGGTGATAGAGGCATTAGGGGGATCTAAGAAACTCTTAAATAGACAGATGGATGATAGTAAAATGGAGGGCTATGCAGGAGGGAAGGGTTAGATTGATCTTAGAGCAGGTTAAAGGTTGGCACAACATCGTGGGCCTGTACTGTGCTGTTATGCTGTATGTTCCATGTTCGAATACAGATGCCATTAAGCCATTCAATCGGCATTATTCATTGGTATTCAGAGTATAGCTCTCCCACACACTGAGGCCACATGTCTGGTGTGAGCAGAAACCATACTCCTCCTATCTGGAGAGGGCAGATGGTCACAATGAACAGTAGGACTCAAGGTGCCAAGAGACCGAAAGGCAGAACGGGCTGATCATGTTTAATACCAGTTTTCCCAGTCTAATCAGATGTCATGGAAACAAGACAGCCATGCAATGAACATCAAGTTAGAGGGTTTACGAGCCACAGCACGTGCAAGCTCCCTGGCACCGTTGCACTCATTGCCTGTGCTAGGGCAGGCGGGGTTTCTGTAGTTTCATATCCCAGCATGCACCTGTCAGGGAATGGAGTCTCAGAGCTGCCAATGACCAAATGCCTGCTGCCATATTGACGGTCAAACGTTGGGCGTTCAGCAGCCACAACTGCATGCCTCACCAACCAATTCCACCCCACACTCTGTTTTGAACTCTGAGAACAATCGTGACAGTATGAACTCAGGCAACAGAACGATGATACAGGAGCCACTCAATTAGCTGCAACCAATTTTGCATATTGGTAGTTTGTCTCATTTGTGTATTAATGGATACATAAATGGATGCACCAGAGATGCACCCAATGATTAAACAGTAAAACAAGGTGTAAATGCATGCCGAGAATAAAATAATGGAATGAAACGGTAATGAAAATGAACTAAATGTGTCAAAAGAATATTTCAGACTCTCTGCAGCTTTTTCTGATCTGCAGAGGATGGTGAATCCATGGAATGCATTGCCACAGACAGCTGTGGAGGCCAAGTCATTGGGTATATTTAAAGCGTAGGTTGATTGGTTCTTGGCTAGTAAGGGTGTCAAGGGTTACAGGGAGAAGGCAGAAGAATGGGGTTGAGAGGGATAATAAATCAGCCATGAAAGAGTGGCAGAGCAGATTCAATGGGCTGAATGGCCTAATTCTGCTCCTACGTCTTATGGTCTTGACTTTTATTGTTGAGTAAGACATGGTACTCTTTTTAAAGATCATACAAGGAAATACATGTTTTCAGTGTGGGTTTAATCAGTGGGCAATACAGGGCATCTTAATTTACTCAAGTTCACAATATGCAGCGAGTTGCCCAGTATGTAGGGGGATCATTTTAGTTGTGACACATAATCATGTTCTGCACTCACATCGGGCCTTTCAACTCTTTAGAACAGTACAGGCCAGGAACAGGCCCTTTGGCCCACAAAGTTGCACCAAACCAATTAAATTTGTAATCAAATGGCCAACTAAACTAATCCCTTATGCCTACACAATAACCATATCCTTACTCTCACTTCTCATCTTTTTTGCTCCAGTCCTAATGAAGTTTCTTGGTCTGAAACATCAACTGTTTACTTTTTTCCACAGATGCTGCCTGACCTGCTGAGTTCCTCCAGCATTTTGTGTGTGTTGCTTTGGATTTCCAGCATCTGCAGATCTTGTCTTGTTTGTGATACCCATATCCTTCCATTTTCCTCACATTCATGTCCCTATCTAAACTTCTCTTCAAAGTCCCTAATGTATCTGCCTCCACCCCCACCTCAGGCACCCCATTCCAGGTACCCCAGCACTCTCTGTGCAAAAATTTGCCCCTCACACCTCCTTTAAAATTAACCCCTCTCTCCTTAAGTGCAAGCCTTCTGTTATTAGATATTTCAACCCTGGGGAAAAAGATTGTCTGTATACTACATCTATGCCTCTTATAATCTTCTATCAGATCTCCCTTCAGCTTCCGCTGCTCTCTCTTTAATCAGTTTTAGTCATACAAAAATGCAGCATTATTTTTTGTTTGAAGTGTGTTTAGTGGCTGTATGTCAGGCATCTATGCTGTTTAGTGACCGCTATCAAGTGTGGTGTACAGCACACCAGTGCTCGTGACACAATCCAGTATGGACTTCTGCTAATATTACAGAGAATCTCTCAAGAAAGGCTGTTTCCACTCAGGGTATAGAAAATAAAAGGGGGCAGATTTAGAGAGCATGCAGAGGAGATTTACCAGGATGCTTCCTGGATTGGAGAGTACGTCTTATGAGGATAGTTTGAGTGAGCTAGGGTCTTACTCTTTGAAGTGAAGAAGGATGAGAGGTGACTTGACTGAAATGTAGAAGAGGCATAGATTGAAATTGGCGAGGGTTCGAAGGAGGTTCATGAAAATGACTCCAGGATTGAAAGGCTTATCATATGATGGCTCCGGGCCTCAGGCCTCAATAGAGTGGATATTTCCTAAGGTGGGGGAGTCTAAGACCAGAGGACAGTCTCAGAATGGAGGGATGTTTATTTAGGAATAGAGATGAGGAATTTCTTTAGCCAGAGGGTGGCGAATCTGTGGAATTCGTTACCACAGGCAACAGTGGAGGCCAAGTCGTTGGGTATATTTAAGGCAGAGGTTGATAGGTCATTGATTAGTCAGGGCATGAGGGGTTAGAGGGAGAAGGCAGGAGGCTGGGGCTGAGAGGGAAATGGATCAGACATTATGAAATGGCAGAGCAGACTCGATGGGCAAAATGGCCTAATTCTGCTACTACATGTTATGGAGTGGACAGCAGAAATGGCTCATATGTGTGGGCATAACTATAATGTGACTGGAGGAAAGAATGGAGGGACGTCAGAGACAAGTTGTTTTTTTTTAAACACACAGAGAGTGGTGGATGCACTGCCATGGCTGGTGGTAGGGGCAGATACATTAGGGAGATTTAAGAGAATCTTAAATAGGCACATGGATGAAAGGAAAATGGAGGGCTATGTGGGAGGGAATTGATCTTAGAGTAGGTTAAAGGGTCAGCAAAACATCGTGGGTAGAATGGTCTGTACTGTACTGTATTGTTCTGTGCTCTTTGTTCTATGAAAAGCTGAGTATCTGAAACAAAGCTGACTTTGTCCACCTACCCAATCGTGAAATGTCATTTATATTATTACTAATCTATTCTCACTCATTCCCTTCAATGTCCTTCTCTCCCAATTCAAAACAATTTCTTTTTCAATCTGCAGCACCTTCCACTCAAGTCCCTGAATCACCTTCTCCACAATTTCTACACCATATAAGTATACCCTGAGCTTGATCCTATATCACTCTAGCTCTCGCTAATGTGGTTATGCCAAGCAAACGATGGACACTCAGCTTATCACATTTCATAATCAACATCTCTGTCGTACTCCTTTTATTCCCTGTAGAACAGAGATGAGGAAGAATTTATTTAGCCAGCGGGTTTATGAATCTGTGGAATTCATTGCCACAGATGGCTGTGGAGGGCAAGTCATTGGGTATATTTAAAGCAGAGGTTGATAGGTACTTAATTAGCAAGGGCATCTAAAGTTATGGGGAGAAGGCAGGAGGGATATTAAATCATCCATGACCCAATGGCAGAGCACTCTGGATAAGTCAAATGGCCTAATTCTGCTCCTCTGTCTTATGGTGTAATTCAGAAGCAAATTGTATGGCTGTACAAAGTATTTATTTGTTAACATAATGGCACCGTGATCTTTAAGGTAGTGAACTTCCTGAACACTGTCGTGATCATGAAAAATCACCTGTGACATTGCCATCAGATTTCTGAATGAACACTACCTCACTTTCTGCATTACTTTTTTTTATATAGTCTTTATTGTAACCTTCAGGAATATTTCCTTGCACTGTAGCTGCTACAAAACAAAAAAAAAGCTTCATAACACATGTCAGTGATAATAAACTCGATTCTGATTCCCACAGTTTTCCTCTTTGGTGAAATTATCAAACGGACAGGGAGGACAACAACAATATCAGAAACTGAAGTAGAAGAATGATAAAAGAACAAAAAAGTAGCACTGTGAAAATGCCATGAATGATGAAAAGAGGTGCAAACCATGTAAGGAACACATACCAAATGCTGGAGGAACTCAGCAGATCCAGCAGGATCTATGAAGAAGAATAAAGGTCAACATTTCGGGCTGAGATCCTTCACCAGTCCTGAAATGGCAACTCTCTTTTTCCTCTCCATAGATGCTGCCTGACCAGTTGAGATTCTCCAGCATTTTGCGGATCACTAAAATATGCTGAATCTGATGTGCAAACCACAATGCACAGATTACATAAGAATTAACCATGGCAAATTTATTTCTAAAGCCAAAGGCCACTGTTTTCTCTCAATCAGGCTGCACTGTTGGAGGTACAAGCTGCTTCTCAATCTAACTTCGTTGTGAAAGAATAGTACTTTGTCATCCTAATGATGAATGGTGCAACAATAATTAGAGGGAAAGTACTTGGGAAACAGTGCATTTATGTCTTAAACTGACAGGAGTAGAAAAATTAATACATCAGTGAATACATAAGCAGTCACGTCTCAGAAACCCAAGAGGCAGAGATCCACAATGAATAATTTAATGCATCTTATCAGGTGGAAAAAGCATCAGGAATGGATTGAAAGATTGAGCATGCAGGACTAATGTTCTCAGTTGTGTATATTTCAATGCATAGACTACTGTACCAGCTTACAGCATGGATTAACACATGGATTTATGACACTATAGCCATTAGTGAGACAGTTGCACGAGGGACAGGACTGGTAGCTCACTGTTCCAAGGCTTTGTTTTAGACCTGATAATGAGATGGACTAAAGGGGGAGGGTTGGCATTACTAGCCCAGAAAAATATCATGGCAGTGCTCAGACAGGGCAGACAAGAGAGCTCATCTGCTGAGGCTACATGGGTGGGATTGAGGAATAAGGAAGGGATGACATCAGTGAGATTATAGACTGCCCAATAGTCAGCAGGATTTAGAGCAGCAAATTTTATACAGAGATCATAGACAGTTGCAAGAAACACATGGCTGTAGTAGTAGACGATTTTAACTTTGCACATATTGACTGGGACCCCCATTCTGTAAAAGGGTAGATTTTGCCAAGTGTATTCAGGAAAGTTTGTTCTAACAGACAGAATATCAGTTTTCACACTCCACCCAACATTAGTCTTTACTGGCCCATTGGAGACTAATGTCAGGCTCTCTGCAAAGTAGCTGTAGTAATGCAATCACGTGAGTTGAGTATGATGTCATACTGGGCTTCCCAACCTGGGGTCCACAAACCCCTCGGTTAGTGGTAGGGGTCCGTGGCATCAAAAGGTTGGGAAGCCTTGTACTAAGGGGTTGTCTATTGATTGGTTCTCAGGTGAGTGTTGAGGCCAATCCAGGATCCACACATTCTGGTGCAATGTGGACAAAAGTAAATGGTTGCTTTTGATTGTTTACTATCTCCTTGCATTGTTCCTGATCCTTTCAGTTTCCCTATGGGAAAGTTGGGTTAAAGTTACCCCAGAGTAAGAAGAATAGGCATCTCCCCTGCCTTTGAATGTTCTGCCATCACTCATTATTGAATACCAAGAGTAAGAGAACAATGGTATTCTCAACAATCGTCACATAGTGTTTACTGACGCTCTGTTGATTTGGATTTAAGCAAAATGCAAAATAGAAACTAATCTGGGCCTGCATTAGTCAATAATAATCAAGTCCATTTCACTCTGTATTGATTATTACACAAACACCCTTTGCATCAACTCACATCTCCTATTATGTTCATCAAACCTTTGAAATTATAAGGAAAACAGTCAAATCCTTTCATTAAAGGATTTAGTGAGATTTGAAACAATAATCTTACCCAAATCAATTTTTTTAAAAAAAGCATTAGAAATGTGATTTTACACAAGGAGTCACTCTTTTATCCTAAGGAAGAACACTAATAATTTTCTGGGAGAGAGAAAAAAAAACACACACAATACATATGAACAAACAAATGCCGACTGCCTCTTCACTGGTCTAAACTTATGTGCTCCATCCTTTTCTTTGGCAAATAAATAATAAAACCAAAATCACCTCTCGATCAGTTCACCAAGAGTTCTAATTATAAACATCTACACATCAGAAATTTCACATAATAACTGAATTAATTCTGTTTGAGTGTTAATCTGGAAAATGCTTTCTCTCATCATCTTAATGTCATCCATTGAAAGCCATTATAAGTGACAACGGTGTGATTTGGAGAACCATATTAGTTGTGTGAAGGACTTTATGCAGAGTCTTGATTTTTTGATTTTTTTTTAAAAACGGACACATTAACACATTCCAATCCCTGTGCGCCAACTTATCCAGTGTATTAAATTCAACTGTGTTTACTTCCACAGTCCAATATATACACAACTGTTCCACAATGTCTAACAAATAACAGGCTCTCATGCATAAATAAAATCTATTAAAAAAACTATTTCCTTAAATTAAAAAATATTACTCTCAATAATCACAATGCATCACCTTTGCTAATTTCTTTTTTTACACAGCTTCATGCATAAAATCATAGCACTGTTTGGCAGTTGCTAATTTCAACACTACACTTCCAACACATTAACAATTAGTCAATAAGTCTATGTAGGACAATGTGGAAATAAACGCACATATACACACACAAAGAAAAATAAACAATGGATCATTTCTTCAGAATATGAAAACTGTAAACTTTGGGCTAATTTAGCAACTTCCCCAAATTCCATGAAACATATACAATCCTTCCATAAGCGCACCTGTCAACTATTACAAAAATCACAACTCAAAACGTATAAAGCTTCTTTTTTTATATCATAGTCACAGTTACCAAAAAACGAGTGAATAATTTATTACATATGCTATAATAACATCACTCTAAACACTATTATCTATGAGGTATATCTGAGAAAATTCGGTAAGGAATGCACGGTCTCTGATGCCAACCTACTCAATTCAGAATTTTTTTTTAAAGCTTTGGTATCGTAAAGAGAAAGAAGATAGAGACTGAGATCGAGAGAAAACTTTGGTATCTTTGTTTAGTTCTTTGCATGGCTGCATTGCAAAGCACCACAGTACTGGGGCACACCAGCAATAAAAAAATGGTGGCCTCTCGAAGCTGAGGTATTCATAGGAATAAAAAAAAATGCACAGAGGTTTCAAAACTGGAAAGAAACACCGCTTTGGTTCAAGCAAGGCACTCGTCCCGTGGTTTATCACACTTTGCAACTAAAGTGTGCGTCTAGGTTTTAGAAAACAGGTATTTTGGTAATGGTGGGCACTAATTCAGGATGTGTTTCTGTTCATTTTTTTCTGTGCATTTATAAACGGCTATAATTTGGGCAAATTACTAATGTTAGTGAAGATGAAAAGCATTGAACAATCTAGCCACTATATTGGCTAACATTATTTGAGTACAAATAAATTCAATTAAATCCAGATTAATCTCTCCAGAATAAAAAGGTGAAATGCTTGCCAAAAAAAATGGCATGGGAACTTTAGCGTAGAGGTTAGCACAACTATTTACAGTACAGACGACCTGGGTTCAATTCCCACCGCTGCCTGTAAGGAGTTTGGACATTCCCCCCATGCCGCGTGGGTTTCCTCTGGGTGCTCCGGTTTCCTCCCACAATCCAAAGACGTACTGGTTGATAATTTGATTGGTCATTGTAAATTGTCACATGATCAGGCCGGGATTAAATTGGGGGACTGGTGGGCAGTGCGACTTGAAGGGCCTATTCCACATTGTACCTCAATAACTTTAAAAAAGAAATAAATTTTACATGATTACACATCAGAGGGATATTCAAAAATAAGGTGGTAATATATTTTATAGAAATTGATGAAAGGATTTTTTAAAAAGTATTAATATTTGCATCATTTATTAGGAAATGAACGAGAACTAAGTATTTCTATCCTTTTGTATGGATCCTTCAATTTTGTATAGGTACAAACACTGTGAATTAAATAGCAAACAAATTATAATTAATTGAGTTAACTCTTGTTTGCCTGAAAGATCATAAGGTAATATGCAGAAAGTTCCTTCTATTATCAGAATCAGTGTGAAAGAAGTCATTTTAAACTATTCTATTGTGATGAATGTGGCAATTTAAGTTTTATTCCTTATTTCAGTTTTCTCATGTAGTCTTTAATTTTAAAACATGTTGTTCAATCCAGTAAAAAACTCCTAAAGAGGATCTAAATAACAACTGGGCCAAATATTTTAAGAATTAAACTGACATTGCAAAAATGAAAAATAAATCAGGCCCTGAATTACAATGTCGGAACTACCTCTAGATGCCATGTGTCCTGTTTAGAAAAGAGAAAAATATAGATGTATGCATGCTAGATATTACAGAATCAAACAGAGAGAATTTGAACGGTAGAATGTAGCTAAAGGTGACATATTTACCAACTCACCTTACCACTATAGGGGAATATATGGGGCTGTACGGTGGCAGAGCCATTAACTCATTGTTTTACAACTTCAGCAAGCAGGGTTCAGTTCCCACCGCTGTCTGTAAGGAGTTTGTTCGTTCTCCCCGTGACCGTGTGGGTTTCCTCCTACATTCCAAAGAAGTAAGGGGTTAGCATTTAATTTTGGTCACACGGTTTCGTTGGGCTGGAAGTGCCTGTTACCATGCTGTATCTCCAAATTCAATTAAACAATGACAATGCTTACACTGAATTAACTATTTGATTATGTCTTTTTTAAGATTCCTTCTGAACATTTACTAATTTTATTTTAGAAAGCACAGAATTCAATAAACAGCATAATCACACATTGCAAATACAAATGATTTTAAATGAACTCCAATCAATATGGCTGCAGATTTTGGATCCATGTTATAATAAGCACAATGCTGGTGACATTAGCTCTTTTTGAGTTAAAATTGTGAACTACATGTACAACAATAAAGGCTGTCTAACATGTTAAATATACTACGTTTGATCTCTGGTGATGGATTCTATTGAGGAAGTATTTAACAGCACAGAAAAAAACACACACACACACATTTAGAATCAGTGCAGAAAACCATTTAGATCTTTGGGGTATCTGTGTTGCAGCTGTATTTAGGAGACAGTCTATACATGAGCAGAAGCAAAAGGCAGACCGTGCGGAGAAAGTAATCTTTGGTATCTTTGGTATCATCGACGCGATTAAAATTACAAATGGAAAAATTCAGTGAGGTAGCCTCTTTGGTTCTCACTAGAAGTAGAAAGAGCGTTTACATATAGTTCATACCTGGAAGCAGTGAGTTCAGGGTTATTTTGTTTTTGTCTCTTGTCACTAATGCTAAAGATTTCTTCACAATCGCAAGTTATCTGAAGCCATTTGGACACTGGGCCAAACAATGGTCATTAAAGTATTTCCTGTAGTGTATTCATACTCCCCATCAGTACATGCTGCATTGTCCCATTTTAAATCATCGCTCATCCATGTAATTACTAGTAAGACTGAAGGGTTATCTTTCAGCGCTTATAGTGGAATAATTCTTTGGCATTGAAAATTGAGAATAAAAGATGCAGTGCTTGAAGGGCATGAAATCCAAAAGCAGGTAACTATAATAAAAACCTTACAATGGCTCAGGTAGTTTATGTATAGAAAGCATCGCGTTCAACTATTATTGGATGCCTACTGATACAGTTTGGGAACACTTAATGCTTCTATATACTTACAGGAAGCAGAAGTGGATTTGTGTTAAATGTGCTTGCAATCTTAATCCCAGTGTTACTTTTTTCCTAAAAGAGTCAAAGTTAATGAATTAACCTTGTCTGCTTTATAAAATATGAAATATTTTTGGCCATCTGAAGCACTACATCTTTTATTTTATATGCATTTATAGTATTTGATAAATAAGAGAAAAATCACTGTTTAAATATATAGTTCACAATAAATACCCCAAATAATAATACAAATAATAATAATAAAGCTAATATAGCTTTGTTTGTTTGATTTCTAACCTACAGTCAAAAGCACTTTTAAAAATTACTAACTTGTTTAGAAATCAGCTTTTGTTAGTTAAATCACTTACATGGCATGTGGGTATTGTGACTTGCAAAGATCACTGTCAACTGTCTGAACTTGTTACCACAATATGGCATATTTTTAACAGCCAAGTTGGTTAAAAAATAATAAGATCCCACACAGGGAAAATACTGTTGATTCTCTGTCTGTGGGGACTACCTTCAATTTGCTGGTCCAATCGGTATGGTTTCTTTGGATATAGCTTTGTTTAAGGATAAAAGCTTCCACATTCCCGGATAAAGCCTTTGGAATACAGTGTATCAAACTGCACTGTCTTCTTTTTTTCCCCTAAAATCCGTGGAGATTTCCTGATATTCTTGAAAGTTGAACTCATCTTAGACGTGCGCATGGACTTCATGCACAAGATGCTGAATTAAAGGACTATTGACACAACGAAAAAGAAACCCAGAGGATTCTCAGGTTAAAGCACAAACGATACATTAGCTATTGTCAGCAGTGAACATTACCAGTAGACTTGTGCTTAAGATGAAAAGTGAAATTTATATTAAAAAAATCTATTATTCAATAGGTCCTGAGCCTTCTAAATTAAATAATTATCATGTCAACATTTCAAAATAGAAAAATTATAAATTTTAACTAGAGTACAAGTAAATTAATTTAAAATATATTAATATTGAATTGAACTATCTTAAATTACAATAGATTGAATCATCAAAATTATCATTTCACTTAAATTATCCAACTGGAAACTTGAGTAAGAAACATTGGGTCTGTTGAATACTTGCTATATGACTAAAATCAGAAATGCTTAGTAATTAACATAACGCAACGCGTAATTTGCAAACATTCCCATACTGAGTTACCTTTACCGGGATATAGGAATAGGTTGCTATCTTTGGTAGAGGTGTTTAATCTGCACCTTAACATCTTGTGCTTGGAGCCATTCGGATCCATTTTGTCGGTACTCCCGTTCCACTAGAATTGCTAATTAAGAGGAAAATGGGCACTTCCCCAAGACGGGCATTGAAGGACAGGCCAGTAACACACACACAGTGCTCAACTGCGTCGTATTAAAAATACAAACAGATCCACGTCTCTGTGAAGCTGACTTTGGTCGAAGCGGAAGAGGTTTTCTGATGTTCTGTACAATGTCTGCATAGGCACACGTTAAAGACAAAATTCAACTTTAAGAAGCGGAGAGTGTCGTCAAATGAAGCAGCGATACATCCTTCCTGCGGCTGCTTTGCTTTTTTTTAACCCTTTCAAAACTCTGCTTCCCCTCAACGACTAAGACATCCATTGAAACACAGTGCCTACGTTGTTTCCTGACGTGCTTTTTTTTACAAGTTTGTTGCAGAACGATTAGGTGCACAAAAAAGTTTCTTTGGTTTCGATTTAATAATAAATAGAAAAAATGTATCAAGTGTCTTCACGAGAGTCTTTAAAGCCTTTGGCTTGTCATTGAACACGTCAACGGTGTTCTGAAAGGGCCAGTTCAGTGGTGAATGTGCACACGTGGGAGACAGATTTTATGCCTCGTTTCAGGGAAAAAGAAATAACGCTGTTCTTTGTGCTTCTGCATTCATCACGGGAAGCCCCCTTTCCATGGGCTACTCAGTGCGTTCGCAGTACAAACCTAACCTTACTCATGCATAGAACGGAAAAAAATTACCCTTCCGGCAGCTAACAGGATGTAGGATTCAATGGTCCTGGCATTGGGAAAGTCTAGGACCAGAGGGCACAGCTTCAGAATGCAAGGACGTCCCTTTAGAACAGAGATGAGGAGGAATTTATTTAGCCAAAGGGTGTGTGTGTGTGTGTGTGTGTGTGTGGGGGGGGGGGGGAAATTCATTGCCACGGACGACTGTGGAGACCAAGTCATATTTACAGCGGAGGTTGATAGGTTCTTAATTAGTTAGGGCGTCAAAGGTTACGGGGAGAATGGGGTTCGGAGTGGAAGTAAATCGGCGATGAAGGAATGGCGGAACAGGCTCGATGGGCCTAATTCTGTCCTTGTCATTTCCCGAGAGTAAACTGAGGGGAAATCGGAACAACCGAAAGGAATTCACTTCAATGCTGTGCTCGCATCCTCGGCGTTATCAGTTCTACACAGGGAGTGGATATGGCATCATTCAAAAGGGGGGAAAATCAAACTGTAGCGTGAAAGTAGGCCTGAAAAATGTCCGGGAAGATGTTTATAGTTTGTGCTTGCATATTCATCACAGACAGTCCATCGTTAAACGGTCCGATTAGTGATGAGGTAGCGTGATTGTACGAATGTTCTCCAATAATTCTACTGTTTAAAAGAAAATAAAAACGTTGAAAATGGGCGTCACTTGCTTTCGGTATTTGTGCACGTTTTTCTGCATATAAAATCGGCCTGACCACCAACTGACAACTGAACCAATTTACAAATAAATCTAATATTTACCCTTTCAAAATTTCCCCTTAACCTTTAGGCAGGGCAGTAGACAGGTTATTGCTTGGCAACATAACACATTTATGCCCTGCCTGATTACATCCGGGAATTTGCTGAACTGACCCCTGGGCTCGATGTCAGTTTATAGCAGGCGCTCAAGTGGATTTGGGAATATTCCTAAATGCCATATGCATTAAAATACATGCTGACCCTTTTCTTTAAAAAAAAAGGTGTGTTAATGAAAATTGTGCTTATGCACTCACCACTGAACAGCCTCTTCAAAAAAAAACAAAAAGGGAAAGGTGTTGAGTTGTGCCCAGTTCAGGTGCACTGTCCTCAATCATGCTTTGGTACAAGTGCTTGAGGTGGACGAGGAAGCGCCTGGGCTCGACATGGCTTCGTCCTGCCATTTGTCCAGGCTTCGCCTCCGGGCGTTCATAAAGAAATTACTGACGGTGCTTAACTCCAGACCGAGCTGCTGAGAGATTGTGATCTGCATCTCCTTGGAAGGGCGCTTATTTTCTTTGAAAATGGCGAAAAGAGTTCGGCGCTGGAGGTCAGTGAAAACTAGCCGTGGCTTCTTTGGTGTATTGCTCTTCTCTTTGTTCTGTTCTTGTTCTTTGCGTTTGCATGCTGCGAAGAGGAGAGATAGAGAAAGGAATAATATTAAGCATGTACCGAAATGGGGCGACTTTACCCTGCTCTGCACAAGCACTAATCTTCCTTTAAATACTGCATAACATTGTTTGATTGGCAGGTGGCTGGGAGATCACCAGTTGGAAGTATTGAATCTAACCCTCGGATCCCTTGGTTAATGGTGAGACTCCATGGCATAAAAAGCCCGAGAACCCCTCGCCTAACCACTGCTCTGGCCCTTTATGGTCTATCTACCTGTCTTTCCATCTTTCTAGCGCGGAAGAGGCCTAACGCACCGCGCTGCCCAGCAACCCACCCGTCTTTAACCCTAGCCTAACAGGACAATTGACAGTGATCAATTTGTTTCTTTGTTTAGTTTTATTTATTGCAGTTGTTCTTATGCACGTTCGTCGTTTGCCTGGCTGTTTGTGTGTATTTTTATTAATTCCATTGTATTTCTTTGTTTTTCCTGCGAATGCCTGCAAAAAACAAATCTCAAGGTAGTATATGTACACGTATTTCGATAATAAATTTATTTTGAACTTTGAAACACTCAGGTGCTCAAGCTGAAGCAAGACGGAAGTGTAGCAGTTCGCGTGACTCCATTACACCTCGGGGCGTCGGAGTTTGGAGTTCAATTCCCAAGCTGCCTGTAAGGAGTTGGTAGGTCCTTCCCATGAACGCGTCGGTTTTCTCCGGGTGCTCTGCTCTCCTCCCACAGCCCAAAGACGTACCAGTTAGTATGTCATTGTAAATTGTCCTATGATTAGGCTAGGCTTGCTGGGCCGCAAACAGTCTGTTGAGCTGGCCACTGCTAATGTCTATGTTTTAGCATTTGCAGGCTAACTTCAAAACGTCTTCCCCTGATTTCCAGTATGTGTAATTTCCGAGAAACATGGCTACCCCCCATTCCTGAGATCACACTACCTGAGCTAATGCAGTGAGGAAAGCTAATGGCATGCTGGCCTTCATAACAAGGGGAATTGAGTATAAGAGCAAAGAGGTCCTTCTGCAGCTGTACAGGGCCCTGGTGAGACCACGCCTGGAGTACTGTGTGCAGTTTTGGTCTCCAAATTTGAGGAAGTACATTCTTGCTATTGAGGGAGTGCAGCGTAGGTTCACACGGTTAATTCCCGGGATGGCGGGACTGTCATATGTGGAAAGATTGGAGCGACTGGGCTTGTTTACTCTGGAATTTAGAAGGCTGAGAGGGGATCTTATTGAAACATATAAGATTATTAAGGGATTGGACACGCTGCAGGCAGGAAGCATGTTCCTGCTGATGGGTGATTCCAGATCCAGAGGCCACAGTTTAAGAATAATGGGTAGGCCATTTAGAACGGAGTTGAGGAAAAACTTTTTCACCCAGAGATTGGTGGATATATGGAATGCTCTGCCCCAGAAGGCTGTGGAGGCTAAGTCTCTGGATGCTTTCAAAAAAGAGATGGATAGAGCTCTTAAAGATAGCGGAATCAAAGGTTATGGGGATAAGGCAGGAACTGGATACTGATAGTGGATGATCAGCCATGATCACAGTGAATGGCGGTGCTAGCTCGAAGGGCCGAATGGCCTACTGTACCTATTTTCTATTGTCTATTGTCCAATGTTTGAATAAGGAGTTTCAACCATCCGTTTATGTTTTGAATATAGAGATTTAAAGATCGAATCCCCCATTACCCGAAACTTTGCGGACGTGCTCCCTTTTAGCATGAACTGGGCTAGAAATCAACAGCTACAGATTAGGAGTCTGTTGAGCAGTCTTGTTTGAGAAGGCTGTCTCCCATCCGCTGGGATTCCTGGAAACTGGCGAGCAAGCCGCAGGTAAAGGAGGATCAGCCAATTCACCGGGCTGATTCTACTCATGATGGCCACAGGCTTCCGCCAAGGCGCCTCCTAACGTTCTGCAGCCATCTGTGCTGGGCTGGATCGAGATATCGATCCGGACCCGCAGCAGAGACCCTGCAAACACAAGGGCTTCTGCAAATGCCCGAAATCCAGAATAACACACACAAAAATGCTGGAGGAACTCAGCTGGTTACGTGCCATCTATGGAGACGAATAAACAGTGCACGCTTCGAATCGAGTCCCTTCATCAGTCCTGTAGGGCCTCAGCCCGAAACGTCGACGATCCTGATGAAGGGTCGCGGCGCGGAACGTTGAATACTTATTCCTCTCCATAGATAGTGCCTGGCCTGCTGTGTTCCTTCAGCACGGACAGGAATAAACAGTCAATGTTTCGGACCAAGACCGTTCATCAGGACTGGCCCGAAACGTGGACGAGCCCTAATGTAGAGCCTCGACTCGAAACGCCGACTGTTTATTATTTTCCATAGATGCCGCTAGACCTTCCGTGTTCCTCCAGCATTCTGTGAGTGTTGCGCAGAGACATCGCAGCTGGTCGGCCTCGGTCCCTGAACGGATGAAATAATTCGGCGCTCCTGCTCCTGGGTCCGGTCTGGTGTTGGAGAAAGTTTGCAGCGAGCGCCGTTTTCTTCTGCTGTGACACGATTGAGTGATGTCGGCTTTGATGGACGGAGGAAGAGTGGTGAATTTTCAATGCGCATGGAAGCACATTGTAACATCATTCGACGCTTTCCAGAAAGCCAGTGAAAATGGTAAACTCGAGGTTTTGCAGACGCTGGAAATCTTGAGCAAAACACATATAAAATGCTGGAGGAACTCAGCGGGACGAAATGTCGGCTCCTCTCCATAGATGCTGCCTGACCGACTGAGTTCCTCCAGCACCTCGTGTGTGTGCTGGAGAAAGTGAATTGTTTGTTTTACGAGAGAATTGTCCTGACGAAGGGTCTGGGCCCGAAACATCGACCGTACCTCTTCCTAGAGACGCTGCCTGGCCTGCTGCGTTCACCAGCAACTTTGATGTGTGTTGCTTGTTTTACGAGATGTTTGTGCATCCGAGCGCCAAATACAAAACAGACTTAATCCACAAGAAGTATCGTCATCTGCTTATTAACAAATCAGCGCTGCGAAATGAGGGCTTGCTATTTTCCAAGGTACGGAATCTCTGTCCGGGGTGCTGTATTTGCAAGCCGGTGTAGGTGTCATTGTTCGCTTTATATCCGCGATTTGCTTTAATTATTTTAACAGGATATAAATCAATCCGCGCAAAATTTTAAATTTTATTATCTACAAAGCTTCCAGAAAACGTAATTGTTATTGACTTTTAATGTTACACCGATAATATTGCAACACACAACGTTCTGAAAGAATTCAGCAGATCGGGACTGGAAAGGAAAGGGGAAGATGCCAGAATAAGAAGATGGGGAGAGGGGAAGAATTAGAAGCTAGAAGATGATAGGTAAAGCAGAGATCACGAAGGGTGAGCAGTGAGAGACGATCTCACTGAATTCCCGTCGAAGAGAAGATTTAAACTTCTTCAGGGCAGGCATCCCCCCGAAGAGACTTCGCAACGGAGCAGCAAATCATAAACACAACAGATGCTGGAAATCTAGCCACACACACACAAAATGCTGGCGGGACTCAGCAGGTCAGGCAGGCAGCGTGTATAGATATGAATGAACAGTTGGCGTTTCAGGCAGCGACCCTTCATCGGGACTGGAAAGGAGGATACCAGGATAAGAAGATGGAGCGGGGAGGAAAAGGAGGGCAAGCTGGAACAGGGTTTCCCAACCTGGGATCCACCGTCCCTTCGGTTAGTGGTGGGGGCCCATGGCATAAAAAAAATTGGGAATCCCTGAGCTAGAAGGTGATAAGTAAAACTGAAGGGGATCACAGAGAGAGAGTTCCTGGGAGGTAACAACTATCTTTAGCCAGGCGATGGCGATGTTGTACACACAATCCACCTGCCAGCTGAGTGAAATTGATGGGGCGTTATAGAATAACAAGAAAGCGTTATTTCGTACTAATGATTGACACTCCTGTGAATAACCAATTTAAGTTGAAAGATTCGGATCACATTTTCTGAACAAATCACAATAAATCACCAGGGCGGAATAGCGAATACAAGGGGGTATAATTTTAAGGTGATTGAACAACCCTTCAACCATTAGGCTCCTGAAGCAACGTGGATAACAACTTCGCTCACTTCAGCACTGAACTGGTCACTGAACACAACCTATGGACTTATCTTCAAGGTCCCTACAGCTCCTGTTCTCAATATTGTTTATTACTTATTATTATTATTATTATTGTTTTGAACTTGCACCGTTCGACTTCGTACGCACAGCGGCTGTCGTCGGTCTTTTGAGTATCGTTTTTCGTTGATTCCATGGTGTTTCTTTGTATCTAGAAACAAGAAAAAATAGAAAATAGGTGCAGGAGTAGGCCATTCGGCCCTTCGAGCCTGCACCGCCATTCAGTATCTACTGTGAATGCCCGCAAGAATATGAATCTCAGGGCAGTATATGGTGACATCAATGTACTTTGATAATAAATGCAGTTCATTGAACTTTGGAAAGTATAGGGGATTTTTTTTTTGTTACAGAGCAGTATCTGCACGGAACGCCCTGCCAGGGGTGGTGGTAGAGGCAGATAGTTCGGGGCATAGGGATGACTGAAAATGAAGGGTTATGTAGGAAAGGGTTAGTTTGATATTAGAGTAGGTCACAAGTTCGGCACAACATGGTGGGAATGGTCTGCACTGTATTTACATGGGACATGTTCGATGTGTTTTAAATCCTCGCACACAAGGCTCAGTTTCCCGTCGAAGTCGAAGTGTAAAATTAAACATACATACTAATGGCCATCAGTAAAATGGATACAAATAATAAATACGGTTGAGCGACCCTGAACAACAGGGTTGACGCTGAATCTTGCTCTAATCTTCACTAAAATGAATTTTAATAAAGAATGTAAATACAACGTATCGCGTCAATACGGAACGCAGCAGACAGGATGGGTCGAATGGCTTAATTCTGCTCTTATGTCTTATAGTCTTATGGACAAATTGGAAAAAAAAACTTACTTAAGAATACGATTGTCCTAATGAAAACTGGAATCAGTGCACATACATTTGGAATGTCTACGTTGGTCGCTAATCTAGATAATTATCGCTTCTTGGTTATTAATCAACTTTACGAGTAAAGTTCGTCGATGGCGTAACTGCCTCGGGTCAATAAGTTAATACTGACGTGCCTCAATGGCATTCCGCTGATGTTGGTAGTGTGGACGGGCCTCAAAAATCAACTCTGCCATCACTGATAAACTAAACTGGCCTGACAGGAATTAAACAGCAGGGGTTGGGAGGGTTATGTAAACTAATTATTAGCGTTTATTAACGAAGCCGAGGTGCCACCTACGTAACGCACAGGCCGGCATTCTTGCAGAATTTACAGGAAGAAATAAAATACAAGTTTACTGGCGATTCTAATGGTTAAACGTCTCTTCCGCCGTTATCGACACTTTTTTCCCGCTCTCTTCTACTTTATTCTGAGCGTAAAGCTTCCTGACTTGCGTAAATTGATATTGGCTGTTGATATCAGTGGCCTCTCCCGCCTGCTCCCACCTCAACGTTTGTATTTCAGTTTGCAGAGATTTCTTAGCCAGACTCAACCCCGCCCTTGTCCAATCTTCCCCTTTCAAGAAAAGGGTGCTGGACAGAGATGAGGAACGGATAAAGAATTGGAGGACACGAGGTCAACAGTAGCATCATCCCTTGGGCCTGCTCTGAGGAATCGCTAACTCAGCACGGAGTAAGGTTGGCGTGGCTACTCACTGCCTCTACCCAGAGGACGATTTAATTTACCATATTTAAGAATGGAATGGTTTCAAAAGTACTATCTGTTGAAGCCGGAAGATCATGATTACAGCGAGTTTTGAAAAGTTTATAGCAATTTCTGCATGTCCTAACGATGCAATTAACAAATACAAGAGATTCTGCACATTCAGGAAACCCAGAATAACACACACACAATGCTGGAGGAACTCAGCAGCATCTATGGAGAGGGATAAAGAGCCGACGTTTCGGCCTGAAGCCAGAATAGGAAAGTGGGAGTGGAGAAGGAATCAAGCTTGAAGGCGCTAGGGAAGGCCAGGTGTGGAGGAATAGTTGTGCGTGGCGAGAGGGGATGATAGTCCAAAGTCTGATAAAAATATGCACAGGTCATTATCACCTTTTATACTGACTAGCCTAGTTTATGAATATGAAGGATTGAAAATCCACAGTCGCTCTCACTCAACATCGGATTAGGAATTACAACATCCCACTATTCTTCGACTGTGCAGGAGGGTGAGGCAGGAAAAGGATTGTTAGATAATTTCTAATCATTTCATTGCGGGCTATTACCGCATAGTCTTAGATTTTGTGTTTTTTTTTTAAATTACAAGTTTCATCTCGCTGCAGGCCCGGGACTTTTAAAGAACGCATTAGTTTTGAGCTCTGATTTCTTCTGATGGATAAATCCATTGAATTATTGACTCCCGAAAGTACAAAAAAAAACATACCCCTGGGTTTACTATGGAATTTTGCTAATTCCTTAATCCGAGATCGCAATCCAAACGAAAAATATTTTTTTCACAAGAGATTTCCGCAGATGCTAGAAATCCGGAGTAACACACACACAATGCTGGGGGGTGTCAGGCACAGAGGAATAAAGAGTTGGCGTTTCGGGCCGAGACAAGGGTTCGTTTGCCAGTAAGCTTACAAAAATTAACCAGATGCGACATCAAATAACGTTAACAAGAACGCTGATGAAAAGGTAGCCCGAGTTGCGCCATCGAATTAATAAATTAATCAATCACCAGTCGATTGAGTATACGCTTCAGATGCAGACATAGGCTGTTTAGGTATCAGGACAAGAGTTTACAAAATCTGCAGATGCTGTAAATCCAATCAACACACACAAAGTGCTGGAGGAACTCAGCAGGCCAGGCAGCATCTATGGGAAAAAGTACAGTTGACGTTTCGGGCCGAGCGGCCGAAACGTCGCCTGTACTTATTTCTACAGATGCTGCCTGGCCTGCTGAGTTCGTATGGCACTTTTTGTGTGTTGCCAGAGTTTACAAGGTTTGTTCCTGGTTCATGTTATTGCGTGTTGCGGGGATAGTGCCAATTCTCGGTTAGAAATCCAGTCATACCAGGAACAGTCAGAGGTTCGGGTCAAGCACAACGCCAAGCACACATAAGCAAAGACTGTTGGATATTAACTGATAAGATGTCCCCATGAAGGTGTTTTCCCATTGCTCAGAATGAAAAGTCGACTCCCCATCCCAAACCTAGACAGACGCAAGGGGCGTGACATATTCCATCATTGGAAAAGCCCTTGATCGAGATGGCACGGTAGCATATCGGTTAGCGTAACGCTCTACAGCCCCAGTGAACAGAGTTCAATTCCCACCGCTATCTGTAACGTACGTTCTCCTCGTGGCGCACCGGTCCCTCCGTGTGCTCCGGTTTACGCCCGCATTCCTAAAGCATTCTTGCTATTAAACTCATCAGACTAAAATAAGTAGACTAACAGTGGACTATTTCGTTGTCTAATTTAAAAGAACACGTGGTAGTGACGACATGTTCTAACCCGTACATTCCGAAGTGCGAGTCAGTTGTGGGCTTGCTATGTTGGTGCCGGAGTACAGCGACACATGCGGGCTGCCTCCGGCACATCCTCGGACTGTGGTGACTCATGGACGCAAAATAACCCCTTTCGCTGTTTGTTTCGATGCACAGTACGCGTGACAAGTCAAGCCAATCTTTCAATAAAATGGGGAAATACATTGTATTTCAAACTAATTTGAACAGTGAGAATGAATGTTTTTATAGCTGTTTCTTAAATATCGTGTTGTTCTAAACAGGAAGGACTTCGTCAAGGAATAACTTTATATTTCCCTGTTTTCTGCACTATTTGTGGAAAGATTTTTGAATACTGTTACTTGCAAGCTAATTTTCCAACATTTGTATTATGTTGCTAATTATTGTATATTTATTATGCTATATAAACTATATTTATACATATACATATGTTGAATGTACATATTATATATTTATATTAAATTATCTTAATCAAATTCAAAACTGCTGCATCAAGCTATTCTTCGTATACACAAGGGATTCTGCAGATGCTGGAAATCCAGGCAACGCAGACAAAACGCCAGCGGAATTTAGCAGGTCAGGCAGCATCGATGGAGAGGGATAAACAGTCAAAGTTTCAGGCCGAGAACCTTCGTCAGGACTCGGCATTTTGTGCGTGGTATTTCCATTCGTCTGATCCAGATTACATGTTTTACAATGATTATTTATCACGTTTTAACGCTGTTACCTGCAGTAGCCAGTAACTGCAGTAGAACATAGCACAAATCCTTCGGCCCACGATGTTGCGCCGAACCAATTAAATTAGAATTACTCAACTAATCCCCTTTGGCTACAGAATGACCATCTCCTTCCATTTTCCTCACATTCATGAATCTATTTAAATGTCTCATAAAGTCTCTAATGTATCTGCCTCCACCTCAGGCAGTGCATTCCAGGCACCCACCACGCTCTGTGTAAAGAACTTGTGCCCCTCATCTCCTTTGACAATATCCCCTCTCACCTTAAATGCACGGCCTTTGATATGAGCCATTTCAACCCTGACAGAAAGATATTGTCTGTCTGCTCTATCTACGCCTGTCATAATCTTATAAACATCTATCAAAGCTCCTCTCGGCTCCCGCCGCTCCAAAGAAAACAATCCAGGTTTGTCCAAACTTCCGTAATAGCACATGCTCTCTAATCCAGCTAACCTCCTGGTAATCCCCTTCTGCATTCTCTTCAAAGCCTTCTTATTTAATATAAGTAACTCCATCATGTATGGTTCCAGGCCCGGCTGAGAAAGGGACGGGGGTTGGCCATGGGGCTAGCAACCACATCCCGTGAAATTCCACAACTACAGAAACACCAAAGACCTCATCCCTGGACCTTCAAAGATGGGCTACACCTGGGGACGACTTGAAAGACTGGCCCAGGACGAGACTCAGGTGAGCTGCTGCCGGCGGCCTATGCCCCTGTCGGGGTGATGGGCTTAGCTATGCATACATACACACCAGTGGTGATACACACACACCAGTGGTGATACACACACGTACCATGCAGAAAGAGTAACGAGCGCTCATTTCCCAATCAGTTTCAACAATGAAAAAGTCAATCTGATGACATTCGTTAATCACATCCTCTGATCTTGCTTAAGAAGCGCTGCTTGCATAAAAAAAAACGTCCAGTACAGGTTACTTTTCCCAGTACCTCCACCCACTAACCTACCCAATCACACTCCCCACCGCCTCCAGTACTTAATCATTTCTCGTCAGTCACCTTATATACAGACACTCCTGTACCGAGCGTCACTTTACGGACATACAATCGATTTATGTATATAAGCTCTCTTATGTATTTATATAATTGTGTGTGTTTTTATTATTGTGTTCTTTATCTTATAGCGTGTTTATTTTGTCTGGTGCTGCATGGGATCCGGAGTAATAATCATTTCGTTAGCCTGGTGTAGTGGATGTGACGCGAAACAGTCTTGAATCTTGGAGGGGTGCATGCGGGGGGTGTATGGAGGGCAGGTCGATGGACTAGGCAGATTAATGGTTCGGCACGGACTAGATGGGCAGAAGGATCTGCTTCTGTGTTCTATGACTCCACGTAAAAATGCGCAAAATGGATGAACCTGATACGTCAGCTTAGTTCATATGCTTGCACGTAGACTTGTTTTATAGATCAATATGCGTAACGCCGTGTCAAAGCGGCTATCCCTGCAATTTCTCCAGCAGTCAATCAGAGAAACATATTGCAAAAGGATCAATTAGCTTGCACCAACGCTGAACCTTGCCCTTTGAACTCAGCAGTTGAATAAACCCATTAACTCACACACTGCTCCTTAAATTGTTTCACGTTCTGTATTTAACAGCTTATTCACAAAATGGGTTGTGAAATTGTTTCACTGAATGAAAAGTCTTAAGTGTTGCCATTTTTCATATTCACCAGAATAAATCCTGCGTCCACTCATTCAGTGCTGAATCGTCCAACAGCCCACAGTGTGCAGGTAAATTCCCGTTGGCAATTTCAATTCCTGAATATATTCAAGTTCCCCTAATTAATCTAAAATTGGTAAATTAGCTATATCTTCCCTCGACCTATCTTAAATCTGTTGTGGAATTCGATATTTAGCGGAAGATGTGAGTTTGAAAATGATTAGCAAGAGCATTTTGCCGCTGCCACTTGCTTTCTAAATTTAACAATTTGATATCAAGGTTTCTTTCAGTCTATTGAGGTCAGAAGCAAGGAAGATGTACATTTTAATTCCACGTCCCATTCCCATTCCGATATGTCATCTACTGTAAAGATGAAGCCACAATCAGGTTGGAGGAACAACACCTTATATTCCGTATGGGTAGCCTCCAACCTGATGGCATGAACACTGACTTATCTAACTTCCGCTAATGCCCCACCTCCCCCTCGTACCCCATCCGTTATTTATTTATATACACACATTCTTTCTTCACTCTTTTTCTCCCTCTGTCCCTCTGACTATACCCCTTGCCCATCCTCTGGGTTTCCCCCCCTCTCCCTTGTCTTTCTCCCCGGGCCTCCTGTCCCATGATCCTCTCATATCCCTTTTGCCAATCAACTGTCCAGCTCTTAGCTCCATTCCTTCCCTTCCTGTCTTCTCCTGTCATTTTGGATCTCCCCCTCCCTCTCCCACTTTCAAATCTCTTACTAACTCTTCCTTCAGTTAGTCCTGACGAAGGGTCTCGGCCCGAAACGTCGACTGTACCTCTTCCTATAGACGCTGCCTGGCCTGCTGCGTTCACCAGCAACTTTGATGTGTGTTGCTTGAAGATATACACCGGTACTGTTGATAATATTGGATATATAAGGTAGAATTTGTACGTATAATTGTATACTAGTAGTTAAAACCTTACGTATAAACTGTACCGGTTATCTTATTCCATTCGCCAACAAGGCTTATAATCGAAACTGCAAAACCCTAATCCGTAAACTTTATTTGAAATCATTTTCAACGTTGACTGAACAGGGTTGCGGCTTGATTCGTGACATCTCTGCCCCCGGTTCCCGGTCCTCACTGGCTGACAGTCACCGCCCTGCTTTTAGACAGCGGAGGTCCTGTCCAATTTACATAAACACTGGCGATTCTGCAGGTGATGGTCATGCAGAGTAACACACACTAACAAAATGCTAGAGAAACCTGTTGACCTGTTGATTAACACCCCGAGTCTCTTACTTCAGGACCTCTGAGGCCTGTTTATGTCAGCCTTGCTTATTTACACGTTCTTTTCTTTTTTCCATTGATTCTGTCAACGGGCGAGACTCGGCTCCCGGCTTTCTGTGAATTATTACATTTCCATGATGTTTCTGTCCTGCCTGTTGATCTAATCTTTCTCCCTCTCCCTCTATCTCCTTCTCTCTCTCCCTCTCTCTCTCTCTCTGTTGGCATGTCTGCCTAACCGTAGATAGAGTTCAGAAGACATGGATTGCAAAACCACGCATCCCATTAGGATTACAAATGAAAAAATCAATAATGGGTTCTAATTACCTGTAAAGTTAAACAGCGCTGGCTGGAATAGTCACAACCACCACATCCCTCCCCCAGCGGCCTTGCTCTTTAAAATATTCAAGAACTGCAAAGCTCGATAGGAAAAAGTACCGAGATACATGCAAAACTTTAAGACTCTTACAGAATTAGTATTAGGTTTAATTTCACTGGCATAAGTCGTCAAATTTCTCGCGTTGATGTCGGGAAATCTGCTGTTTTGCAATACAACATTTTAAAAAAACGTATAAATAACAATAAAACAGTGATGGTGTGCCTTCGGGCTCCTGTACCTCCTACTTGATGGTAGCAATGAGAAGTGTGCATGCCCTGATGGGGGTCCTTATCATTATGCATTTTTATTTAAACGCGGGACAAAGAAAAAACAGATCAGGATTTTCCCAATAAAGAAGAAAATTTCAAGGCATTAGTTCCTGCGTTACACTGTATTCGTTTTCTTAAAAACAATCAAGGTCAAGCGCTCTGTGATCATTAGTACAAACACATTTTTCAATGAGCCGATAAGACCACATAAAACGTAGGAGCAGAATTAGGCCATTCGGTCCATCGAGTCCGCTCCGCCATTCCATCATGGCTGATTTATTATCCCTCTGAACCCTATTCTCCCTTATTGTTATAGTAACAATTCCAGAAACTAGTAATTCTTGAAAGATCTCTACTAATGCCTCCACAATTCCTTCCGCTCTTTCAGAACGCTGGGGTGTAGTCCATCTGGTCCAGGTAACTTATCTACCTGCAAACCTTTTAGTTTGCCAATCACCTGTCTCGCTGGTGTTTAGATGAGGAAATGCTTAACTTCAAAGTTCAAAAAGTTCAAGCTGAATTTATTGTCAAAGTACGTATATGTCACTGTGTGACGTTCACTTTCTGACTGGCATTCACTGTAGAACAATGAAATACAACGCAATCAATTACAGACTAACAAAAACTGGCAAATAATCAATGTGGGAAAGAAAGCAATAGATAGATAGATATAGATAAAACTGAGGAAATGAGTTGAAGAGCCCGAGAAAGTCAATCCATAGTTTGTGGAATCAGTTCAGTGTTGAGGTGTGTGAAGTTATCCATGCTGGTTCAGGACCCCTGATGGTTGAAGGTTAACAAATTTAGCAATGTATCCGGTATTTTCCTTCATGCCCTTTTATCGGGATGTGTTTTGTTATCACAGCCTCAAACCCATACCCAAATAAACCTTCCTGGATCACATTTCTTTACACAGAGGGAGGACAGTACTTGGAATGAGCTGCCAGATGAAGTAGTCGAGGTGGGTAATATCTGAGAGGTATTTGGAGGGGAAAGGGTTGTTGGGTTGTGAGCAGAAGACAGGCAACTGGGGCTAGCAGGGAGTCTACCACGGTCAGCATGGACCAGATGGGACAAAGAGCTTGTTTCTGTATCCTATTATTTTATGTCTGTGATTCTACTTATATCTGATCCTGTTCTGACCAAATGTTATTCACAAAAGACATAGTAACAAATACAAAATGCTGGAGGAATTCAGCAGGTCAGAGACGATCTACAGAAAGGAATATAGAGTCAACTTTTCGGGCTGAAACCCTTCATCAGGACTCAGGTCTAGCATTTTGTGGGGGTTGCTCTGGACTTCCAGTATCTGAAGCACCTCTTGTGTTTTTGATGAAAAGCCGCGATAATTTGCCTTCTCTCCTCACAAAAACTGACAGAACAACTGAGCAATGACAGAATTTATGTTTCGCTTTAGATTTCCAGCATCCACATTTGACTTTGCATTTTATTTGAGGCAGGCAAGTAGTTATGACCGTCCTATCATCACCCAACACCATTTCTCTTGATTTCCCTTGCAAAATTTCCTTCTGCAGAAAAGGAATGATGTTTAAAGTAAATTACAATTGGTGCAATTGGATGTTAACAACAAGAAAGCAATATTCATTGTGATATGTATTTGTTCTGTTTACTGTGTTTAGTATGGCCCAATTTTACTTTCCATAAGAGAACATAAGAGCAGAATTAGGCCATTTGACCCATCAAGTCTGCTCCACCATTGCTCCAATCATTGTGGCTGATTTAATATCAGTCTGAACCCCATTCGCCTGCTGTCTCCCTGTAACCTTTGACACCCCTACTAATCAAGAATGGGGCTGCATGGTGGTGTACTGGTTAGCACAACACTTTACATTACTAATGATCCAGGTTCATTTTCTGCCACGGTTTGTAAGAAATTTATATGTTCTCTCCATAACCACGTGGGTTTCCCCTAAGTGCTCTGATTTCCTCCCACAGTCCAAATACATAACACTTGGTAGGTTAGTTGGTCATTGCAAAATTCTCTTGTGATTAGGCGCTGGAAGGGCCATTTCATGCTGTATCTCAATAAGTAAACAAACAAACCTAACGACCTCTGCTTTAAATATACCCAGTTACATGGCCTCCACACATGCCTGTGGCAATGAATTCCACAACCTCACCACCAACGGGATAAAGCAACTCCTCCTCTTCCCTGTTTTAAATAAACACCCCTCTATTCTGAGGTTGTGCCCTCTAGTCCTAGACTCCCCACTATAGGAAACATCCTCTCCACAGCCACTTAAATAATTTCATTTATTATATGTAAAATAAATGCTCTATACTGGATATAATGCTTTGATTATAACTTATGGAGACAAATCAAAATGTATATCTACAATCTGCACTTTGTAGAATTGAGATAAGGTCAGGATCAAGTTTAACATCACTGGCATATGTCGTAAAATTCGTTGTCTTGCGACAGCAGCAATGTATAATTAAAACAGCTATATATATTCTGACTTATGTTCTGATCTATAGGTTGTGCAAAACGAGTGCAAAAGCATAGTCATAGTGAGATAGTGCACACGGATTCATCGTCCGTTCAGAAATTGATGGCGGAGGGGAAAAAGCTGTTCCTAAAACGTTGAGTGTTTGTCTTCAGGCTCCTGTACCTCCTCCCTGTTGATAGCAAAGGCCACGGTCTGGTCCTCTTACGACAAAGGCCGAACGCAAGTATAGGAATGGTATGATTTCTTCTGCAAAACACTTTAAAACGGAGGCACGTATTGGAGAGGAGCGCAGTTCTGAAGGACCATAGGGTAACGACGTCCTTCTGTCTCTGGCTGTTCTGTGCTCGCGCTCGCAGAACACTTGTCTTAGGTGTTCTTGTATTTCCCAGCAGGTACAAATCGAATGACAATGGCGTATTTAAAAAGAACAACATCCGGGTAAGCGGCAAATCTATGCAAGAGATTCTTTGAATGTGCTGTTTCCTTAAAGGGAAAGGCCGAATCAATACGATCGATAGCGAAGGTTTTCCCTATTCCTATATCAAATGAATGTGGCTACTGATAAAGCCTCAGATGGTAAGCTTTGCTGGGCGAGTTCTCCATTGTTCTGTACTCGGGATGTGATAAAATGAAAATCGATGTCAGCGTGTCACTAACACCACAAATAAAACATGGCTCGTTTGCACTGACCCGCAGTCCGGCCGGCCAAAGTTCCTTGTGGTAGAGGTGTGTGTGTGTGTGAGAGAGAGGGGTGGGGGGGTGGGGGTGGGGGTGGGGGTGGGGGGGGGGGAAGAAAAGACATCCCGCCAGAAAGTCATAAATTGAGAAATGTGCACAAAAGCTCCGCCACGGACGGTCCCAAGCCCGGCTGCGAAAGGAGAAGGGTTAGGCATGGGGCTAGCAACCTCATCCTGTAAAACCTAGACCAACAGAGACGTCAACAGGAGCTCCAAAAACCTCATCGCTGGGAGGGGAAGGATCTTCGAAGATGGGCTACACCTGGGGATAACAGGAAAGCTTGCCCTAGGTCTGAGCACTCTGGCAAGTTATTGTCGGCGGTCTAGGCACCAGTAGGGGTGATGGGCTAAGACTATAAGACATAGGAGTAGAATTGGGCCATTCCACCCAATGAGTCTGCTCCACCATTCCATTATACTTCATACTTTATTGTCACCAAACAATTGATACTAGAACGTACAATCATCCCTGGATACAAATCGATAGTAAATATTAAAAATTTAAATTATACATCATAAACAGAAAATAGAAAATTGGAAAGTAAGATAGTGCAAAAAAACCGAGAGGCAGGTCCGGATATTTGGAGGGTACGGCCCAGATCTGGGTCAGGATCCATTCAGCAGTCTTATCACAGTTGGGAAGAAGCTGTTCCCAAATCTGGCCATACAAGTCTTCAAACTCCTGAGTCTTCTCCCGAAGGGAAGAGGGACGAAAAGTGTGTTGGCTGGGTGGGTCGTGTCCTTGATTATCCTGGCAGCACTGCTCCGACAGCGTGCGGTGTAAAGTCAGTCCACGGACGGAAGATTGGTTTGGGTGATGTGCTGCGCCATGTTCACAATCTTCTGCAGCTTCTTCCGGTCTTGGACAGGACAACTTCCATACCAGGTTGTGATGCACCCTAGAAGAATACTTTCTACGGTGCATCTATAAAAATTAGTGAGGGTTTTAGGGGTCAGGCCGAATTTCTTTAGTTTTCTCAGGAAGTACAGGCGCTGGTGGGCCTTCTTGGCAGTGGACTCTGCTTGGTTGGACCAAGTCAGGTCATTTGTGATATCGATCCCGAGGAACTTAAAGCTTTTGACCTGTTCCACTTGCGCACCACCGATGTAAATTGGGTCATGCAGTCCGCAACTCCTTCTGAAGTTAACAACCAATTCCTTCGTCTTGCTGACGTTGAGGGATAGGTTATTGTCTTTGCACTATGCCACCAGGTTCTTAATTTCCTCTCTGTATATTACGGCTGATTTATTATTCTTCTCAATCCCATTCTCCTGCCTTCACTTGTAGCCTTTGACGACCCGATTAATCAAGAACTGATCAACCACCACCCAATAACTTGGCCTGAAGAGTCTACACAAAACAGCCTGTGAAATGTATCAACAAGGAGTAATGGGGGAGCTGGGAGGAAGTTTGGGGCAGGCGCTATTCATTTTTACAGAATATAATTCAACCTTGGAAAAAATGATCACATTCGTCACCAGCGGAACTTCAACAAGACAAAGCTCAATGTCAAGGCCAAAACTAAATCTTACAATAAGTCACAAATCATAAATTACTTTAAGTGAGAGGATTGCTTCGTAATAAGGGTTAATTCTGCACTAACTATTATATTTTGTGACTTTTAAACTCTTGGTGAACGTTTTATTTTATTTTATCAAGATCCAGCGCAGAATGAGCCTTTCCGGCCCTTCGAGCCACACCGCCCAGAAGGAAAAAGGAAAGGAAATTGCCTTTTAAACTCACGAGAGAGCATTGGCCATCGCCCATGCAATCCCACAAATTAATCCTGCCCTAATCACGGGGCAATTTACAATGACCAATTAACCTGTCGGCCGGTATGCCTTTGGACTGTGGGAAGAAACCAGAGCACCCACAGGAAACCCACGCGGTCACGGGGAGAACGTACAAACTCCTTCCAGGCGGCAGCGGGAGTTGAACCAAGGTCGCCTGTGCTGTAAAGTGTCGTTCTAACCACTACGCTACACATATACTACAAATAATTGTTCCAGGGTTATTTGGGGTTGGGGGGCGCACAACACTATTACAGCGGCAGCGACGCGGGTTCAGTTCCCGCCGTTGTCCTGTGAGGAGTTTGTACTTTCTCCCCGTGACGGCACGGGTTTCCTCCGTGTGCTTCGGTTTCCTCCCACCTTCGAAAGGCGCAGAACAGTTTGGTAGGTTAATTGGTCACGTGCGCGTAATTGGGTGGCGCGGCTTCACTGCAATGGCCTGTTACCGTACCGTATCTCTAAATAAAAATAACAAACTGGTCTTACAGGCGAGAAGAATACCGTACTGTCTAAATCACGTTCGTTGTTTTTACATTGTTACATGTCCTACTGATAAGTGGAAATCCCAGGAGAACAATACATATCGATATACACAATTATGCTGTTAAAATATGTATATTATGTATAGCTCTCACGGCTGATGTTTGACAACGGCCTATTCCTCTTAAAGCTGCCAAATATGTCGTCAAGCATTGTAGTAGAAATAATATCGGTTAAAAATCCAATTTGCACCGGAAAATTGTTTTATGCTTATAAATCGGCCCTCCGTGTTATGATTTGAAATATTAGGTAATTTTCCAAAATTGGCTTCCGTGTATATTTTACTTTAAAACAGCATTAATTTGCAATATATTTAATCTATACGAAATAATTTATGATTTAATATTTAAATATAATATTAACTGTTGTAAATGGAGTTCCTTCTATTATGAGGCTGTGCCCTCTATTTCTAGACTCCCCCACGATAGGAAACATCCTCTTCCCGTCCACTTAAATAATTTCAATCATATTACATGCATGTAAAATAAATACTCCACATTTGTTACCGTGCGGCGAAGGCGAAGTATAAAGTCTCAACGCAACTGAGAGTGTGTCTCTACAGCCTACAGTGTTTGTAGATTTGTTGAAATACGTGGAAGCCATTTTTGAAAAATTGGATTTAAATCTTAAATTATTCTCTCTAGATTTTCGGGTACTAGGAAGGATATGCAATACAAATATTATTGCAATTACATATGGAAAAAAATTTAAACATCTACAATCTTTTCAAATAATTGTAAAGTATTTTAAATTGAAAATCAAACATTTTTCTATGTTCGACCCCGAGGAACTTGTTCTTTACAGAGTCAATTGAAATAGAAATCAAACACATATCTGGAACAAGATATGAAGCTATTAATAAAGGCCTTAAAAAGAACACGGCTTCAAATATAATCAATAAGAAACAATTAATCAGGTTGGGTGCTGAAGTTACAATCTAGGAAGAGTGAAATTAAAAGACGCTCAAGCTGCGATGTTCGCCTCATTCAGGTTCGTATGTGGTTTGCTGAAGCAAATATTATCCAAATGTCTATAACCAGCTGAATCTAAGAGAAAAAAAATACTCAAATACCAGGAGAACAATGAGTTTTATAATATTTGTGAAAATAAATGTAATTATGCATTCCGCTGTTTCCTAAGACTTCTGCATCATTTGTAAATCGAAACGGTATGTGGCGGCAGTTGCCGACTGGAACTGTAACATGGTGGAAGGCCACATCCACCTTCACCCTCTTTCCAACCCCCCTCCCCAACCACTGCACGTTCCCTAGCCCTGATTGCAAACCATCACTTACAAATGCCGCCGGTTGCTTATCATGCGTCCCAGAAGAGAGCCTAATTAACGCTCGAACGCAAGAACTTTTCGCCGGCAGTCCTTCACATCAAAAGCACATTTACATTTGTAGTGTCACAGCATGTTGGAATGTAGTTTCTTTCGTCGTGCGCAGACGTTTAACGAGCGCCGAGTGGGCGAGCTTAAAAAATCTGCCCATCCAATCGTTTAGAATAACAATTTTCTGCGTTAATTGTGTTCTCGTCACCAAAATCACAATCGTCACCACACGTGCAGTTTTCTGTCCAGCTAAGTTTTTGTCTCAGACAGGATCACGTATACAATCTTCGTGTCAGTTTTTTTTTGTTGGCGACAATAAGTGGGCATCGATTAAATCTTAAATGAATTAATTTCGGGTGAAGTGCAAAATTGTGTCACGTATCGTGTTCACTGTCGACTTTTGATAAGACTGACTTGGGCCCTTAAATAGAGCCAGGAAGATGAAGCTTCAAGAATTGTTTTCGGATAATAGTCTTTCTCCTGTGTAATACATCCCCCCTCCCCACCCCCGCGCCCAGTCACTGAAGTACACTGTCACACGGGCGCCCAGTCACTGGGGTGCACTGTCATCCGCGCCTAGTCACTGGGCTGTACTGTCATCCGCGCACTCCTGTCACTGGGGTGCACTGTCACACACGCGCCCAGTCGCTGAAGTGCACTGTCACACGGGCGCCCAGTCACTGGGGTGCACTGTCATCCGCGCCTAGTCACTGGACTGCACTGTCATCCGCGCCTAGTCACTGGGCTGTACTGTCATCCGCGCACTCCTGTCACTGGGGTGCGCCCAGTCGCTGGGGTGCACTGTCACCCGCGCCCTCAGTCACTGGGGTGCACTATCACACACGCGCCCAGTCGCTGGGGTGCACTGTCATCCGCACCCAGTCACTGGGGTGCACTGTCACCCGCGACATATATGTATTAAATGTCGGCGAACTTTTATTAATTAATTTTCCAGTATTTTTTATTTTTATTAATGCTATACTTTCATTAACGTTTTAGTTAAACTCTTTAAATCGTTCTCTATTCACATTAGCAAGTTTGGGCCATGGCGCTATTATAGGTTTGGTCGGAATACAGGAAGAACAAAATGAACCGACAATTAAAAAATAGACTCTGTTGTAAAAATCACCCTAAGTGAACCATCATTGTCATGGTCTGTGCAAATTAAATGTCGTTAAAACAGTAGCGAGGAGGGCACTCAAAGTAGAGGAGACAAAGAGATGATAATGTGGACGGCAGTGCCGGGAAGACTGTAGTAGTGTTACTGGAATAAGCCGGATCAGATTCCAAATCAATGTCTAACCAGGTCCTTAGGTTTATGTTATTGTTGCCAGCATTAATGCCCTTTTAATCTTCTAAAGATTATCCTCATCGATCCACGTCCATATACACAGATTTTTTTATAAAGTGACATAACCACATTTATTGAAATGCTATAAAATAAATGGCACTGTTTCAGTTGTCCTCCACCCCCCGCCCCCCGCCCCCATTCCTCCAACCCGCAGTTCCGAGGAATCTTTCTACATTAGTGAACATTAATAAGGTGTAACCCTTTCACACAAGGGGTTGCCAGAGGCAAACACCAGAAGCGAGAGAGTTTCAATTATTAATTTCCCAATTGCACCAACAACAACCCACAACTGATCCGAGTCGTTGGAATGATGACGGGATTAAAGGAATCGCACTGCTGTCAGTATTGTGGATAATTTATTGGTTTTATAGATGGACTCTCTTGAATATCCATACGTCAGGATAATGTTCATTTCTTTTAATCTTATAATTTGGGCGATTTGAACAATTTGGGAGCCGTCGCCCGATACTGATTGACAAAGCTATCCGCTTCACAGGCGAACGAGTCCCCAGATTTTCCTCTGCTTAAGACCAAAAGCAAGAGTGACGTTGCAGTAAGCAACCGGTCATGCAGAGATTTTCATTAATAATTCATATCTGCGGCTTCTCTGATTCTTTTCAAAGCACAGCCAGTAAGCATATCATATCGCCGGGCGATATAGAGAAGAACATCGAGCGATCGCACATACTTAACAAAAAAAATCGCTTCATATTTTAGCAACACCACTCTCGCGAGGACTCGTACAAATCCCAGACGCAGAATGAAATGTTGTTGCTTTTCTGGTCATCTCTCTCTCTGTCTCTTTCTCTTGGGTCTATATTTAGCCCGAGTTAACGAGCAATTATTAGAATTTATATCTTCCGAATCCTGTTGCGGTATACCCAGTACTAACCTCTTAACTTTTTCATTCTGCGGCAGCGATGCCGTAATGTACGACCTCGATAAATATACAATATATGGTGTAAAATATTTTACTGGCAGGGTTATTCTTTTAATTGCATGGTGTTTATATACATTAAATCAACTGTGCAATCAACAGTCCAATTATTCAAATGAGAATTGATCGTGAACCTGACGGATGGAGGAAATTTATCTGGTACGACTACAAATAAAAAAAATTCAATGCAAAATAATGCCGCTGTTTTATTTTAGTTTTGTGATTGAGCTCTGCGGCTTTGACTGTGCCTGTTCGGTAGTCACATATTCCTGAAGATGCAGTTATAGCCATCTTTATTCCGTTCCGATGTCTTTTGGTCAAGCTGGTTTAATATAATGCACAGACAATCAAACCGGGTTACAATTTCAAAGCAATTTAAAAAAAAACATCGCTTCTATCTTTCAGGTCAGTAGTGTAGCTGAATTCAAAAGCTAATAGCTGCAAATGCTTTCAGAGAGGCCTTTGCTGATTTATCGATCGAATGTATTTTAATTCTAGTTATGTTATTATACCGGCTAATTTGACGATTTATAATCTCAAATACTTCAGCATGCTTGTTGGCTTGGCGATGCCTATGCCATTTAAAAAAAAACTTGTATTTTACAAAACCGTAAATGAAAACCTTATTAAATTGCTTGTAGTTAAAAAATATGGGTCCTAATCAATTGGGAAGCAGAGTGAAAATTGAAATTGTAAACGTAGATTGCAGAAAAAGAATGCTGGCAAAATGAAACAATTGCGACAGATAAGCACCGCGTTTCTCAGACTGGGCGTGTAGGGATATACAGGACTTCTTGCCATTAAGTGAAGAGAAAAGCCAAGTTTAATAGGAAGTGTAATTACAACAATTACCCCACGTGACCTTGGTTTACGTCCCTGATTTGTTTAAAAGTGCATTGACATCAGCGATGAAAACAAACACTGTTTATAGTAAATGGTGGTAATATATCACATAAAATGGACGCAATATAAAGTTTATATTCCGCTGTCAAAAATTGTACAGCTCCGTGATGTATTTTTCTTTCATTTACAGTGCAATTTACTTATGTATCACTGAATGCTCCATGCAAAAGAAGCATTTTCTAAATCTTTATATTTATTTTTAAGATCAAGACAGGTAGTGGAGTCTACGAATCTAGCTAAGCCTTGCGTTAGAAGTTCATCCCATTGTCCTTTCAGGTTGCGAAGGTTAAATTATCAGTTTTGGCGGCATACTTATTCATGTAGAGAGCACAAAAATATTTCAGCCTGAATAAAATTAATTGATTGACAGCAGCCCTGTCAAAGTGATTAGCAATTACTTTCAATCGTTTTGAAGAGCAAACATCTCAAAATGCATGTAGTGGGAATAAAAGATTTTAGAACAATGCGACGAATAATCTTCAACATGCACAATTTAATTACATAATATTAAATGGTTGTTAACTGCAGCCAATGACCTACACAATAGGAATTAGCTCGGGCTGAGCGGCCGAAGCAGCCGCAAGGGGGCGGTAAAGCAGTTCCACCCATGACCAAAAAGCATCGAAGCCTGTTTATCCAGAGCAGAATGGGCTGGCATCCACCACAAAACGACCGTTTACTTATGTACCCAACTATTTGAGTGAATACATGCAAACGAGCTCAGTGCCTGACACTCAGTGACCGCTATCCGTTAAGGATATTCCAGCCAGTTCCTGATTACGTATTAAAGACCAAACACTGCACTACCAGCGAGTAGCACCAATTCTGCTTAAAAGCAATTACATTTCAGAAAAAGAAACCATCGCATTTGAGAACCGGCTAGATGCCGCGCACTTAATACAAATCGGTCGGGTTGCTTTAAGTCCAGTTCGAAGCTGGCAGCAAGCAAGGGCAGCTAACAATGGTCCGACTAAAGTCCTTACAAAATTTAATCCTGGCGGTTCTCTAAAACGGGGCTGAAGTTAACGTTAATAATAGGAATAAAGACTGCGGTATTACAAAGGAGGCTATACTGGTCCAGATACAGGCCGGCAGAAGGCATTGATTCAGGGAGTGAAACTGCGAATTTGTTTAGCGTCCAATAAAAAAAATGCATTTGAGCCCGGCATTAATTGAATGGTAATCAGATGCTGATGCCTGGCCACGTTACTATTGTGGGTGTGTCGTTTCGTTAAGGGGAATATTGGATAGTCTCATCGTAGAGCTATTGTGCGACCCAGGAGAAACCCCGACGAGTTCTGCGGTGGTTATAGTGGGGAAACTGAAAGTGGGGGGGGGGGAAGAGGTGGGGATTGAATGGTCCTTCGTACAAAGCTGGTATGGTTGCCGCTAATAATCACAAAGGAAGGCGGTTGCCCCCTTGTCAATGAAAGGCAGCGTGGCTCCAATAACAACGACATTTTTGTTGCTTCTCAACAAATCTCTCAATGTACATGCATCACCCCCCAGGTTTACCTGCGAGCCTTAAGGCTGACATTCTCTGGAACTCGGGCTCCTGCAGCCATTTCCACATCCGCCTGAAGGTCTCCCGTCCCGATTTAAGTTTACTCCAAGGCTTGGGGTTTCTTAAAAGGTCAGAGAGGGTTCCCTGCGAACGGCACAGCACCCTCTGAGCGAAGATTGCCTGCGGTATGCTGTAGCGTTTGAGTTCCGCCGTGATCCTTTGTGCTACTTCTTTGGTGTTAATTTCTTCCAGCTGCCCCGAACTGGTGGTCTGCGAGCCGGAGGAGGACGGAGGCCGATCACGGCTGGAAGCCAGCACGGGCCCGTGGGACTGGTGGTGACTTGAGTGGCCGTGGTGGTGATGGTGATGCATGCCGTTCAAATGCGGCATCATTCCCGCCGACGGAGCGCCAAGACCCCGAGACAGATGCTGCTCACCTCTGCCCAGCATGGCTGGGTGGGCTTCGAAGTTCGGGCTGAGCATCTTGTCGTGGCCGTTGGACCCGTAGCCCTGGATGCCCTGGTGGCTGTTGTGGATGGAAGCCAGGCCGTTGCCAAGGGGGTTGCTGGACAGAGGAGAGAGGTTCTGAGGCATCCCGGGCATGTCCTTATGGTACGGGCTGTAGAGATTGTTCATGGCAGCCGGCAACCCCCTCTCGTCCCGCATCAGGGTGAAGCTCCCGCTCACGTTGCCCGCGAGTCGCTGGTGGTGGTGATGGTGGTGGTGGTGGTGATGATGGTGCGGGTGGTGGAACTTATCCGAGACGGTGGATATGGGAGGCAGGGGCTGGAGTGGTGTGAGTGTCGTATAGGTGCTGCTCATCCCCATGCCAGGCGGAGACTCGCACGACATGCTCATTGCCGGGTGCAGCGGGATAGAGAGCTCCGGCCGGTAGTCCCCAGTCCCGTCCAGGATGGAAGCCATGCTGGATACCATTGCAGATCTGGTCGTCAGTTCCCGATGGGCCGCTGAAACTGCCTGCCGCTGCTGGCTGTCCATTAGATCGCCCGTGGATTGCTCATGGCTTAATCCACCATGCAAATTCCCAATGCTGTCCATTGTAATCTCCGGGTTCATGGCATATACCTCTTTGGCTATACATCTATACGTGTTGTTCATTCAGTCCATTAACGACTATAATGTTTTTTTTTCCTTTTGGCTTGGTAAATCAAGGGATTTTCTTGTTACATATATATGCATGTATAGATGACAGTATATACACACACACATACATATAAACACACATATATGTCGAAAGAGAAAAGAAAAAATAAAAATGTTAAGGCCTCACGGGTTGCAAAGATCACCGATAACTCTCAGGCGGGTCAGTACTCTTTCTCGCCATGTCCGAGCCCGTTCCTCCTCCTACGTCGACTGTTTAGACAGCCCGAGCCAGCCCTAGACGCATTCGCTGCTGGGTTCAACCTAAACTGCTTAACGTAAAGGGTGGCGGGTGTTCGTGACGGACACCGGTCCAGACCGTATGAGAGGCTCTCGCGTCCTCTTTAATCCGCCTGTGTGGAAAGAGCTGAAGGTTGGTTATCCAATAGTGGCGGCAGGGGGCGGGATGTCCGTTATCAGGTTAGATTGACGGGTGTGTACAATCTGCCTCTCGCCCTTCCACCCCCTCAGCAACCTCCCCTCCACTCACAACAAATCCACACCCCCTGCCCCCTCCCTCCCTACCCCAACACCAGCACCACAGCCTTCCACAGGAGTCCGCATCACCGCGCCAACGACCTTAGCATTTTTTCCCAAGCAATATTAACTTCCGGGTTCTAAGTAAGTCAGTGTTTTCTTATTCTCTTCCAAGAGTTATTTTCCTACCGATCAAGCAAGTCGTCTAATTCGAAATAATTTTTGAGATTCTAAACCAAGTATTGTTTATTTTTTAAGTCACAAATTTATTTTGTTTAAACTGACATTTGTTGCAATTGAAGTTATATTAAGTCAATTCATTCAAATGCAAGGCAAAACCCATGTATTAAGATTTGTCACTACATATTTAATTCTGCTGAAAAATATTTTGATCAACATTTAGAAGCGTAGACATATATTTGCGACTTCTAATTTCGGTGCAATCCGAGATGGTCAAACAGATATCTCTCCTTTCGGAAATATGCAAGTTAAACCAAAAAAAAAATGAACATCACAGTTAATTCAATTTAATGCAATGTTCCCCTGTTTTTTTTAAAGCTTAGATTGATTGCTTTTAGTTGAGTGTGGACTTCAACTTTATACCAGAGCGCATTCCCAAAGCAATCTCTGCGTTTTCCAGCATTTTGTCTTACTTAGTAGATGAAATTCCTTTCTCTATTGCAAATATATAGAAAACTATTTTAATAATGTCTGCAGACAACACGGCGCACCACAGCTCCAAGGAATCAATGCAGACAAATCGTTTATTTCCAGTGTTCGGACTGACAACTCGCCGC
Source organism: Mobula birostris (assembly GCF_030028105.1). NCBI lineage: Eukaryota > Metazoa > Chordata > Chondrichthyes > Myliobatiformes > Myliobatidae > Mobula > Mobula birostris. Next base: position 14,388,045 of record NC_092372.1, on the reverse strand, counting down.
GAAATGTTAAGCAAATATACTCAATAAGTTTTCTGATTTAAAATAAAACATGTTGACTGTTTCGTGTTGAGCCCTGATGAAGGGTCTCGCCTCGAAATGTCGACTGTTTATTCCTCTCCATAAATTCTACCTGATCTGCTAAGTTCCTCCAACATTTTGTGTGTGCGTGTAGGTTTCCAACATCTGCAGAATCTCTTGTGTTTGAGTTGACCGCTGCTATTTATTGTAGAGGTCACAGGTCTGGTTTTGATCTTTTTTTATTTTATGTGTTGCTGTCATGCAGAAAACATCTTTTAGAAGAGCAGTTTGCTCCAGATATGAGGCATGAATGAATTAGAATGAGATGTCAGATCAACTCTAAATTACGAAGTAACTTTTTACTGATAATCTGCAAGTCTAGACTAGTCTCGAAAAATAAGCGAATGCCGTATAATAAAATTTTATATTTGTTTTGTAAATATAAAATATCAGATTTTTTTTACATTTATGCACAACTATGATTAAGAGAAAATAGCAATTTTAAAATGTTCGAAGTTCAAAGTACTGTACTTATATATCACCACATACCAGCCTGAGATTCATTTTCTTGCAGGCATTCACAGTACATTAAAAAAAAGAACATAATCTATGAAAATCTACACATAACAAAGACAGATAAGCAATCAGTGTGCAAAAGACAACCAACTGTGCAAATACAAAAATAGACAGAAAAAAATCAAAATGATAACAAATAAATAAGCAATCGAGACCAATGAGTTGTAGACTCCTTGAAAGTGAGTCCATAGTTTGGGTGAATCGGATTAGTATCGGTGTTATTTGAATTGATTTTAATGTATTATGTTAGTTTGTTTAATTTTTAAATATAGGTTTAGTACAAAACGTAGCAGAGTATCCTCATTTATCCGTTCTGCTCTAGATTTTGATTTTCCAGGGAAGGTGGGGTGGTTGCGCAGATGTGTCCATTGTTTGAGGGGCAGTAATTAAGCACAGGGGCTGGAAAAGTGCTTGAAATGCGTGACCTAGTTTCTTTTGATCGTCTATCAAAGAGCAGCGGGGTCTGACGGATAAATATCCCTCCCCTGACTATCAGCTGCTGGCAAACTTATAAGAAACTGGGGAAGTTGTAAGGAGTACCTGTTCCGTTCAGAGGACTGATCCGAAGCAATCGAACAATTTATCTGCTCTGAAAAAGATTTCAGTACCGCTTGTTGTACGGTGGCTGTCAGTCACCGGGTTTGGACTTACTTAAAAATCACGCGCTATAGAAGAGAAGACATTTCGACAGATTAACTTTTTATAATGAACCCCGCAGTTGCAGTTTATTAGCTGTGCCAGTGTGCTATTTAAACAAATGCTTCTGTGGTTAGGCGGGGTAAAAACTTAGATCTGTTTCATTATATAAGCCCACCCACACTTCATGTCTTCAGTCTGTCACCGAGGAATTTTGTTTGTTAATCGTGGCCTTTCAACGGCGGAAACAATTAGATGCTGAGTGGTAATTATCGTTACGCTAAAAGTTAAAAGATTATCTTCTCTAACCGAACAACTTATTTTCACAACCCGTGTCGTTTTTTCTCACTCAGAGTTGCTTATTTCGATACTCTTTGTTTACCACCTTTTAACATATTTTGAGTCCTTTCCCCACGCCTTTCCTCTCCATCTCTCTGATTTCCTCTCTCTCATTCACTGTATTTCTGTTCTCTTCCCTGTCATACCCTCTCTGATTTCAAAGAGCCTCCACCACGAACTTTTTCTCAATTTCGATACATTTCTTCTCAATTCCCTCTTCACTTTTTTCACAGTCTGTATTCGATACAGAGCGTCTGTAATAACATGTTTGCATTTTCTCTCCTCGCTGTCCGTTTTCCATTCTATCTCTACGCTTTAACCCTCTCATTATCCATTCCCATCTCCGTGTCTGTATTCCCTCCTTTCCCTTTCGTCACAATGTCTCATTTGCTTTCCTAATTACCCACCTCACATCTATTCACACGCCTGCATCCTCTCTCTCTCTCTCTCTCTCTTTCTCTCTCTCTCTCTCACACACACACACACACACAATCTCAATCTCTTCCCCTCGCCTATCTCACTGTACTTTAAGCACAGCGTCTCCGGACAGAGCGCGATCCGATAGACTGGAATGAAAAAGTCAGCACTGCCAACATAAACAGGTTTCCGACGCGTTTAACCTGAACACCCAACTTGCTGTATAATTTCTATAAAATAATAATAATAATAATAATACAATATCCCAATGTTAATATCTACAACTGGTATAATCCCAAAGTCACTACTCTACACCACATTAAACAATTAGGGCTACACAGCAATATCTATGAATTCTTCAGAAAGCCACAATGCAAAACACCACTAGAATAGTCCGAAAGTTCCTAACAATTGAGAAGTGAGTGTGCTTAGCTATGCCCGTATCTCAGGTTTTACCAACTTGAGCTGAGAAAAAAAAATACAGCAATAATTATAATGCGAGAATAATCTGTATTTTTATTATTTGTAACATAGCTTTATATGCATAGTTGTGAAGGTTCTTTGATTTGAAGTGGAAAAGGCGGTGTCTGTCGTTAAAGAATCCCGTCACCCAGGATATCCCCGCTTCTCATTGCGACTGTAAAGGAGGAAGTACAGGAGCCTGAAGTCACAAACTCAATATTTTAGAAATGGCTTCTTCCTCACAGCCATCAGATTTCTGAATGGACAGTAAACCCATGTACTCTACCACACTATTTTTCTTTTTACACTGTTTATTTAATTCATATAGATATATCTTATTGTAATTTATGTATTTTAAATTATTTATTACAATGTACTGCTGCCGCAAAACGATTTATTTCACGACATATAGTGTGCCAATGACATTCAACCTGATTCAAAAGAATTAGCATGTAGCCAATAAAGTTGGATTTGTTTAAATAATCATGCCATTAAATGTAAATGGTGGCTGTGGGCTTAACGATAAATTACCAACCCCGCTGAATTGTTTCGAGACAGTGCCTTGATTAATACACACGCAAAAATGCTGGAGGAATTCAGAGGTCAGGCAGCATCTGCAGAGGGGAACACACAGCCGACGTTTCGGACGCTTCATGATAAGAGCCCTGATCAATTCCCCTCTACGGATGCTGCCCAACCTGCAGAGTTACTCCAGCACTGTGTGTGCGAGGCTCTGGATTTCCAGCATCTGCAGAATCCCTTGTGTCTTGGTTAATATAACTTTTAAATCGACCCCTGTTTAATGTAAAAATAACTGTCGAATAGTGGAATATTTAGCAAGGAATAATCGGTAAATAGCGATGCCTGAAGGAAGAAAAAAATCAAGAAGTGCTGGGGAATAAATAGCAAGTTAATTAACATCTAAAAGGGAAACTTAGTATCTCAGGTGCAAACGAGAGAAAATCTGCAGATGCTGGAAATCCAAGAAACACACACACAAAACGCTGGAGGAACTCAGCAGGCCAGGCAGCATCTATGGAAAAGAGTACAGTCGATATGTCGGGCCGAGACCCTTCAGCAGGTGTGTTGATTCAGTCAAACAGGCTAAATGCTACAGAACAGTAATATTGTTGGTGGAACCATCTTACTATCTGTTTTTTTAATGTTAAAGTAAATAAAGAATTAACCATTACCTAACCACATTTTAGATACAGTGAAATGCTTCTTGGTAAACTCGCCATTGTACTGATTAATGTCCACATTCACTACAGGTCTTAGTTGCATCGCATGGGATACCTTAATAGAAATCTGACTACCACACATTTTAAATCTTGATTTAATGAGTTTTATTTTTGCAAATTTTCTTATTACACTTTGTTTCAATTGTGTTTTTTAAAAATCTGATTTGAGCGTTAACAGCACTGAGACCAGCGTTAGAAAAGAATGCCTTAAAGTCAAAAACAAAATGAGTGGTTGTGGGTCGATCTGAAATGTTTGATTTGGTTCTCTACAAACCATCTGGCATGTGAGTGCACTGGGTATTGATTGAGCTCAGTTTGCCGCAGACCCCATGCCAGCGTTACTTACAAACAGTCAGCCCATATATGCATCTGTGTGCTAGCACCGCCATGAAGAACTCAAAATTAGAGGCAGCCCAAACTGGTCCGCGGTAAGTGCAGTGTTCCTTTGCAATCGTACTTTTAGAGTGTAACATTGCTCGATTTAATTGGCCCTCGCTTTCTTGAAGAAAACTGTTTGTTAACAGATTAATTGATTAAAACCGCGGCTGGAGGTAGTGATCATTTAAAAATAACCACAGTAGATAACGCAGCTCTTAAACGTAAGAATTGTCCTTTTAAGTGAAAACATTTGCGATGGTAGTGGGGCAGAATATAAAATACGTCAAACGTAATTAACTGATGTACCCTTGCTCTGAGGGAATAAAGCTCATCTTCCTTTTCCTATCCGACTAACGATCAACGCGTGTTTTACTAAATAAAATATATCTATTTAACTTTCTCTGCGTCCAGAATCTTATTTGTGTTTTGCAATCTGCGTGCATTTCCTCACTATTCAGACATTATATTCATTCCACAAACATTGAAAGTGTAGCAAACACGACAACTTTGCACCGTCAGGTTTCCCAACCTTTCATTCTACTTTTTAATCAGTAACTCGTAAACGATAACAGAGAGAGAGCGAGAGAGAGAGAGAGAGAGAGAGAGAGAGAGAGAGAGAGAGAGAGAGAAGAAAAGCTGTTTTGGATCGATTACTCTTGCAAATTCTTTCTGTCAACTCTAGTGCACTACTCGCCAGCATGCCTAACTAATTTGTGGTTAAAAGAAAGTATTCTATTACCTGTAATGAAATCAAGCATAACTGATCACTTTCCTACTTAAATTGCTGATGGGTTACCCTTAAATCGTTAAAGAAAATTTTTAAAGCACATGACCTTATTAGATTTAGATAACACTGTTTAGTCCAAAAAAGTGGTCGACGTTCTTGACGGTTTTGAGCCCCCCCCCCCCCGAAATATAAGTTGAATAAATGATGTTTTACGTTGCTTCAAAGGCAGAAGACAGATTTCTACGGTTGCAGTTCTAAACTTTTTTATTTCCAGGGTGGAAGAAAAAGTCATTGTTAAAAGGCCAAGCAATGGAGACAATATTTGGCGTGAGGTATCTTTGTTGAAAGGCAGCTACGCATAAAATCTTTGTATTGTTCTTTACAAAAGGAGGCACAAGCTGCAGTTGATTTGGCCTGAATGCAGAGCTGTATTACATCTGACTTGCCATGTGTGCCTTTAACATTTAATCTCGGCAAAGCGTTTTATTTCCTAGTGAGACTCATTCAGCTCAAACTGAAAAGTTTGCGATTATTCAGCTTCACTAATAATTGACCGATCTATTGTTTCATCAAAAAAAAGTTTCATTCTCCACTATCCATTCTAAACCTTGGTATTATCGCGTTGTTTTTTTTTTGCTTTTATGTTTCAGTGAGTAACGGGTTAAACACCCGAAATAGGGATTAAACGGTTACACGTAGGTTTCAAATTAATGGCGAATTATATTCAAACCCTGCTTTAATTATTATCCAACTTCGAGAAAGTTGTTGAAACAAAATTCCACTTGGGTGCAGTTGCTTGGACATCGAGATGTAAAAGTTAGGGAATTAACAATTCTCGTTAATATATTAAACGGTCTTTTTGTTTTAATACGTGGGCTGTGCACTATCTTAGTTTCATGTTATATTTCAGAATCAGAATTATGCACGTTGCAGAACATAATAAAACTGTAAATTACAATAAGGTATAGACACACATAAATAAGAATAATACTGAGCTAGTGTACGTGAGTTCATTCTCCATTCAGAAATCTGATGCTGTTCCTAAAACATTGTTTGTGTTTCCGTACCTCCGCCTTGATGGCAGCCATGAGAAGAGGGCATGTCCTAGGCGATTTGGCAATTATTTTCTATTTTTTTAAATTTAAAAATTGTATTTTTTAAGCAAGGTATTTATAATCACTGGCTGAAAGTGGACAAACTCCCAGAAACTACACCAGCCTACATTGTAACTAATGTTCCCTGTTTTAATTCTAAGAAGTATATGAACCTTCATGTCTACTCAGATCTTTTACATCCAAAACCACCACGATAGCCATATCTTGATTTAGGCTCGGCTTTAAATAACTGAAATGTTCATAACTCTTTCACATCTGCTGCTTGGCAGTCGTTGGCCTGCATTATGACAGTGCTACATTACCTCGGTTCACCAGAAGAATGCAATGGGGCGTGATTATTATTGTCATGTTTATTCAATACGCATAGTGGAACACGGGTTAATATTACTAGTCGCTCTTTCAGCCGTGTTTCCACTCCTCAAGAAATCAAGCAGCCTTGCATAGAAACCGCAGCATTCGCTCTATGCCTGTCGTGCTGTTACAGAATGAATGGGAAAACCAAATCTCACAATCTTCGTTGGGTTAATTTGCAAGGGACCCCCCCCCCACCGAATTTTGGTACACTTTGACGCTTTCCACACTGGTTGGCCCTCATAGAGTTAAATCAACCTCTGCTCAAAACTCTTCTGAAAGCAATCTTCGACGTCGCTGAGCATTTCGGAAGCCCAGTGGTTTCAACTTCCTAGATGATGAATTTCTTTGCCTGTTGGTACATTATTAATAGTTTCATTTGGTGGAAAGAACTGCAGAGCAATTGTAATGCAACATCTCTCTCTCTCTCTCTCTCTCTCTCTCTCTCTTTATATATATATCTTTTTGCACTGTTTATTTTATTTTATGAATATATATATTTCTTATTTTAATTTATAGCACATCTTGCTGCAAAACAACAAATTTCACCACACATGTCAGTGACAATAAACCTGATTCAGATTCTGAGCTTCTAACTGTTGGCTTGCTACTCTAGGTTAATACGATTATTTGATCATTAACATTGTAACTAAACGCACAAAGCGATTGTTTAAAAATAGTTTACGGAATACTCTAAGAAATATTCGGCAAACTATTTGTATGATTGAACTCTTCCCCATCATTGAGATAATTTATATTTAAAGGAAATGCAAAATGCTATTGCTTGGAATGCAATAAGAGAAAGTCAAAATTCTATTTGTCGCAAAACTGTACGATTTAGTCGCTTTCGTTCACTTTTATTTTTTTAAATTATTATATTGTTTTATAGACTCAACCTCCACAAATTTCGTTTTATTGGTCAACGCTTGAAGCAATACTTGTTTTAATCATAAGTTTTGATTTTACCTTATCGATTAATTTGTAGGACAGATGGAATTTTCAAAGCACGGAGGAGTTCCAATTCTTCTATGACCCATCACCAGCCGGTTCTATTACTTACAATAAACTCTTTTTTATTAAGCACGTTTAATGATGTCAGGGTTGATATTAACCAAGAATATTGATACGGAACTGGGGGAAAATGATTGCAACTTCGAAAGCAAAACTAAATTCACAATGAAAAACGTTTGACTAAGTTTTGTCGCGGAAACTGATGTTAATTAACATGTGATGTACAGCAGGTTGTTTTAAGGAATCTTTAAGTAAATACAACATAATGTATTTACACTGACTAATACAAATTGGACCAACTTCTTTGGAAGATATTAAAAAGATTTTGAGAGTTAACCAATCTGTACTTCCGCTGCTATACTTAATTAATCGCGCTGTGCTTTCTAATAATTAACGTTAACGTGTCCCGCGAAAAAAAGCCAGTAACTATCTATTTTTATTTTTCCTAATCAATTTTCAAGTTAAGTTTGATAATTTTACCTGTATCAGGAATTTGCAGCACTTTTGACATGCGAAGTGGTCTACAGAAACAAAATGCTAAGAAATTGCCCAACATGATCAGTTTCGTTTTAGGAGCGTTTTCCACCGTGCAGTAACCGTCAGATTGATTATTCGTAATTTTGCTACACTGTCAATTAAGTAAGTTCCTTATTGGAAACCTCTCTCGTTGAGGATCGCATTTATTCATATAAGACAATGGTAGAGTTCACAGCGCGAAGTAATAGTTTTCTGTATTACTCTCTGCACGAAGTTCGTTCTGAAAATTGTAACTCTTAACAGTAAACTATGCACAGATAATTTATTGATAACATTTGCCAAAAGAGTCAACATTAATGTTCTATTCGTACTCTGAATAAAGACATAAATTAAAATTAATTCACGTAACCCGAACGAATTTATCTAATTTGAATAATTCTAAAAGGAGTCAGTCTAAATTTGCGTAAAAATGTTGTTGGCGTGAGTGGTTAATATGGTTCACAGTGATAGATCACTGGGAAAAAAAAATCCTTATAGAAGTCTAGTGAATAGTACATTAAAATAATTGGACGTTTCAAACAATACCACATTAAATTGGAGACAAGCTAATGTAACCCAGGGTTTGCCGTTATTTTTGGTACATCTAGCAAGTGTATCTCCACGAAATCATTTTTAAAAGATAACTTGAAAACGAGTCGATTTATACTTATTTATTTTTCCTTGTTAATATGGGAACGGTACACATCCACGGTTATCTGTAGATTGGGGTATTATCTAGCACACACTGCAGATAATTCTCTGAGTCGTGAATCTCCAATCCACAGCTTTTTTTTCATACTCTACTTATTTAATTTTAAGTAAATTATATCTATATCTATATCTATACCTATTAGCCTCCCCAGCATCGAGGACATCTTAAAAAGGCGATGCGTCAAGAAGGCAGTATCCATCATAAAGGACCCCTTTCACCCAGGACATGCCCTCTTCCCATTGCTACCATCAGGGAGGAGGTATAGGAGCATGAAGACACACAATCCACGTTTTAGGAACAGCTTCTTCACGACCACCAACCGATTTATGAATGAAAAATGAACCCTACTTAAGTACTTTTTGCTTTCTTCTTGCACCACTTATTTATTTTAATATATATTTCTTAATTGCAATTTGTACCTTTTTATAATGTATTGCAATGTACTACGACCGCAAAACAAAGTATTTCACGGCATATGCCATTGATATTTGACCTGATTATGAGAATAAGTCATTTGTGTTACTTCGCGTATCAGTAACCACATTACTATATTCGAATTGAACACTTTCGAACTGCGCCCTATTCTCCACATCTTTATTTATCATCGCACTGTGATTGAGAATTAGTAAGTGAAAGCATCAACTTGCTCTAACCCGGGTGCTGTCCTAAAATTCATCTTACCAATTCGGCGCCTGGAATACAGACACATTCATGTGGATTGGTATTGGACAATAACTGAGATACAATTCACCGTTTCTTCCCATAATTAAAAACGTGATGCTAAATTTAAAAATAAATACTTACCACTTCAATAATTTGGAAAGTTACTTTGTGGCATATTTGCGCCTGAAAGTTGCTCGAGAGAAGGGCGATAGTTATTATCTAAGGTTAATTACGGTACTTAGGAAAGTTTTCTAAAAGTTCGAAGTTCCCAGTAAATTTATTATCGAAGTGCGTATGTAAATATCAACATATACGACGCTGAGGTTCATTTTCTCGCAGGGATTCACATATATTAATGACCGCTGATAATTTAGTGGATGAGTAATCTGCCGTTTTCACTAAATAATTAAACACGTGTGTATTGGTGAGTTGCTGGACAAAGCTCTCTAATGGATCTCAATATTTACAATCTCTGTATATGGTGCTATCTATGTACATTGATAATAAATTTACTTTGAATACTGAATAACTTGTTCATCCCCTTCTCGGCGCTAAACTTGAATTTTCAAACGTAGACATCTCTCGCCGTGTTTTATTTCATCTGCATTCCATAGTTCCCTTATTTAACAATTGATGTCAATAGGGGACGTAACATGTCCTGTTCGCCCACTTACGGAGCGCTAATGAGTCTCAGTAGAAGTGATCGGAGATATAACCATAGACAACTGAGGCACCGTCTAGCATCGAGGACACTTTCAAAAGGCAATGCCTCAAAAAGGCGGCACTCGTCATTAAAGACCCCCATCACCCAGGACAAACCCGCTTCTCATTACTACCATCAAGGATGAGGTACAGGAGCCTTAAGACACACTTTCAATGTATCAGAAACAGCTTCTTCCCCTCCGCCAGCAGATTTCTGAATACTCAATGAGCCCATGTACTCTCTATTTTGTATTTCACTATTTTGTTCTCTTTTTACACGACTTATTTATTTTTTCATATTTTTATTGTAATCTATAGTTTCTAAATTATGTATTGCAATCTACGGCGGTGCTGCCGTATAACAATATGTTTCACGACATGTCAGTGTTATTAAACCTGATTCTGATTGTGATTCAAGTGACCCTAGAAATGCATAGGTGTGTGTATTAAAGATGCAACCCGTTCAAATTGCTACAAAATATTTATCACCGGTAAATCAACTATCCAAAACATATAGGAAAAAGTTTGTTATATTAATGAAACGTCCTTGCAGCCTTTTTATTTCTTTAAACCTTATTGTCCGCGTTCTTGCTGGTAACATCAAAGTTCAAAGTTCAAATTTTCAAAGTTCGAAGTACATTTATTATCAAAGTATGTCTACCGTATACAACCTTGAGATTAATCTTCTTGCCACAAAACAATGAAACACAATAAAATCCCACGCGACAAAGACCGTCAAACATCCGATGAGCGGAAAAAGAAAACAGCTGGTGCAAACAATAACAGTAAACAAATAATACACAATACATGGACCATAGATCCCCGAAAGTGAGTCCACTGCTACCGAGCCAGTTCAGCGCTGATAGGAGTAGAATAGTTAGCGATTAATCACATTAAATACATTTAGAAGCATAAATAAACACAAGGAACTGCTGAATTCCTCCAACGTTGTGTGTGTCTGTGTGTACGCGTTGCCCTATTCAAAAGCATGAACTATGGCTAAATGTCTGCTAACATCCTGTCCACAACGCTTAATACTTTCAATCGAAATTATTATTTGATGCCAGCCTACCTGCCATCAAGGGCATATATGTAGAGAGGAGCCTGAAAAAAAGGCCAGTAACTTCATGAAGGATCCCACCCACCCTGCTCGTGGAATGTTTGTCACACTCCCATCAGGGAAGAGGTTTCATAACACCCACGCCAGGACCACCAGACTCAAAAACAGTTTCTTTCCCCAAGCAGTAAGGCTGATCAACACCTCCACTCAATAACTCACCCCTCCACACCCCCAACCACCGCTACTTTATCATTTCCTGTCAGAGTCCCCTTACGTACAGACACTCCTGTGCCTAGCGTTAACTTTATAGACATACAATCAATCTATGTATATAAACTATCTTATTTATTAATATTACGTTTTTTAAAAAAAATTATCGTGCTCGTTAAATCTGATTCTCTTTTTTGTGTTCTCCATCGGACCCGGAGTAACAGTTAATTCATTCTTCTTTCACTCGTGTACTGAAAATGACATCAAGCGACCTTGAATTTTGAATCTTGAAATTTTTCTCATGTACCTGTCTATATTTTGTGCTGGTTTAGAAATATAATAATCGCCAGCATGATAATAATTAGTTAAATGATAGCATAAAGTAGAACCGAGGCTTTATACAAACATTGGCAAATGTGTAAACAAGCTTTGCGGATTTGTTAGTGTTACAGCTTTTAAAAATAAACGTTCGGGCGCCGAGTTTAATTAAAACGCGAATAGTGTATTTCAATTGTTCCTACTTTGACACAAACAAATTGTTTCCGTTGTGTTTGATGTTGTAGACGCTGGTAAACTGCATTCATATTGATTATGTAATGGGTCACGTTTCACGGTTTCCAGAGAAAACGATCGAAATTTTCCACAAATATTTTTAATGCAAGGGAAGTATGTCAAAGTCCCGGGTTTGACATTGTGCTCTGTATTATTCAAGAAACGTGCTTTTCGGAGCCCGGCAGTACAGTTGTTGGCAGAAAGCTTTTAAATGATACAGATTTACACAAAAAAATTAACAATACCGTAGACTCAATTTTATTAATTGTAACTGAGTGAAAACAACAGTTTCCCCTGTTTTTGTTGAATCCGAAGTTTAAATAACTTTAAAAGATTCCTACTTTAAAATAACTTTAACATACGATTTCACGCTATTTTCCCACAAAACTGGACACTGTTTTTATCGATATTTATATGTAATAACTGTATTAAAACTCCAAAGCACATAATTAGTAGTCGATAGGAACTTGAGAAATAGGAGCCGCAGACCATTCGGCCCGTTGTGTTTGGTCCGCCCTTCAATCCGATCGCAGCCCCAATCTCAGTGGAACGGGCATTCCCAAATAGAAAGAACAGCAGGGTAACGAGCAACAAATTGAATTAGCTTGGTTGGGCAGTTTAGGCACTGTGGTCAGCATGGACGAGTTGGGCCGAAAGGCCTGTTTCTCTGCTGTATTACTATAGCGGCACTCCCTGACAGGCTGTATTGCTGAATTCGACTTCACCACTCCCTCTCCAAATTTTCTCTTCTTCTTCCTCTTCTTCTACTTCTTCTTCTTCTTCTTCTTCTTCTTCTTCTTCTTCTTCTTCTTCTTCTTCTTCTTCTTCTTCTTCTTCGCCTCCTCCTTCTCCTTCTCCTCCTCCTCCTCTTTCTTCTTCTTCTTCTTCTCCTTCTTCCTTTTCTCCTTCTTCTTCTCCTTCTTCTTCTTCCTTTTCTCCTTCTTCTTCTCCTTCTCTCTACTACTTCTTCTTCTTCTTCTTCGCCTCCTCCTTCTTCTTCTCCTCCTCCTCTTTCTTTTTCTTCTTCTCCTTCTTCCTTTTCTCCTTCTTCTTCTCCTTCTCTCTTCTTCTTCTCCTTCTTCTTCTTCTTCTTCATCTTCTCCTTTTTCTCCTCTTTCTTCTTCTTCTCCTTCTTCCTTCTCTCCTTTTTCTTCTTCTTCCTTTTCTCCTTCTTCTTCTTCTTCTTCTCCTTCTCCTTCTTCTTTTTCTTCTTCTTCTCCTCCTTCTTCCTCTTCTTCTTCTTCCTCCTCTTCTCCTTCTTCTCCTTCTTCTTCTTCTTCTTCTTCTTCTTCTCCTTCTTCCTCTTCTCCTTCTTCTTTTCCTCCTCCTCCTCCTTCTTCTTCTCCTTCTTCTTCTTCGTCTTCTCCTTCTTCTTCTTCTTCTTCTTCTTCTTCTTCTTCTTCTTCTTCTTCCTCTTCACCTTCTTCTTCTTCTCCTTCTCCTCCTCCTCCTCCTCCTCCTCCTCCTCCTTCTTCTTTTTCTTCTTCCCTCTACTGCTCTACTGGGGCAGAGGCTAATCTTCTCTTTCAAGGTGTAGCCTTTCGAAGATCCTCCCTCTCCCAGGGAGGAAGTATTTGGAGTTGTTTTTTTTTTTGTGGCGCTTCTGCAGCACTGGTTTTTTTACGGGATGGGGTTGCTAGCCTCACGTCTAACACTCCTCCTTTCGCAGCCGGGCCTTGGGACCATCCATGGCGGAGTTCTCCAAATCCCAGATCCCCTAACTATGAAAATGTCTATCGATCTCTGAATCTGGAACGGGTTAATTATTACGGTTTTTGTCGTGAAATTTGCTGTTTTGCGGCAGCAGTACATAAAATAAACTATAAACCACCAAAAGAAATACATTCAACTTAATAAATATTGTATTACCTGTACCCGGCTAGAAGCCCGAGAAGAGTTTATTCGCAAGTATTACAATACCTGTTTAACATAAGTGGGCGCTACGGTAGCGTAGCTGTTAGCGCAACGCTATTACAGCTCGGGACGTGAGAATTCGGAGTTCAATCCCGACATGATCAGTAAGGAGTCTGTATGCTCTCCCCGTGGAATGCGTGTTTCTCCCCAGATGCTCTGGTTTCCTACCGGTCAGTGGGTTAAATTGTCCCGTTAGGCTAAAGTTAAATCGGGGGTTGCTGGGCGGCGCGGCTCGAAGGGCCGGAAGGGTCTGTTCCGCGGTCTATCACAATCAATGAATCAATAGACAGATAGGCAGATAGATAGATAGTGTAAAATAGTGAGGTAGTGTTCTTGGGTTCATTATCCATTAAGAAATCTGATGGCGGAGGCGAAGAAGCTGTTCCTAAAACGTTGACTATGTGTCTTCACGCTCCTGAAGGTAACCAGAGACCGCTTTGAACAACTCGAAAGCTAAGTACCCACATCCACAGATTCACAACTACTCGGATTAGGTAAATTATTTCCATCCGAAATAGTCGGGTCCTTATTTTGAGATTGTATGCACTAGTTGTTAACCCGGAGGATCCGGTCAATTCCCCATTCCCTCCACAATCACTACTCCCATCTTCCAACACCACCTGTCCTTTCAGAACCCTGTTTCATCCTTAATCTTAAACTCCCGGTAAGGTGGGTGTCATCTGGCCAATGCCCCCAGCTGAGGAAGCAGTTCTGTGAACCCTCACTGTTATCGTGTTCAGGTGACCCAATGGCTCAGTTGTGGTGTTGCCAATGTCCTTCATAATGGCAGCGACTCGTTTGTATATTTTAATCCCACTGTAAGAAGCCTGGTGTATCATTTGTTTCTGCAGTTCCTTTGCGACACCTCCGTGCAACTTTCAGATGTGGTCATGGCAAGAGACACATAAGTCTCTCCAAGGGCCACAATTCCGAACCTTTCAGCTTTTTAAATGCTTCTGTTTTTCCATTTTTCCGATCAACTTCGAGAACCAAATGCCCCAAATTACTGTACATTCTAACTGCCACGTCCTTGCTCAACCCCGACACCTAACTAAACATAAAGCTGTAAGACACGGGCACAGAATTCAATCATTGCTGATTTATTAACCCCCTCAACCCCATTCTCCTGACTTCTCAACATTACTTTTGACGTCCTGACTAATCAAGCACCGATCAACCTCCGCTTTAAATATCCCCAATGACTTGACCTCCACAGTCGTCTGTGGCAATGAATTCCACAGATTCTTCACAACCTGGCTAAAGCAGTTCTTCCTCACGTCCGTCCTCTCACATAAGTCGTATAATTAAGAGTTTACCTGAAAACATCTTCGATAGCCAGTAGGCGGATACAAAACTAAAATAAACATTTATCTTCAAAGTATAGAATCACTTCTCTTAGTCCGGATTACATGGTGAAGTAAATGCTGCAACAGTCCATCTGCCACGTTCCGTTCTTGCTCAACCGCCTAACTAAACATAAGATCATAAAACATAGGATTAGAGTTAGGCCATTCAGCCCATCGAGTCTGTTCCGCCACTTTCCCTAGAGCGTAGCGGAGTGAGGGCCTGGAAGAAAGCTTTTGGCACATTGGCCTCCATAGATCGAAGTATTGAGTACGGGAGATGGGATGTTATGTAGACGTTGGTGAGGCCTAATTTGGCGTACTGTGTGCAGTTTTGGCCACCTCCCTACAGGAAAGATGTGAATAAGATTGAAAGAAAACAGAGAAAATTTACAAGGATGTTGCCAGGATTGGAGCACCTCAGCCGTAAGGAAAGATTGAATAGGTTAGAACTGTATTCTCAGGAATGCACAACATTATGGGGGGTGTAGACAAGGTAAACGCAAGCAGGCTTTTCCCTCTGGGTTTGGAGACTAGAACTAGAGGTCATGGGTTAAAGGTGAAATACTTAAGAGGAACCTGAGGGGGAAACTTCTTCACTCAGAGGATGGTGCGAGCGTGGAACGTTTTGTCAGCGGAAGTGGTGAATGCGGGTTGGATTTCAGCATTTAAGAGAAATTTGGATAGGTACATGTACGGGTGGGGTATGGAGACCGCGTGCAGGTCGATGGGACTAAGCAGATTAAGATTTCGGCACGGGATAGTTGGGACTATTGTCTGTTTCTGTGCTGCAGTGCTCTATGACCCTATTTCATCGAGGCTGATTTATTATCCCTCTCAACAGCTTTACTTAGGCAAACGTCATAAATCCCTCGGCCTACATCGCCACGCAGAATGCCGCTCTTTAAGCCTAAACATAAATTCTTTATTTCCAAGAAATCGTGGTTACTTATCGCAAAAGTTATGCGTTGCCATACTCGTTGTAGTTATATATATATTTCTCTTTTATAATTCAGATAGACAGACCTGCCAATTAAAAAGCAGTGCACAAACCTGAAGCCAGTTTTACATTAGAGAAATTTTAAAGAATGCCTAACTGTACTTGAAGGGAAGATGGATTCTTCATAGTATAAAAGAAACAATAAGTGACACTTCTTGTGACTTTTGGGGCGCCACAGTAGCGTAGCGGTTAGCGCGACACTATTACAGTCAGGGGTGTTCCGGAGTTCGGAGTTCAATTCCGGCGCCGTCTGTAAGGAGTTTGTACGATCTCCCCGCGAACGCGTGGGTTCCCTACCACATTTTACAGAAATGCGGGTTAATTGGTAATTGCAAATTGCCTTGTGATCGGTATAGGATTGTTAGGTGGGTTATTCGGCAGTGAGGCTGGTTGGGCCGGGAAGGCCTGTTCCGCGCGGTATCTCCAACAAAATAAAAAATAAGTAATTTTTAAAGCGGAGCTTTCTTAATACATTGCGAAACATTGTTTTAAAATATTTATACATTGGACATCAAACGCTCAAGCCAGTTTCTCATATAACTGAACAATTAATTTAATATAGGTGAACATTGGCAAGCATGAGAAAGTATATTGACACTTAAATCAACAAAATTATTTAATTTCCCAATAGAACAGAGCGTAGAGTCCTTTCTGAAAATTCTGCGTTAACACGACGGCAGAGGAATACAGCAACACTGAGTTGGCAAACCGGCCAAAGTATTCATTGCAACTTCAGAACTTATTTGAAGCCTAACCCTAACCCGAACTCTTTTGAAGCGGCGAAAGAAATACGTAACGCTTTTCTTAAAATACCGGTACAAAAGTAGTACATTTACCATCCATTTGATGATTAAAAAATGCGAAACGGACTTACAAAAGACGAAGATGTCCACTTTGACAACGATACTCAATATAAATAGGAGTTGAATGATATTACATTTTATTTACGGACATGATGAAATAAATAATTATTTTGCAATCCTCTGACATTGTAATATTCACGATCGCTTCCCTCTTGATATTTTGCTATTAAAATGATTGCGTGATCTTTTGTTTGAACGGGTTGTCTCCAGTAATATTACGTAAAACGGAGAGCGTTTTATTTTTACAGGCTTTTCAGCCAGAGCGCCCGGAATAGAAGTTAAAACGCAAGAAATTGGTCTAGAAACTTTTGAAATATCAAAAAAAAACACTCCGAGGATTACAATTAAGTTAATTGTGCAGACAGTATCAAACGTGCAGACTGTGGCTTTTATTATACCCTGCCTGACAGATGATTGGTCGGATCGAGCGAAATCACTCGGATTTATAATATCATGGTAATATTTACCACCATTATTTAAGACAATTAGGATAGTTTTAGTGTTGGCTTTTTTTTCTAAGTTCATTCACGGACGTGGACTTTGTCGGCAACGCCGATAGTTATTGTCTATTCTTGATTTGTTTTAGTTTTGCAGCTAAGAAAAGAGACCTAAATAATCATTAAGCCTACACCGCGTCAATGGAGTGACACGGCCGTCCACACTTCTACTTCATGTGTTCCCTCCGTTGTTCAGTGTAACGCAGCTCCTCCCGTCAGTAAATAATCACGTATAAACAGATCCTTATAATTCAATACAATCATTTGTGTACGTAAAGGACAGCCTCAAAACTCACGTCTAAGCGCTTATGACTACTTTGAAATAGGAAATACCAGCGCACAAAATTCCATGAACAGGTCAGGCCACAGTGTTGGATGTGCTCCATGTAGCGTCGCCAAGAGAGAATCTACGCATTGGGTACATAATGCATTTGGAACACAAACTGAACAATAATGGGGAAAACATACTTCAAAAAGCATCGCATTAAGAGGCACAATGTGAAAGGGTCAGTTTCGTCAAGCCCTCCGTGTGCAGCTTGAACAGCAGCTTGAATTCCGCTGGAAGTTGGTGGGACTCCTGCCACTTGGTGGTGAACTTTGTCCCCTTTTTGTCATAGTAGTGATATGGCAGTTCTTTCCCCGTGTTGGGATCCCAAGCGAAGGGCCAAAACCCGTACAAATGAATCTCCTCGCAAATGGCGGACGCCAGTGTATACATCAGTATGCCCGTGCTCAGGCGCTTCGGAGACAGATGTTTCGTCTTCCAGTATCTATTCAATGGCAAAAGAGCAAAATATTTAAACAACAACACACAAAATGCTGGAGGAACTCAGCAGGTCCAGCAGCATCTATGGAAATTAATAAATAATCAGCGTTTCGGGCCGAGACCTCCCTTCACGACTCACATAATTGTTCTCATATACTCTGCTCATATGATATATTCGCATGACTGTTACCGATTAAAAATCATCGATACCTCATCGACATCTTTTTCGAAGAATATAGCCCTTCCGTGCAAATGCGCTGCCTCATCCCGTTTTTCAAACGTAAGACCAGAAGACAGGAGCAGCATCAGGCCATTCGGCCCGTCCGGTCCGCTCAGCCATCCCATCAGGTTTGATTTACTTCTCCCTCTCAACCCTATTCTGCTGCCGTCTCCCCGTAATCTCTGACGCCCTTACTAATACAAGAAGAAGCTATCAGACACAGCCTTAAATATACCCAATGATTGAGCCTCTGCAGTCATCCGTGGCGATTAATTGCACAGCTTCACCACCTTCTGGCTAAAGAACTTCCTCCTCATCTCTGTTCTAAAGCGTTGTGCTTGCATTCTGAGGCTGTGCCCTCTGGTCGTAGACTCACCCGCTACAGGAAACATCCTCTCCACTTCCACTCTACCTAAGCCTTTCAATGTTCCATGGGACCTCCCCTCATTGCTTAATACTGTCATTAAATTTGCTTTCCACTCTTTTCTGTATGCCTTTCTGTACTTCCTCTTAGAGTTTCTCAGTGTTGTAATCTCAGACTCTCTGTGCAAGTTTATACCAATCATGGTCTAAATACAAGGGGATTTCTGGGCCTTCTCATGCAAGCTCAGCTAATCAGGCGGCATCCGTGGAGGGAAATAAACAAACAGTCGATATTTCCGGCCAATGCCCTCCATCAATCTCATCCTGAAATGTCAACTGGTTATTCTCCTCCATAGATGCTGCCTAACCTGCTGAGCTCCTTGGGTATTTTGTGTGTGTTGCTTAAGATTTCTAGCATCTGCAGAATCTCTGGTGCCTCTGGACAATCTTACATGTGTTAGAGAATGCTTATCATCTTGATTATTTCTGTGTGGTCTTCGCTTCGCCTTCTGGTTGTCATATTCTTAATAAAATCTATTATTAATGTATCATGGGAGACAAATGAATACCCTATCACCACCGTGGTCTCATCACTAAGACACTGAGCTGTTTACTGTTTACCTGTCATGCACAGTACTTGCATTTCGAATTGTATTTTATTAACTAATTAATCTATTTATTGAGATACAACGCTGGAATTGGCCCTTCCGGCCCTTTGAGCTGCACCACCCAGCAACCCCCTGATTTCATCATGTGACAATTTACAATGACCAATTAACCTACTAACTGGTACGTGGTAGGAAGCCAGATCACCCGGAGGAAACTCACATGGTCAGGGGTAGAACATACAAACTACTTACAGCTAGTGGCGGGAATTGATCCCAGGTCCCCTTCACTGTAGAGTGTTGCACTAACCATGTGCTACTGTGCCAACCCCAATTTTGCTTTATGTGTTGTGTGTGATATATGTTTTGTGGGCGCACTGTGGTCCAAAGGAGTGTTGTTCCATTTGGTTCTATATCTCCATGATCTGATTAATGGGGGTTATCAACCTGAAGGTGAGCTGTGTTCATACCCTCCACAGAAGTTGTTGGATCTGCAATTTCTAACACATTCTGTTTTATTTCAGAATTGCAACATCTGCGGTTTTGTTTTCCAATGAGGTTCAATACATTGGATTGGTTGGACAGGGCCAGTAGGGAGACAGGGAGATTCCAGTTCAAGATGAGGTCCTAATAACCACATGGCTTGAGGCAATTGGATCTCCAGTATCTGTTTGTTAGGCATAGATACATAAATTAAATGTACATTCGATTGTTTATTCCAATCTTATAAATTCCTGTAACATTTGATAACGTCAACACATTTACATGCACAATACTAATAGATAATTAAACAAAGTACACACCTCATATGTAAACATAAATAATTGCATAAAGATTCAAAATGCTATAAATCCAATTATTATAAAAATTTATGCTAATTTCCAGAGGGATATTTAAAAATACTCAGATGCTGAAAGATTTCAATATTCACAACTGAAACTGCCCGTGAATGGGGATCTGTGATAAACCAACTGCCCAAGAATCTGTTCGATGGACTTTGGTTTGACCTGTGTCTACCAAATGGTGAATGGGAACAAATGCAAGCCTAGTTCTTTAAAATGGCAAGAAAGTGAAGATAGCTGGACGTCACAAGTTACATGTATATTGAATGCATGGGAAACAACTGGTTGGAGAAAATGTCACTGAGAATGATTAAATATTTCAAAAGAGTAACGTAATAGATTCAAGCACATGGGCATCAATACTAATCAAGAAATTGGTATGAGCATGTACATGAAGTCATGTGCCACGAGAGCCATTTTGAGGTATCATTTTATGATTTTTTTAAATTTGTAAATTGTTTATGTCCAGTGGTGATAACAACGTTATAATTTTAACTTGAAACGTTATAAGTGAAGAGAGTCCAATGGTAATATTTTGTTTGGACTACTTTGTAGAATTATAACACATACAAAATGCTGCAGGAATTCATCAAGTCAGGCAGCATCTACCGTAATGTGCAAAAGTATTAGGTGCATATATACAGCTAGGGTGCTAAGACTTTTACACAGTACTTTAGCAATTTTATGTATTCCACTGTACTACTGCTGAAAAAAAGAACAAATTTAATGACAAATGCGAGTAAAGATAAACCTGATTCTGACATGGATCTCTATTGTGGACTGTGAGTGTTAAGGGGGCAGGAAAAGGGGAAATTATGGTCGAGAAAAGGGGAAGGGAGAGAGCGGGAAGCACCAGAGGGACATTCTGTAATGATCAATAAACCAATTGTTTGAAATCAATAACCTTGCCTGGTGGTTCAGGGCTGGGTGCGTCTGCACCCTCACCATCCGCTGCCCCTGGCGCTCCTTGTCGCACATCCCTCCCGCGGTGCTCCACCCTCACCATTCCCAACATCCTTTGCTCCCGCCAGATTCACAAACTCGCTGTCTGCTCCATATTGGCAAGTATAGTCTTTGGCACCCATAACTATATGCAGTATAGGTGGCTAAGACTTTTGCACAGTACTGTATTCAAAGTAATAAATAGTTGGCATTTTGGGCCAAGACTCTGTATGTTAGTAGAGTGGTGTTACACATCTCAGACAAAACCATGAGACAGAGGGGCAGCATGAGGCCATTCAGTCCTTTGCGATTGCTCCATCATTCCATCATGGCTGATTTATTTTCCCTCTTAACCCATTCTCCTGCCTTCTCCTTTACCCTGGCTAATAAAGAACCTATCAGCCTCCACTTTAAACACACCGAATGAACTTCCCCTCAAAAAGAAGTCCCTTGGATACTTTAGCATGAGTTTATACAATTCTGAACACAAAACTGTATTTTACGTGATCTGAAAAAAATACATTTTACATTGATTAAGTATATTTTTGGCTATTGCAAATGTAACTAAATAGTCAAGTGAAAGCAAGTACAGAAATTTAACTAATGAAAAGGAAGAATGTCAATTAATTAACAAAAATATACATCTGTTATTTCCAAATATGTGCATTACTGGCATAGAAAAGTTCTTCAGACCATACTCACTTATTGATATGTTGCATTATGTTCCCAGGCCAGGCCAACTGGACCTTCAGCTGTGCTCTGTGTTCTACAAAGAAATCTACCAAAGTTCTTGTTACAGGAGCAGAAGTGTGAAAGAAGAAAGCAGGAATCCAAAGAATGGCTCCATCCAGCTTTTTAAGATTTAGGAAAAATTTATTCCGATCTTGAATTGTTAGTAGGTTATTGTAGTACTTCTCAAGGATGCTTGGGTTGAAGGTGGTGAGATTTGTTTTTCTTCCAACGTCGTTTTCAAAAGTTTCAGTCGGTGCGAAGTTGCAACGGAACACGAAATCGGATTTATCAATGTCAGCTCCACAACTACTTCCCGTTAGAATCCCACTGTTCCCAACAACTGCACAAGTATTGTAGTGCATCTTTAATATAGGGGGGACCTCGGGAAGTAATGACCGGAAGCTATTGCTTACAGAGAAAACGTATTTGTGATTGGAATAGTCATAGTGCAGTAACTGTCCAACTCGCACGTTCTTCTTAATCAAGGTGAAATTTTTAAAAACGTCGACATAGTGACTGATGTCTTTCCTAAATTAGAACAAAAAACAAAATGCATAGTACAAATTAGTTCAGTTCATTCACTCCCATAGACTTGAATTCCAGAAGTAATTTTCTCCATAAAAGCAATGTTTCAACTGCAGAGGGGAGATTGGACAAAAAATATATCATGACTATAATTTGGGTGCAGGTCAATGGGACTAGGCAGCATTATAGCACAGAGTAGATAGGCAGAAGGGCCTGTTTCTGTGCTGTAGTGTTCCATGTCTTTTCTATGATTCTAGTACTAATGGTAAGACTCTTTGCAGTGTGGAGGATCAGAGGGATCTTGGGGTCCGAGTCCATAGGACACTCAAAGCAGCTGCGCAGGTTGACTCTGTGGTTAGGAAGGTGTACGGTGTATTGGCCTTCATCAATCATGGGATTGAATTTAGGAGCCAAGAGGTAATGTTGCAGCTATATAGGACCCTGGTCAGACCCCACTTGGAGTACTGTGCTCAGTTCTGGTCGCTTCACTACAGGAAGGATGTGGAAACCATAGAAAGGGTGCAGAGGAAATTTACAAGGATGTTGCCTGGATTGGGGAGCATGCCTTATGAGAATAGGTTGAGTGCACTTGGCCTTTTCTCCTTGGAGCAACGGAGGATGAGAGGTGACCTGATAGAGGTGTGTAAGATGATGAGAGACATTGATTGTGTGGATAGTCAGAGGCTTTTTTTCAGGGCTGAAATGGTTGCCAACGAGGACACAGGATTAAGGTGCTGGGGAGTAGGTATAGAGGAGATGTCAGGGATAAGTTTTTTATTCAGAGAGTGGTGAGTGCATGGAATGGGCTGCCAGCAACAGTGGTGGAGGCGGATACGATAGGGTCTTTTAAGAGACTTTTGGATAGGTACATGGAGCTCAGAAAAATAGAGGGCTATAGGTAAGCCTCGTAATTTCTAAGGTAGGGACATGTTCGGCACAACTCTCTGGGCCGAAGGGCCTGTACTGTGCTGTAGGTTTTCTACGTTTCTATGAAAGAAAAAATATATCTTAAAATGTTCTTACTGACATGACCATATCATAAGCCATTATGATACCCTCTTCTCATTGATATCATCAGAGAGGTACAGCAGCCTGAAGACACACACTCAATGATTTAGGAAGAGCTTCTTCCCCTCCACCCTCAGATTTCTGAACCGACCTGGAATGGAGGGGCCACTGCACAAAATCAGAAAAAGCTTCAGATGGTGGTAGACTTGGCCAGATCCATCATGGGCACCAGCCTTCCCACCATCAAGGCCATCTTCAAAAGGCCATGCCTCAAAAGGCAACATCCATCATTAAGGACGCCCGTCACCCAGGACCTGCCCTCTTCCCATTGCTACCATCAGAGAGAAGACACACGCACTCAACACTTTCCTCCAGATTTCTGAATGGTTCATGAACCTATGGACACTACCTAATTTTGTGTGTGTGTGTGTGTGTGTGTGTAATGCGTGCGCACACACTGTACTGCTGCCACAAAACAAGTTTTATGACATACGTCAGTGGTAGTAAACCTGGTTCTGGTTCTGAAGATTCAGCTGATCACTTTCACAAACTTCCTTTAAACTTTATAATTTTGTATCATATAAAGATAACAGATCGTGATTGTATTTGTAAGCCTCACCTTTCATGGAAGGAACTGTGAGGGTATGGATAGGGTAAAAATGCAAGCAGTTTTTCCCCCACTGGGGATGGGTAAGACTTAAACTAGAGGTCATGGGTTAAAGGTGAAAGATGAGCATTTAAGGGGAACATGAGGGAGACTTCACTCAGAGGGCAGTGAGAGCGTGGAACGAGTTGCCAGCAGTAGTGGTGGATGAGGGTTTGATTTCACTATTTAAAAGAAATTTGGAAATGTTCATAGATGGGAGGGGTGTCGAGGGCTATGGTCCTGTTGCAAGTCAGTGGGACTAGGCAGATTAATAACTTGGCACGGACTAGATGGGCTGATGGGCCTGTTTCTGTTCTGTGGCGTTCTATAACTCTATGGCTCCATGGTATAGTGGTGGGTGGCAATGATCCATTTTACATGCTTGAGATAATGTAAAATGGGAATGTCTTTAAATCCAGATGAAGGAGAAATGAAGTTTGACTCTGGCCGTTTAGCCACGCTCAGAAATTAAAACTTTGAGATACGATATACCTCTGCTGTAAAAAGGAAGTTACGTTGAAGGTCCACTTTGCAAGTTTGTTTTGGATATTGTTGCCCCGTCCACTTGCGACTGGCAAAAATGCGGGATCCAGAAACTTCAATGCGAACTGTGACCTGCAAGAGAAAACACCAACGTTTAACTCGCTTTGAGGATTACTGCATGTGGCTTTATCTGCATCAGAGACCATAAGAATTCAGATTCATTCTCTGCATCTCAATATATCATGATGAATACATTTTTTAATATCTTAAAGAGTCCCAATGACAGGTTTTGGCCCGAAATGCTCACTGTTTATTCCTCTCTACAGATCGTGCCTGACCTGCTGAGTTCCTCCAGCATCTTGTGTGCCGCTGCGCCAGGTTTTCAGCACTGGAGAATCTCTTGTGTTTATAAAGATTACCCAGTCTGATGGGGATTTTGCTATCCAAGTGCTCAGAACTTGCTTGTCTTTTTTCTCAAATATATACAGTACTGTGCAAAAGTCTAAGGCACACACATGTTTGAAGCAAAGGATGTTGGGAATAGTGAGGGTGGAGCCCTGCAGGAGGGGTGTGGGACAGCTGGCAGAGAAGGGGTGCCGGGGCAGGGGGTACTGTGAGTGCAGGCACACCCAGCCCTGAGACACCAGGCAAGGTCACTTGATTCCAAACATTAGAGAATGTCTCTCAGGTGCTTCCTGCTCCCTCCCCTCTCCCTTCCCCTTTTCCCAACATGATTCCCCTCTCCCCGGCCCCTTTCCCACTTTAGAGATTGTGATGAGAATACACATAAATTAAGATGTTTGCTGGCCTGGGCTAGCAACAGTGGCATTAGCAGTTGGTCTGCCACCTGTCCTCAGGGGAGGGAGAGATAAGGAACAATGAAGCAGCATTTGGAGATGTTAATGAAGGAGCCATCAGTCTGGGTATTGTCTAGAGCGGCTCCCCCTTTGAACCCTGAACTGTTTGAAGTGATGGACAGGCGATACCCCAGCAGGGGGATAAAAAGGGACTGGTTCACTAAGGCAGCACACACAACACCCGAGGTAACGAGACCCTGGAAGCGGTGCGCCTCTCACAAGTCGGTGGGAAGTACTGGGCCATAAATGCACAGGGTGGAAAGGTACGATCAGCGGGAACCCGGTGTGTGTCTACCCTCGCTTGGGTGCCGGGTTCACTGCAGAGGATCGACCGCATCTGGAGGAGGGGTCACAGTCGGTGACCCCAGGTGACATCACAAAGGACTCGCCCGAAAGCTGCTTGTGAGCAATATCGCAGGTCTGTGAGTGGAAGCCGTTTTGAATGATCAGTCGTTCTCGTTCTCTCCCTCCCTCCCCCCACGTTGTCCATCGCCATGGCAACAATTACTGCGAACTGAACTAAATTGAACTGGACTTTGTGTCACTTTGAAACTGGTCATTTACCCCTAGACAACGATAGAGCTTGATTGATCCTGTTATCTTAATTCTGTGCACATGTGTGTTTATCATTGCTGAACTGTTGCATTTATTATCCTTTCGATTACTGTGTTGCTTGTTTCTTTAATAAAACTTTCTTAGTTCTAGTAATCCAGACTCCAACTGAGTGATCCATTTCTGCTGGTTTGGCAACCCAGTTATGGGGTACGTAACAAGATCCAAATCAGTACCAGGTTTATCATCACTCACATATGTCATGAAATTTATTGTTTTTTTATGGCAGCAGTACAGTTTCCATACACAAAATCACTACAGTACTGCGTAAATGTCTTAGGCACCCTAGCTATAGATATGTGTGCCTAAGACTTTTGCACACTGTAGAAAATTGAGCAGTAAAGTACACTACAGGCCCTTTAGTCCATGATGTTGTTCCAACCCTGCAACGTACTCCAATACAACCCTTCTCCCCTACGTTCATAACCCTCTATTTTTCTTTCATTCATGTGCCATCTAAGAGCCTCTTAAATGCCCCTAATGTACCTGGGTCTAGCACCACCCCCGGCAGCGTGTTCCACACACCTATCATTGCACATAAAGACTTGCTGCTTTTCTGATCATGAACCAACACCTTTTCCCAGATGAATGCGCTCCCCCTTATTCCATTTTCTAATTTAGGACTGTATGACCATATGGATTCTTCGCGGTCTTTTCACTACTCAGTGCTTGTTGCAAGAATGTAAAATGCAAGGCATGGATCAGAATCAGAATCGGGTTTAATATCACTGACATATGTTGTGAAGTTTGTTGTTTTGTGGCAGCAGTACAGTGCAGTACATAAAATACTACAAATTACTATTATATATATATAATATAATATATATCACATATGATAGGGTCTTTTAAGAGCCTCTTAGATAGGTACATTGAGCTTAGAAAAACAAAGAGCTATGCGCTATGGAAATTCTAGGCAGTTTCTAGAGTAGGCTGCACGGTCGGCACAATATTGTGGGCCGAAGGGCCTGTAATGTGCTGTAGATTTCTATGTTCTATGTTCACATATATCAGCCATTATCATTACTCTTCAGAGGTTGTCTGCTTGGCATCAGTGGTCACATAACCAGGACTTGTGATATGCACTGGCTGCTCGTACGACCATCCACCAGCTGTTCCCGTGACTTCAAGTGACCCTGATCAGGGGGCTAAGCGGGTTCTACACCTTGCTCAAGGGTGACCTGCAGGCTAGTGGAGGGAAGGAGCGCCTCACACCTCCTTTGGTAGAGATGTATCTCCACCCCACCATCCAATATACATATTAGTGCAAAAACAGAGCAAAAATATGAGGTAGTATTTGTGAGTCGATTCATTGTCCATTCTGAAATCTGATGGCAGAGGGGAAGAAGTTAATCCTAAAACACTGAGTGTTTATTTTCAGGCTCCTGTGCTTCTTCTGTCATGGTAGTAATAGGAAGAGATGTGTTGTGTCGGCGCGTGGCCAAGCGGTTAAGGCGTTCGTCTAGTGATTTGAAGGTCGCTAGTTCGAGCCCTGGCTGAGGCAGCGTGTGTGTCCTTGAGCAAGGCACTTAACCACACATTGCTCTGCGACAACACTGGTATCAAGCTGTGTGGGTCCTAATGCCCTTCCCTTGGACAGCATCGGTGGCGTGGAGAGGGGAGACTTGCAGCATGGGCAACTGCTGGTCTTCCGTACAACCTTGCCCAGGCCTGCGCCCTGGAACCCTTCCAAGGAGCAAATCCATGGTCTCATGAGACTAACAGATGCCTATAAATAGGAAGAGAGTATGTCCTGTATAGTCAGGGTCCTGAACGATGGATGCTGTCTTTTTGAGGTATCGGTTTTTGAAGATGTCCCTGATGATGGGGAAGCTAATGCCCATGATGGAGCTGACTGAATTTACCACTTTCTGATTCTATGCAGTGGCCCCGCCATACCAGATGGTATTGCCACCCGTCAGAATGCTCTCCTCGGTACATCTGCAGAAATTTGATGCCATACTAAATCTCCTCAAATGCTTTTTAAAATAATGATGCATATTGCTGTTCAGCTGAGTTAAGCTCATCTGCTGCAGCTCACCTTCACTTGCACCAAATCATTCCGGAAGACCCTAATGCCTTTGGCTCTTTCACTTCTCTGGATTAAGCCATCATTAGATTGCTACCATCAGACAGCAGGTACAGGACCCTGAAGACACACACTCAGCATTTTAGGAACAGCTCTGAAATCCAATTTCTGAACGGACCAAGAACCCATGAACTCTATCTCATTAATTTTCTTTCCTTTTTGCACTGAGAAAGAGAGAGAGAGAGAAATAAATATATACATAAACTTTATATACGGTGATTGTAAATATATATGTGTGTGTGTATATATATATATATATGTGTGTGTGTGTGTGTGTGTGTGTGTTTATACATATATTTACTTATACACACGTAGATAAATATATATGTATACTTCTTGCTGTAATTTATAGTTATTTTCTGTATATTGCACTGTACTGCTACAGCAAAGCAACATATTTAATGACATATGTCAGTGATAATAAACCTGGTTCTAATTCTGACCAAATATTTTTATCAATTATTTACAAAATATTTTAAATGTATTAATTTTAATCCACATCCTCTGGTAGTGCCACTTCAGTAACTTTAAATATTCTGCTTCACAGCATTTGATATACAGTATGCACCTTTGTATTTAAACTGTGAAGCTCCCTTTTTATTTCTTCTGGGGTGTAAATTTGTTCAGTTTGCCCCAAGGTTTTCCTGTGTAAGTGACCAACATTCCTGACAAAGATTGATTTTTTTTTGTATCCAGTCTAATATATATGCCTTCCAAAATTTGTTCACCAATTCGCTCCATAACCTAAGTCGCTTTGGAGTACACACTTTTGATGAACTATTCCAAAATGTTATTCGTTTTTCTATATTTATTTCTGCAACATTCAATATTTAACATCAGATTGCAGGAAATTCTTAAGGAAAGAGGTAAGTATCAGTACCCTTTTCCATCTGAATTTCCTGCAATCTGATGTTCAAGCTCTCATGGATATCTTCCACTCATACCCAGCCAACTTTACGTCGGTTCTGAGGATTGAACCTAGAAATTTACAGCATATTGCAGGCCCTTCGGCCCACAATGTTGTGCCAACCATGTAACCTGCTCGAACTCTCCAAATTTTGTAGAGTTATTCGAAATGTTTTGACCTAAGGATGAATAGTGTTCTCAAAGTTGAGATTCAGATTCAGATTTAGATTTATTTATCACATGTACATCAAAAGGCAATGCCTCAAAATGGTGACATCCATCATTATGGATCCCAGCACCCAGAACATGCCCTCTTCTCATTCCACAGATTCCATACCATCAGGGAGGAGGTACAGGAGCCTGAAGACACACACTCAATGTCTTAGGAACAGTATCTTCCCCACCACCATCAGATTTCTAAATGGACAATGAACCCATATACACTTTATAAACTACTTATTTAATTTTTAATATATTTCTTATTATATGTTATAGTTTTAAAAAAAGAATATATGTTGCAATGTACTCCTGCTGCAAAACAACAAGTTTCACTACATATGTCAGTAATATTAAATCTGATTCTGATTAAAAACATACTGTACAGTGAGCTGCAATGTTTGCATTAACGATTAACGTGATGGGGGCTGACTACAGGTGTCACCACACATTCCAGCACCAACATAGCATGCCCACAGTGCTACGTCCAAATCTCCAATTATCTCTGATAACTCCACTGGTTCTATCAATAGAATCTTTTCCTCTGGATCTAGATTATCTGTTTCTCATTTAATTTGGTCGTATAGATTCATAATTTGATTGTTTGTGACATTTGGTTAATAACCCTGAAATTGCCCAAATCAGGTTTATCACCTTTTAAATAAGTTGCTAACCTGTAAGCAGAAGAAAAAAAGCTGAAAGTAAATTTATTGTCAAAGTACATATATGTCACTGTATACAACCCTGAGATTCATTTTCTCACAGGCATTCACAGTAGAACAAAGAAATATAATAGAATCAATGAGTACACAAAAACTGACAACCAACCAACTTGGAAAGATGACAATCTGTGCAAATACAATAATAACACACACACACCCTCTCTCTCTATATATATACATAGATAGACACACACACATATACACACACACACACATAAATAAATAATACTGAGAGCTTTAGTTGTAGAGTTCTTGAAAGTCAGTTCATAGGTTGTGGACGCAAACACGAGAAAATCTGCAGATGCTGGAAATTCAAGCAACACACACAAAATGCTGGTAGAACACAGCAGGCCAGGCAGCATCTATAGGAAGAGGTACAGTTGATGTTTCAGGCCGAGACCCTTCGTCAGGCTGCCTGGCCTGCTGTGTTCTACCAGCATTTTGTGTGTGTTCCTTAGGTTGTGGAATCAGTTCACAGCGTAGTTAAGTGAAGTTATCCACGCTGATTCAGGAGCCTGATGGTTGAGGGTAATAACTGTTCCAGAACCTGATGGTGTGGGAACTAAGGTTCCTGTACCTCCTTTCTGATGGTAGTAGTGAGAAGAGAGCATAGCAAAGATGGTGGGGATCCTTGCTGACAGAGGCTGCTTTCTGAGTAATTCTGAAACTCTCCCAGCTGTATTCCTTGTTTAACATTTTAAATTTCAATCTCTTCATTGTTGCCATGGAGATTGAGACCTACATGTGAGTGTTATTAATGGGGCCCGGACTTTAGCCCTATATTACAGGTGGGACACCAAGCCGCTGTACCTCACTTGCTGTGGAAGTTTTGCATTGAGCCAAGGTGTTGTAACACTTGACAGCACCAATGATCAGCGTTCAATTCCTGTCGCTTGTATGTAAGGAGTTTGTGCATTCACCCCGTGACTGTGTGAGTTTCCTCCGGGTGCTCCTGTTTCCTCCTGCAGTCCGATGATTTGCGTGTTAGGGTTAATAAGTTGTGGACATGCTACGTTGGCCCTGGAAGTATGGCAATACTTGTGGGCTGCCTCTAGTCCATCCTTGGACTGTATTGGTTGCTGCGGCAAATGACACATTTCACTGTATGTTTTGATGTTCAAAGTTCAAACTTCAAAGTAAATTTATCATCAAAGTACGACGTTGACATTTGTTTTCTTGCAGGCATTTACAGGAAAATGAAGAAATACAATAAAATGTATGAAAAACTACGGTATAAACAACAAAGACGGAAAAAACAGCCAATGTGCAAAACAGACATTGTGTAAATAAAAAAAGAATATAATTAAATAATAATAAGCTGCAGAGTCCTTGAAAGTGAGTCTATAGGCTGTGTTTCAATGGACATGAAACAAATCAAGCTAATCCTTATCTTTAAATTTGAAGTTTATGTTTCTAATGGACCATTCAGTTGATTATGCTTTTGGTATGTTAATTTAGCAAGGTCAATAAAAATAGATTTAATATTATCTAATGCATTTCTATTCTTGACCAATAACCAATGAGGAATCATCTATTCTGTTAATGGGGCTGTTAGTTTGAAAATAAATTGTTTTTATTCCAAAAAAAAAATCAAAACAAACTGACCAAATTAGCAGTTTATCCAATATTTGTGATGGCAGTAAATAGTTATTGGGATCTCTTATTAGAGCAGCAGTTTAGGTTAAGATCATCAACTTGTAGGAATAGTTAACCATCAGGCTCCTGAACCAACGAGGATAACTTCATTCACCTCAACACTGAACTGATTCCACAACCTACAGACTCACTTTCAGGGACTCTACAACTCATGTTCTCAATTTTATTTATTTATTCACCCATCCATTTATCTATCTATCTATTTACGTATTTATTACTATTAATTTTTTTTGTATTTCCACAGTTTGTCTTCAGTTTCACATTGGCTGTTTGTCAGTCTTTGTGTGTAGTTTTTCATTGATTTTATTGTATTTCTTTGTATTTGCTGTGAATGCCTGCAAGAAAATGTATCTCAGAGTAGCTTGTGGTGACATACATGTACTTTGGTTCCTTAAGGTTGTTATAGCTGAGGGTGGTAACAGGGATAAGTTCCCACTACCTAATAAATGCTACCAACAGTGTGCATCTCAAATAGCCTCTGACAACAAAGTCCAGCTCCTGACCTAGCTACTAAGCCTGGTGGGACTATTTCTAGTTACAGGAGAAGGGGCAAAGGTGGGGTACTGGTGCCTTAAAACCAGTCTCCTTGGGCAGATCAGGCTCGTCAGCTGTGGTTAGCAGCTCAGCTAGGAGAAGGAAAACTCTGATCTCAAACCTCTGTTGCCTTGCAACTATACCCACTTACAGGGAAATCTTCAGAGGTAAACCACAAGGAAATATCTGGAGCAGGAGCCCCAAAGGCAGTCCTACGTTGAGTTGGACCCTTTGACTGCCAACTTTGACGCCAAACCGCATTGGTCTCTGTTGTTTTTTGGATTCATCAGCTGCATGGAGAGGGGGGGAGCTTCTGCATTGACAACAGCTTGCTCTCCATATTGTACTGCTCTGTCTTGCATATCACGTAGATAGCTGGGATGCAATATCTATAGTCGACCCCAACCAACGGGGGCGTCACATGTACTTTGATAATAAAATTTACTTTGAATGTTGAAAGCTAACTCTTTTGCTCCAAAGATGTTTCTTATTCCAGCAACTTCTATTCTTATTTCAGCTCTCTGGTACTTTGCCTTTGATCTTACCTTGAGTTATTTTTTTGTCTTTGTTTAAGTATTTATCTCCAGATGAAATTTCCTCCTTTTCTTTAGAAGACGGCAAGGGTGAGTTGCCTACCTTCTGACCCTTTGACCAAACTTTCCTTCACCATTGGTAACTGTGCTTTCTACTGTCTAGTTTGAAGCTCCGGAACTCTTCACACAAGACCATAAGAGAATGAGAGAGTAGACCGCTTGGCATCTCAAATCCGCGTCGGTCGAAAAAAAAGGCCTCTATTCCTCCTCTGTACTAGTTTACCACAGCCCTTAATTCCGCAAGTTTTCCCAAAATAAAACTACCTATCTTCTCCAATATCTGTAAACTCTCCTGCGTTACCTTTCTCCTCTGAAGTTCCCTACACTGATGACTATTGTAAGTCCATGAGACCATAAGACATAGGAGTAGAATTAGGCCATTCAGCCCTACATTCAATCCTACAGTTTTGATCAGTAATTCTATTAAGTTTCAGAATGCTGATTATAAAACCAAAGCTCAAAGCCCGAAGGTCAAACCAAGTTTAATATCACTGGCGTATGTTGTGAAATTTGTTGTTATGCGGCAGCAGTACATTGCAATACATAATAATAAAAACTGTAATTTACAGTAAATATATACATATATATAAAATATTTCATATATATATATTTAAAAAGTTAAATGAAATAAGCAGTGCAAAAAGAGAGAGTAAAAGTAGTGAGATAGTGTTCATGGGTTCATTATCCATTCAGCAATGCGATGGCAGAGGGTAGAGGGAAAGAAACTATTCCTGAAATGTTGAGTGTCTGCCTTCAGGCTTCTGTACCTCCTCCCTGATGGTAGCAATGAGAAGAGGGCACGTCCTGGGTGATGAGAATCCTTAATGACATAAGACAATTGGAAGTCCGGAAGTCCTGGGTCTGAGAGTTCACAGGGAAAGCCTGATGTCTGTTGGTCCAATGGAGGTAGCCTGTCCTGGTGTTAGAGGACTGTCTGTGTGTGTGAGCGGGAGCGAGAAAGGGGGTTTGTTTTGCAGTCCTGATGAAGAACCTTGGCCTGAAATGTCGACTGTTTACTCTTTTCCATAGATGCTGCCTGGCCTGCTGAGTTCCTCCAGCGTTATGTGTGTGTTGCTTTGCTATTGTTGTTTTGTTGCTGTTGCTCTGCTGAATATTGCGGGCATGCTCTGCTGGTGACACTTGGGAGCTGCCCCCAACATGCTTCGGTTGTGTTGGTTACTGCAGATATGCATTCACTGTATGTTTTGATGTGCATATGAGAAATAACTGAATCTGAATCTCTTTAGCTGTTCATCCTCCTGTGAATCAGCAAGGGATATTTTACTAAAGGTGCTTGACGAATGAGAGTTCTATTGCAGAGCTGTCTACAGTCTAAATCAACACTAATGCCGTACTGCAATAGTGAAATGAGTTCGAGAAGCCACATGAAACTATACAAGCAGGCTTTCCCCAGTGAGGTTGGGTGAGATTAGAGGACATGGGTTAAGGGTGAAAGGAGAAATGTTTAAGGGAAACATTGAGGTTTGAGGGAGAACTTTTTTACTCAAAGGGCATTGAGAGTTTGGAAAGAGCTGCCAGCAGAAGTGGTGTTCAATTTCAACACTTAAGTGAAATTTGGGTAGTTATATGGATGGGAGAGAACGGAGGGCTGTGGTCCAAGTGCAGGTTGACGGGACTAGGCAGAACAATAGTTTGGCATGGACTAAATCCTCCAAGGCTTGTGTGCCTCACTGACTCGGAGAGCTACATGTGCTGGAGTGAGGGCGATATGCTTTGGCTTTTGGTAGGGTCACCCATTCCTAACAGGTCAAAGCGTGGAGGCCAGACTAAGAGTGGTCCAGCGGTCCTCCAGGTTCGGGGGTTCAGCTCAGGGATAACAACCCTGGCTGGTCAAACAAAATTGTTATGGAAACAGCAATGAAGAATCCTTCTGCCTCTGAGAGTGACGGTATTCCTGGGTCTCTACCTGGTACTTGCATGACTGAGAGTAGTGAAAACTGAGAGGAAGCTACTGACACAGTGAAGCTCTGAACAGCGCCAGAGATGGAGGACCTTCATTGCTGCCCTAAATGACAGTGGTGTAACAGGCAGTAAGTATGGACTATATGGGCTGAAGGGGCTGCTTCTGTATTGTAGTGTTCTATGACTCTATTTTAACGTAATCAATTTTCACAAATTATTATATGGAACACTAAAATTGTCTTTAGAATGCGTCAGCAAGAAGAATTGCTAATGCAAACTTGTGGAATGCTTAAAATAACCTGAATGGTTTTAACAAAGGATATATAATTGTGCTTGGATTTGTTCCCGGGAAGTGGGAAGTGAATTGCACTCTGTTAAGGAATAATCAGTGCCAATTCTGCTTTTAGGTGATATGCTCGCTGCATTATAATGGCCTACTATCTAAGTTTTCTCCTCTTCAATTTGTATCAACTTTCAGTCAAGTTTTTCAAGAACCAGAATAAAAGCTGCAGTTTTAACATGTTTGCCCCCCCCCCTCACCAGAATACAGCCGCTGATTCACGGTGAAACCTGATGTTTAAATGCATGCTGCCCCCAACAACACAGGAGCGTGTGCCGCCTCTCCCCTCCTCCAACCCCACGGATCGTCATTCGAAAGATGCTAAGCAGTTAAAATCCCGGCGCCCAGCGGCGAGCGGTGCAGCACCGCCGGGGAACTGTACGGGGTGAGGCTGCTAGCAGCATTATCTGAAGGCTGCAACCCATTTACTCCACCAACACCCCCAACCTAACATCTGGCATTAACCCCACCTCCCCGACATGGGGATTTTACACGATTCGACGCGGGGGCGGGGAATAGATCTAATAAATGCCGACTCAATAGTATTGTCTGATTGGGTGGGGAGAACGATTGAACATGTCAGGGATCCTAACACAGATCAGATGTAACGTGCCCGCGCTGCTGAACCGGCCTTCCAACAATATGATCATTGCTTTCTGCAAACAACACCCCCCCTCCCCCCAAAAAATTAAATGATGCAGAGATTTTGCGAGTGTGTGAAGAGAGGCCGGGGGGGGGGGGGGTTACAAATGGCCAATCGATTGCAAAACAAAGCAGACATCGAGGCTGCATTTCATAAAGCGTATAACTGTCCACAGATTTACAGCTGAATTTGATCCAACGTTTTAAAAAAATATAAATGCGATTTTTTTTGGTCTACTCACCGAAATCCACTGTGCAACATGTACATTCTAGGACCTGCCGAGCCCAGATATCTCGGCGTGGCGAAGAGGTTGTCCTTTTTGAGTGAGACATAGCTGATCAGTGATAGAATTAGCAGAGCGACGCTTAACATCACCAAACCCAACACACTCGCCATACGAACCATCCTGCAAATCCTCATAGTGTAAAAACTCATCAGTAAAACGGCAGCAGACCCATATCTGTTCGCTTATTTTAACGAGAGAGAGGGGGAGGGAAAAGAAAGGCAGTAAATCCGATTATGTTAGCAATCTATTGTTCTGGTTTATATATGTGAAATAAAAATGGACGGAGTCGAAATTCTGCAATGCAGAAGTGGTAGGTGGTTGCGTTGGTGATACGTAGCGTTGCTCTGAGGTACCTCCACACTCCACATACACACTGCAGCAGCCGTTTCTCTCCATGCCCCGGCTGCAAGCGAAATGTGAAATGTGACTGGAATAACGTTCCCCTACTTACCCGACTAGACCAAGGTTTTCATTAATGAACTCCAAGCTAGTGCCTGACTGCGTGATGTACACTTGCTTATTGTCATTAAAACTACTCTGGCAATCTTTCAAATTTGTGAAAAACAAGACAATAAAGGAATTGGTCCTGGCTCACAGTTAGGAAATGAAGGGATAATTTCTGATCGGTTTGGGGAATAGCTAAGAAGCCCATGAAAAATGCCAAGACCAAAGTTAGTGCAATGGGCAGATAGAAGGCAGCTGCAATTTAAGGTGGTCCTGTATGAGGTAAGATTCCCTTTGAGGAAAGGGGGAGATGCACAATGAATATATTCTGATCGTGTGGGGCAAAAGGACTGAGTCAGTTCACCAGCACTTGCCATAAGTGTCAGGAGATGTAGAGGAGGCTTGGCCCAAAAGCAGAGCAGCAGAGACGATGCAGTGCTGAATAATAACTTTAATGATAGACTGCAAAATGACAAACCGCAAGAGACCACAGAACAAGAGAGAACAGATACTGAACACAACAGGCGACAAGTTAAACTTTAGGTAGGGAGAGTGAAACCTAAGAGCAACTGATCGAGGCTGGCAGTTTCAATGGGTGAAAAAGGACTGTGAACGACAGCTGGGTTTAAATAGGCTGCAGGTGATTGAGCAACTGATTGAGGCTGGCAGGTTCAATGGGTGAACAAGGACTGTTTATGACAGCTGGGTTTAAATAGGCTGCAGATAATGCATTGGAAACGAGTGGCATCCTTCACATACATGAGGAGTAAAAATCTTTACGTTATGCCGTCTAAACGTGAAATGTGAAATTTATAGTAATTTATAATAAATAGTATGTACAACAACATAACATAGAAATACGGTTGTGCTTGCATGAATTAATCAGTCTGATGGCCTGGTGGAAGAAGTTGTCCCGGAGCCTGTTGATCCTGGCTTTTATGCTGTGGTACCGTTTCCTGGATGGTAGCAGCTGGAACAGTTTGTGGCTGGGGTGACTCAGGTCCCAATGATCCTTCGGGACCTTTTTATATGCCTGTCTTTGTAAATATTCTGAATAGTGGGAAGTTCACATCTACAGATGTGCTGGGCTGTCCGCACCACTCTCTGCAGAGTCCTGTGATTGAGGGAAGTACAGTTCCATACCAGGCAGTGATGCAGCCAGTCAGGATGCTCTCAATTGTGCCCCTGCAGAAAGTTCTTAGGATTTGGGGGCCATACCAAACTTCTTCAACCATCTGAGGTGAAAGAGGCACTGTTGTGCCTTTCTCACTACACAGCCAGTATGTACAGACCACGTGAGATCCTCGGTGATATTTATGCCGAGGAACTTAAAGCTGTTTGGCCTCTCAACCCCAGATCCATTGATGTCAATAGGAGTTAGCCCATCTCCATTCCTCCTGTAGTCCACAACGAGCTCCTTTGTTTTTGCAACATTGAGGGAGAGGTTGTTTTCTTGACACCACTGTGTCAGGGTGATGACTTCTTCTCTGTAGGCTGCCTCATTATTATTTGAGATTAGGCCAATCGGTGTAGTGTCATCAGCAAATTTAATTAGCAGATTGGAGCTGTGGGTGGCGACACAGTCGTGGATATACAGAGAGTAAAGGAGGGGGCTTAGGACACAGTCCTGGGGGGCTCATGTGTTGAGAGTCAGAGGGGCAGAAGTGAGGGAGCCCACTCTTATCACCTGCCGGCAATCTGACAGGAAGTCTAGGATCCAACTACACAAAGCAGGGTGAAGGCCGAGGTCTCTGAGCTTCTTGTCGAGCCTGGAGGGAATTACGGTGTTGAATGCTGAACTGTAGTCCAAGAACAGCATCTTCCTTCTCTAGATGTGTAAGGACGGTCTGTAGAGCTGTGGCTATTGCGTCATCTGTTGATCGGTTGTGTCGGTAGGCAAATTGTACGGAGTCAAGTGTGGGTGGTAGCAAGCTGCAGATGTAGTCCTTAACCAGCCTCTCAAAGCATTTGCTTATTATTGAGGTGAGTGCAACAGGACGCCAGTAGTTCAGACATGCTACCTTGGTCTCTTTAGATACAGGAACAATGGTGAATGTTTTGAAGCAGGAGGGCACTCCACACCGTCAGTCAGCAGTATGATGGAACCGTCTCCATTTGCCTAAAGGAGTGGAGCTTTAATAACACTCAAGAAGTTTGACACAATGCAAGTCATTGGGGCCTGGTATGGAAACACCAATGTCCAAGAATAGAAAAGCATATACAAAGTAGTGGATACAGCCAGTCCATCACAGGAAAATCCCTCCTCACCACTGAGCATCAACAAGGGGTGCTGCCGTAAGAAAGCATCACCCATCATCAGGGGATCCCCGCAATCCAGTCCGTTCTCGCTTCTTGTTTCTGCCTTTGGGAAGGAGGTGCAGGAACCTCAGGTCCCACACCACCAGGTTCAGGAACGGTTATTACCCTACAACCATCGGGCTCTGAGGTAGTGTCCATCAACTCTGAACTGATTCCACAACCTATGCAATCACTTTCAAGGAATTGACAACTCATGTTCTCAGTTTTATTTGCTTACAATTTATTTCTTATTATTATTTCTGTATTTGCACTATTTGTCTCCTTTCACACATTGATTGATTGGTAGCCTTTGTTTATGTGCAGTTTTTTATAGATTCTATTGTGTTTCTTCATTTTACAGCAAGTGCCTGCAAGAAAATGAATTTAAGAATAGTATGTGGTGTCACATACACAATTAGATAATAAATTTACTTCAAGCTTTTTAACATATGATAGGCCTGCTCCTGCTGACACCTCCCACACTGCATATGCAGCCACCTCCCAGTCTCTACCCAGCTAATAGACTGCACGCTTACTCACCTGCTGCACGTCATAGACTCAGCACCTGCAGCCTATTTAACCCCAATTTTCAGCCACAGTCCTTTTTCACTCAACAAACCAGCCAGCTTCAGCCAGTTGCTCCTAACAACACATATAAAATACTGGAGGAACTCAGCAGGCCAGGCAGCTTCTATGGAAAAGAGAAAACAGCTGACGTTTTGGGCCAGGACCTTTCGTCAGAACTGGAAGAAAAGAGAAGTCAGAGCAAGAAGTGGGGTAGGGGTGGGGGAGGGCTATGCTGCCTGGCCTGCTGAGTTCCTCCAGCACTTTGCATATTTTGAGCGGATTTCCAGCATCTGCAGGTTTTATCGTGCAGTTGCTCCTGACTTTCACTCTGCCTGCCTGAAGCTTACTTTGCTGTGGGTTATGTTCAGTTTCTGTTCTCTCTGCTTTTGTAACCCCTTGTGGCTTGTTATTTTATGGTCTATTATTAAAGTTATTGCTCACTGGTAAATCATCTCTGGTGCTCTGTGTTTGGGTCATGCCTCCTGTCCATTTCCGGACAAGATACAGTACTGTGCCAGGGCGGCAAAGACTTTTGCACAGTACTGTATTTGCAAACGCAGATTGGAGAGCGAACTTGCCAAGTTTGGCGGGAGCAAAGGATATTGGTAATGACAAGGGTGAAGTGCCACGGGAGGGGTGTGAGACAGGTGGCAGAGAAGGAGTGTCGGGGTGGGGGGTGGTGTGGGTGCAGACACACCCAGCCACCTGAATCACCAGGCCAGGTCACTTGATTTCAAACAATTGGTTTATTGATCATCTCAGAATGTCTCTCTGATGCTTCCCACTCCCTCCATCTCTCTTCCCCTTTTCCCGACCTCAATTCCCCTCTCCCTGCCCTGTTCTCACTCTCAGTCCACAACAGAGACCTATATCAGAATCCGGTTTATCATCACTCATGTATGTCATGAATTTTGTTTTTTTTTGTTGCGGGAGCAGTACAGTGCAATACATGAAATTACCCCAGTACTGTGCAAAAGTCTTAGGTTCCCTAGCTACATATATATGTACCTAAGACTGTAGCTTGATAGGCACCCTTTCCTCGACTATTCCCTCACTCCACCACTAAGACACGCTGGCCAAAGTTTGTACTATCTGCAGAATGGAATGTACCTCCAAAGCTCATTAGACAGCATCATCCAAAGCCACCGCCTCTACCATGGAGGAGGACAAGTCAGCAAAAGCAAGTGAGGGTTGGGGGACACCACCTCCTAGGATCTGCCCTCCAGGTCACTTACCAGGGCAGCCAAGCTCAAAAACAGCTCCTTTCCCCAAGCAGTAAGGCTGATCAACACCTCCACCCACTAACCAGCCCCTCCACAGCCACTATTTTATCATTTCCTGTTAGTCATCTTATGTACAGACACTTGTGCACCTGGCATCACTTTATGGTCATATAATCAATCTATTTATCCAAGCTATCTTATGTATTTCTATTTAATGTGTTTACAAAAATTATTGTGTCTTTTTGTGTTGCATCAGATCTGGAGAAACAATTATTTTGTTCTCCTTTACACTTGTATACTGGGAATGACATTAAACAATCTTGAATTTTGGATTTTGCTGTTCCTTCACCATCACTTGGTCAAATCCTGGAACTCCCTCTCTATAGCAATGTATTAATTCATTAGAGGATAGAGGATGTACTTCTTGAGACAGTTGGTAAAATTCCATCTTCCCCAGAACCTACTGCCCTGCTGTTGTAGGGCAGTACTCCTCCAGCTGTTGTAGAGAGCATCCTCATTTCAGCCATTACTAGCTTCCTCTCGAGATATACAAAAACTACTGTGATAAAGCATCTGCTGATCAGGAAGAGGAATTCATTGCTGAGATTTGATTGTCACTGATGAAAGTTGAACATGCTGAATGGCTGCAGCAGTACACACCATTTGTGATGAACAAGTGTAAGAGAAGGACTGCTTACCAATAGCACATAAGTTCAAAACTGATTGTCATCCCAAACTATCTCATTATATATACCAAAATCTAAAAAATCTGAAATCTGAAATACTTCTACCCCGAGCATTTCAGATATGGGGTACTCAACTTGCACAAGTAAATAAATGTACAGTATATGTGAATAAAGCTGGTCCTTAATCCTTAACAAGCCAACTCACCGTCACCTTCTCAAAGCCACCCTGCAAAGCCTAGCTACCTTGAATGAATAACAATAATTAAAAAAAGCAAGAGACTCACCAGGAAGTGGTTTGGAATGGAGGACTGTAGTTAATCGATAAAGATTAGCTTTATATGTCCCATGTGCATCAAACCTTTCAAACTTCACAATATACAGTGAAATGCGTCATTTGCATCATGACCGACATAGTTCAAGTATGTGCTGGGGGCCGCGCACAAGTGCCTTCACACTTCAGGTGTGAATATATCATGCCCACAACCCACTAACCCTAATCCTAATCGTATGCCTTTGGAACGTGGGAGTAAACCGGAGCATGGGGGTCACCTGTTGCAGCCACCCAGGGGAGGAGATACTAGAGGCAGTCTGGTGCGACGGGCATCCATGCTGGGTTGGGGCTGACTCCTCCAGCGTTCGCTCGATGGAAGACAAGCTGGATATCATTTGTTGGCAGCTGCATAGCGTAAGATGAGGAACCACTGCATGCTCATTCTTGCAGAAACGTGACTCCATGACAGCCTCCCATGCACCATCAATCCACAGGCCATGAATCTCAGGGACTTTGCCTACGTTATTATTATTGTTGTGACTATAAGCTTTACTGTGATTGTAATTATATATGACTGTTGGTACTGTGTTTTTCACCTTGGCTCTGGAGGAATGCTGTTTTTTTTGGCTGTATTCATATGCATGGTTGAATGACAATTAAACTTGAACTTGAACTCAGTTGGGTTTCATCAGAATTACTCAGTTTTATTCCTCATCAAAGCCTTGGTCCCAACAAGGAAATGAATTCTACAGTCAAGGGGAGAGTGACTGCCCCTTGACATCAGGGCACCATTGACCAAACCCAATATCAAGACTCTGCCCTTTCTGTGTGAAATCATGTTCACAGGTTTGGTGAGTGGGGACGGAATGCTACTGGTAAATAACTCACTTACCTAAGCCCATCACCCCTACTGGGGCACAGGCTGCCGACAGCAGCTCACCAGAGCTCTCTGACCTGGGCCAGTCCTCCAAGTCATCCCAGGCGTAGCCCATCCTCTCCTTCCTCTCCCAGGGGTGAGGTTTTTGGAGTTTCTGTTGGTATTTCTGTAGCACAGGGTTTTTACCGGATGTGATTGATAGGCCCACGCCCAGCCTGATGTGTTAGACTGATCTTAGAGGGGGTTAAAATGTCAGGACAACATTGTGAACTGAAGGGTCTGTACTGTGCAATACTGATTTATGTTCTGTTTTCTATGTTAAGACCCTAAGACCATAAGACATAGGAGCAGAATTAAGCCATTCAGCTCATCGAGTCTGCTCTGCCATTCTGTCATGGCTGATCCCAGATCCCACTCAACCCCACACACCTGCCTTCTCGCCATAACCTTTGATGCCCTGACCAATCAGGAAACGATCAATTTTCACTTTAAATATACCCATGGGCTTGACCTTCACAGCAGTCTGTGAAGGAGCATACCACAGATTCATTATTCTCTGGCTAAAAAAAGTCCTCTGTACTTCTGTTCTAAAGGGTTGCCCCTCAAATTTGAGGCCGTGCCCTCTAGTTCTGGACGCCACTACCATAGGAAACATCCTTTCCACATCCACCTTACCTAGTCATTTCAACATTTGGTAGGTTTCTGTGAGAACCTCTGCATTCTTCTAAATTCCAGTGAGTACAGGCCCAAAGCTGCCAAGCGTTCCATATATGTTCCCAGAATCATCCTTGTAAACCTCCTCTGGACCCTCTCCAGTGATAGCACATCCTTTCTGAGATATGGGGCCCAAAACTGTTGACAATACTCCAAGTATGGCCTGATCAGTGTCTTATTTTTCATGTAATAGGATCTTATCTTGTGAAGCAGCCTTATGTGTGGCAGCTTATCAAACGCTGTCCGAAAATCCAAGTAAGTGACATCCACTGCCTCTCCTTTATACACCCTGTTTGTTGCTTTATCAAAGAACTCAATTTTGTCAGGCATGACTTCCCTTTACAAAAGCCATGATGACTTTGACTTATTTTATCATTAGTCTCCAAGTAACTCGAACCGTCATCCTTAATAATAGACTCCAGAAATTTCCCAACCACTGAGGTTAGGCTAACTGGCCTATAATTTTCTTTCTTTTGCCTTTCTCCCTTCTTAAAGAGTGGAGTGACATTTGCAATTTTCCAGTCCTCTAGCACCATTCCCGAATCTAGTGATTATTGAAAGATCATAACCAATGCATCTGCTATCTCTTCAGCAACCTCTTTCAGGACTCTGGGATGTAGTCCATCTGGTCCAGGTGACCTATCCGCCTTATGACCTTTGAGTCTGCCTGGCACTTTTTCCTTTGTAATGGCAATAGCATGAGTCCTGCATCCTGGCGCTCACAGACCTCTGACACACTGCTAATGTCTTCCACAGTGGAGGCAAATTCAAAGTACTTATTAAGTTCATCCACCATTTCTTTGTCCCTCATTACTACCTCACCAGCATCATTTTCCAGTGGTCCAATATCAACTCTCCCCCTCCCTTTTACTCTTTATATAGCTGAAAAAACTTTTAGTATCCTACTTTATATTATTGGCTAGTTTGCCCTCATATTTCCCTTCTTATAGCTTTTTTAGTTGCTTTTTGTTGGATTTTAAAAACTTCCCAATCATCCAACTTCCCACTCACTTTTCCTAGATTATATGCCCTTCCCTGGCTTTTATGCAGTCATTAACTTCTCTCGTCAGCCACAGTTGCCTACACCTGCCATTTGAGAACCTCTTCTTCTGTGGGACGTATCAATCCTGTGCCTTGTGAACTATTCCCAGAAACTTCAACCACCTCTGTTCTGCCATCATCCCCACCAGTATCCTCCTCCAATCCACCTGGGCAAGCTCCTCTCTCATGCCTCTGTAATTCT
Source organism: Mobula birostris (assembly GCF_030028105.1). NCBI lineage: Eukaryota > Metazoa > Chordata > Chondrichthyes > Myliobatiformes > Myliobatidae > Mobula > Mobula birostris. Next base: position 14,343,913 of record NC_092372.1, on the reverse strand, counting down.
CCTTATTCCATTGTGATACTGATACATGTGTCTTGTGCTTCTCCCTCTCATAACTGTATTATGAATTCAATCATATTATGACCACTGCCTCCTAAGCTTCCTAATAAAATCCAGATTATTGCACAACACCCAATCTAAGATAACCTTTCCCCAAGTGGGCTTAAGCACAGGCTATTCTAAATAGTCATTTTGTAGGCATCCAACAAACCTCTCCTGTGATCTGACACCAACCTAATTTTTTCCAATCCCCTTGCATATTGAGGTCTCCCATTACAATTGTGTCATTACCCTTATTACATGCCCTTTTCAGCTCCCTCTGCAATCTCAAACCCACACCTTGCCTATTATTTGGAGGCCTATATATGATTCCCATAATGGTTTTTTCTACCCTTGCAGTTTCTTAACTTTATCCTCAAAGATTCGACATTCTCTGACTCTATGTCACCTTTTTCTAAAGATGTAATTCCATCTCTTGCCAACACAGCCACACCACCGCCTATGCCTCCCTTCCAGTCCTATCGATACCAAGTATATCCTTTGATATCAAGCTCCCAACCATGACCTTCGTTCAGCCATGACTCAGTGATGCCAACAATGTCATACTGACCAGTCACTAATTGCACCACAAGTTCATTCACCTTACTCCGAATTCTTCGCACATTTAAATACAGCATCTTCAGTCTTACATTCTTCGCCCTTTTGAATATTGACTCTGTGATACAATTTAACTCTTTGCACTGATTGCATCTGTACCCAATCATATTCTGTAACAAGACCCAGATAACATCAATAACATTAAGCAGAAAGTAACATTTGCAACATAGCATTGACAGGCAATGATTATCTTCAGCAGGAGTTTAACCATTTACCTTGGGTATTTAACAGCATTGCCATTACCTCGTCCACTGTATTCAATATTTTGCATTTTTATCCAGGCCATTCCAGAATGTTTGATAGCTCTCAGCCTGTACTCGTTGGATTTTAGAAAATGAGGGGGAATTTCATTGAAGCCTATTGAATATTGAAAGACCTAGATAGAGCAGATGTGGAGAGGATATTTCCTATGGTGGGGGGGTCCAGGACCAGAGAGCTCAACCTCAGTATCGAAGGATGTCCCTTAAGAACACTGATAAAGAGGAATTTCTTTAACCAGAGGGTAGTGGATCTGTGGAATTCATTGCCACGGATGGCTGTGGAGAGCAAGTAATTGTGTATACACCCTATCCTCGTTATATGCGGGGGATACTTTCCTCGAAGTCGACGCATAATGTGAATAATTATTAAATGGAGAAAATAGGGGTGTGTTCTGGAGGGCTTCCTAAATATGTTTCATCTGTAATTTATTCACATTTTCATACCAATACGACACAAAAGCAGTACCACAAGGCAACATTCGTATTATATTTCATTAATTTAAGGTAATATTCAATGTGATAAATCATAGAAAGTTAACATACTAGGGTGTATAGTACTCACCTACAGTGGCAGGTGTGTTCGCTCCTGGAGACGAGTGGTTGTTGTGGTGTCGGGCAGCTTTACGTGGATGAGGTGGATGGTTGTATGTCATCAGGATCATTAAGGACAGCAAGGGGTGAAGGAAGACTCACAAAACTCTCAGTACTGCCAGCAGCAGGAGATGACACCAGTTTGAAGAAAGTGGTGAGGATTGTTTGCTTGGCAACTTTTTGTTTTTCAGCATAAATTTGCTTGTGGGGAAGAAGGCTTGACTGCAGGGAACGACTGAAATGCTGACTCCATTCTAAACTTGGGTCCACGTCCACCGCCATTTGTGCCAAGTGTTCCACAGCTTTAAAAAAATTCTGCCACTTGCTTCAGAGTGGAAGACCTGACCTCTTTCCAGGATTCATCGATGTTGTTGATGGCATGTCTGATGTTGAAGTGCTTCCACCATTCCCTCACCGTTGTAAACTCCCGGGATTTTCAAAATCGTCTGTTGCTTGCAGCATCTGAGAGACAGTTCGCCATAAAAAATACACCTTGAATGTAGGTATCACACCTTGGTCGAGTGGTTGAATCAGCAATGTTGTGTTAAGCGTCAGGAGACGCACTGTTATGTTAGGATGAATACTGTCCAAGTGTTTAGGATGGGCTGGCGCATTGTCAAGCAACTAAAGAACTTTAAAGGCAAGATTCTGTCCCTGGCAGTAGCATTCAGCCTCAACAGCAAAATGATTAGCAAACCAATCTTCAAGGATTTGACCAGTGACCCATGCTTTCTTGTTAGCTGCCCAGTGGACAGGAAGCATATTCTTACTCAAACCCTTAAGAGCATGGGGGCTTAGTGAATGGTAAACTAAGAGAGGCTTCATCTTACAGTCTCCTTCAGCATTGGAACACATAAGCAAAGTCAATCTATCCTTTGCTGCCTTGAAACCTGACGCAGTTTTCTCATCCTTACTTACGTAAGTGTGTTTCGGCATATGCTTCCAAATAAGCCCGGTCTCGTCTGCATTAAACATTGGTGTGATGCCTAACTCAGCTATCATAGCCCACAACTGCATAGGGTAGCATCCCAGAGCTGTGTTTCTGTCACCTGACGCCACCCTGTTTATAATTTCCAACTTTTTTTCAAGTGTTGAAGCGGTACTCTGCCACTTGGCTGATAGCCCGGGACTTGACATCGGATGCTTAGGAAGCAAAGTTAAATCTTTCAAGCACAAAATCACTGCACCATAGGTGAAAACAACAAAATTTAAGAGCGCAAGATCGCATATCCACGTGTTGCCAAAACCAATGCCAGACTGGTGGGAGTGAGACTGTGAGGCGTGCGCACGTGACTTATATTGGCAGGAAAGCGGAGCTTCTCGTCCCAACAGTGAGACTATGAGGCGTGCGCATGTGACTCGTATTGGCGGGAAAGCAGTGCTTCTCGCATAACTGTGAGTTTTGGACGCATACAATGAGAAGTTGGTAGAAATAGGTTCCTCGCATAACTGTGAATCCGCATTGTCTGAAGACCCATGTAACGAGGATAGGGTGTATTTAAAGCAGAAGTTGACAGTTTCTTGATTCACAAAGGTTACAGGGAGAAGGCAGGAGAATAAGGTTGAGAGGGATAATAAATCAGCCATGATTGAAAGCAATTCTGCTCTTATGTTTTATGATCTTATTTCAAAAGGAGTTTGAGAGAATGTGAATTGGCACAAGAAAGAAATTTTTCATGCAACTTTATATTGTTTGGAAAATTTTCAGTGTTTTGGGAGAATGGGATTACGAGGGATTACATTCTCTCCAGGACCGCGTGAGTTTCCTTCAGATGCTCCTGTTCCTTCTTACAATCCAAAGATGCCTGTTTAGGATTAGTAAATGGTGCCCACCCCACCAGTGAGCACATCTACATGGCGTGCTGTTGCAGGAAGGCAGATTCCATCATCAAGGACCCCACCTTCCAGGCCATGCTCTCTTCTTGCTGCTACCATGAAGAAGAAGGTACAGGAATTTCAAGACTCACACTACCGGGTTCAGGAACAGTTATTACCCCTCAACAATCAAGCTCATGAACCAAAGGGGATAATTTCACTCAACTTCACTCACCCCATCACTGAGCTGTTCCCACAACCTTAAGAATCTCACTTTCAAAGACTCCTCATCTCGTGTTCTTGATATTTAGTGCTTATTTATTTATTATTATTATTTTGTTTGAATTTTGCGCTTGTTTACTGTGAACGCCTGCAAGTAAGCAAATCTCAAGGTTGCATATGGTGACATAGACTGTATTTACATTGAAATTAAATTTACTTTGAAATTTGTGCATATGTTATGTTGTCATTGATTTGATTTGATGCAAACGATGCATTACATTCTGAAATGAAAGTGACAAATAAAGCTAACCTTTATTTATCTATTGATAAATTTCAAAGCATCTATAATAAAAGATACTTTAAACTGGCTGTTTCAATATAATTAACTGTTAGCTAAATTCTGCAGGCTTTACTACTCGTATTATTATTATTGCTTATTTATTTATTATTATTATTTTTCTTTTTTTGGTATTTGCAGTGTTTGTTGTGTTTTGCACACTGGTTGCTTATCTAAACAACAGGAATTCTGCAGATGCTGGAATTTCAAGCAACACACATCAAAGTTGCTGGTGAACGCAGCAGGCCAGGCAGCATCTCTAGGAAGAAGTGCAGTTGACGGTTCAGGCCGAGACCCTTCGTCAGGACTAACTGAAGGAAGAGTGAGTAAGAGATTTGAAAGTTGGAGGGGGAGGAGGAGATCCAAAATGATAGGAGAAGACAGGAGGGGGAGGGATGGAGCCAAGAGCTGGACAGGTGATTGGCAAAAGGGATACGAGAGGATCATGGGAAGGAGGTCCGGGAAGAAAGACAAGGCGGGGTGGAACCCAGAGGATGGGCAAGGGGTATATTCAGAGGGACAGAGGGAGAAAAAGGAGAGTGAGAGAAAGAATGTGTGTATAAAAGTAAGTAACAGATGGGGTACGAGGGGGAGGTGGGGCATTAGCGGAAGTTAGAGAAGTCGATGTTCATGCCATCAGGTTGGAGGCTACCCAGACGGAATATAAGGTGTTGTTCCTCCAACCTGAGTGTGGCTTCATCTTTACAGTACAGGAGGCCGTGGATAGACATGTCAGAATGGGAATGGGATGTGGAATTAAAATGTGTGGCCACTGGGAGATCCACTGGGAAATCGCTTACTCACTCTTCCTTCAGTTAGTCCTGAGGAAGGGTCTTGGCCTGAAATGTCAACTGCACCTCTTCCTAGAGATGCTGCCTGGCCTGCTGCGTTCACCAGCAACTTTGATGTGTGCTGGTTGCTTATCTGCCTTGTTGGGCGTGGTCTTTCGTTGATCTAGTTCTTGGATTTACTGAGTATGCCTTCAACAAAACTAATCTCAGGTTAGTATATGGTGACATAAATGGACTTTATAATAAATTTACTTTGAACTTTGAACATTAAATGTTCTGGACAGTTACTGACTCAGAAAGAATATTGTGCAAGAACGTTACGTTCCTCCGTACATACTGAAGATGTACCATAGGGAGCATTCTTACTGGTTGAATCACCATCTGGTCTGGAGGGGCCATTGCACCGGACTGCAAAAAGCTGCAGAGTAGTAAACTCAGCCAGCTCGATCGTGGGCACTAGCCTCCCCAGCATCCAGGACATCTTCAACAGGTGATTCCTCAAAACGGTGGCATCCATGATTAAAGACCCTCTTCCCCTTGCTACCATCAAGGAGGATATATAGACACCTGAAGATTCACACTCAACGTTTCAGGAACAGCTTCTTCAACCCCACTATCAGATTTCTAAATGTACACTACTACTACACTACTACACTACTTTTTTGTGCTTTTTTCCACTACAGTTAATTTAATTATATATATATTTTTCCTTATTGTAATTTATAGATTAAAAATATTATGTATTGCGATGTACAGTTGCTGCAGAACAGCAAATTTCACAACATACGTCAGTGATACTAAACCTGATTCTGACTCTGATTCTCATATCTTGTTGTGCTGGAGTTAAGTTGGAGCTTTATTGTCATTGCTAAGACAAAGAGATTGCAGAGCGACTCATTCACAGCAAAACAGCATCCAGGTAATTCAACTACTAAAAACACAATGACTACATTTAAAATAATGTCTGAGTTATTTACAGTGACATCTAAGTTACAACTGAATTAAAAACAAATAACTCTAAAATTAAAAGAAACAGTGGTTACCCCATTCAAGTATTGCATGCGCCATGTTATAAAATATAATGATTAAATAGAAAATAATGTCAAGAATTAAAGCTGAGAGTTTAAAAAATCACATTTAATTGAAGTCAGTGAAGGTGAATATTGGGGAGTGAGTACAGATATTCCTGCATTCAGTCAGTGCTCACGTTTAAAGAATTTCCAGTCAAGATGGCGCCTGCATGTAACACTCCTTCCGTTTCCATCTTCAGATAAATCATGAAACTATATAGGTCAGTTCTTTTATGTCTTTTATGTTTGTTTTTTGTTTTGAATGTGATTCTGGAACTGTTGGAGCCAAATGATTTGCAGTTCGGAAATCGTTTGGCTTCCAGCACCCTGCGGTCTCTGAGAGGATTCTGGGAGGCAGAGGTAGCGTGCGCTAACCTTGTGTCAAGAAGACTGCAGGACATGAGCTATGTTTGACTCCATTTCACTGATTAAAGCTTTCAGTGTTCACTGATTAAAATGACAATGGGAGTTTGGAACATCGAGGTGAGTGAGGAAGGTGAGTGCTGGCTGGCTGCCTTTTGATCTCTGGTGGGATTGCTCTGCTATGGAGAGGAGAGACTGCCCTTTGATTGCTGGTAGGATCGCTCTGCTACCACAGACAGAAGGGCCTGCTGCTATGCCCGGAGAATGTTACTCAGGTTTTCTGCATTTTGGATTTGGACTTGGACTATAGACTTCTTCTCAGTCTTATAATTTTTTATATTCTGTGTTTTTCTCATTTTTGTGTGCGGTGGAGGGGGATTTGGGGATCGATGTGCCTGTTCCGTTTTTATTAATTTTTTGTGTGAGGCGGAGGGATTTGGGGTCTGATGATCATGCTGACGTTCTTTTCTTTCTTGGTTTCATGGCTATCTGGAGAAGAAGAATTTCAGAGTTGTATACTATGATAAAAAATGAACTTTTGAACCTTTGAACCTTAAGTATCTAATTTGTGGCCTGCAAAAATGTACACACCAGATAAATGCACATTATAACTGTTAATTTTTAGGGTGCACGGGAGCATAGCAGTTAGTGAAAGGCTTCTATCCTCCACATTGTCCTGTTCCACTTGGAAAATGGGGTCTCATAGGCCAGGATGCTGCTTATAGACTTCAGTTCAGCATTTAACATCATCATACCCCAGAAACTGGTGGGGATAATGTCCTCGCAGGGTCTCAACAACACCCTCTGTAACTGGATCCTGGACTTCTTAACTGAAAAGCTAGAGACAGTCTGTGTGGGCAGCAACATTTCTAGTCCCATTATACCGAGCACTGGCCTTCGTGCCCACACATGACTGTGTCGCAGGATCCAGCTCGAACCGTGTCATCAAGTTTGCGGATGACACAACAGTGGTTGGCCTTATCAACAACAATGAGTTGGAGTACAGTACCTAGAGGCAGTGGAGCGGCTGGTGTGAACAACCACCTAAGTCTGACCGTGGAGAAGACCAAGGAAATCATTGTGGACTTTAGGAAGGTGCAGATGAACCATCCCCCTCTGCGCATACATGGTTCCTCCATAGAGAGAGTTAAGTGTACCAAAGTTCTGGGAGTTCACATCCCAGGCCTCACCTGGCCCCTCAATATCACCTCCCGGAATAAGAAGGCACAGCAGCACCACCACTTCTTGAGAAGATTGAAGCAAGAGAGGCTCCCCCCTCACTCACCATCTTAACAGAATTTTACAGGAGCACCATTGAGAGCATCCTGAGAAGTTGTACCTCCATCTGGTATGGAAGCAGCCGAGCATCAGACCAGAAGTCCCTACAAAGGACCGTGAGAATGGCCGGGAGGATCATAGGTGTCTCTCTACCATCCGTCAGGAACATTTATCAGGAGCGCAACGTATGCAGGACCCTTAGTGTTGTTAAGTATCCCACCCATCCATCCAGCACCCTCTTTGACTTTCTACCAACAGGCAGAAGACTCTGATGTACAAAAACAAGAATGATCAGGATGAGAAACAGTTTCTTCCCCCAGCAATCAGGCAAAGCATTTGAAATGTCACTGGACCCTACAATACTTAATTTATGCACTTTACTTAGTTTATCTATGTGCAATTCATTTATAGATTTAATTTTTACTTTCCTAAGTTATAGTGTGTTATATGTACCACAGCGTTTTACATCCTGGTCCAGAGAAACGTTGCCTCGTTTGGTGGTATTCATGTATGTAGTGAAATGACAATAAACTTGACTTGACTTGACGATGCTGACTGTATAAGATCATTCTGGCTGCTGTCTGTAAGGAGTTTGTATGTTCTCCCTGTGACCATGGAGTTTTTCTCTGGGTGCTATGTTTTTCCTACATTCCAAAGATGTACGGGTTAGGATTGGTGAGTTATTGGTAAGCACTGTTGGTGCCATAAATGTGGTGAAACTTGTGGGCCGCTCAGTGTGATCATCGTCAATTTGACTTGACACAAATGATGCAATTCACTGTACATTTTCATTCACAGTTATTTTTCCAATGATTTATTTAGCGATACAACATGGTAACCATCCCTTCCAGCCCAATAAGCTCGTGCCACCCAGTTGACACCCATGTGACCAATAATCTACCAAGCCATGTGGTTACGGGGAGAACATCCAAACTACTTACAGACAGTAGTGGGAATTGAACCCGGGTCGCTGACTCTGCAAAGCTTTACACTACCATGCAGCCCTTTATCTTTATAAATTACATTTACAATTTATATTATTTATTATATTGAAATATTTGTAATTTTATGCAAATGTTCAGTATAATTTCCTTAGCTTTAAAATGAACTTTTAAGTGTTCTTTTCTTGTGTACTTCCATATGCATTTAGTTAAAAAGAGCGACTGGCTAGGATGGGCTCCTTTCTCTTTAGAACAAAGGGGAGATTTAAATGAGCTGTATAAAATTATGTGAAGTCTAAATAGGGCAAGTAGGAAGGAATATTTTCCTTCAACACACACAAAATGCTGGAGGAACTCAGCAGGTTGGGCCTCATCTATGAAGAGGAAGAAACAGTCAATGCTTTGGGCTGGGACCCTTCATCAGGACTGGAAAGGAACGGGAGAGAAGCCAGAACAAGAAGCTGGGGGGCGGGCGGGTGGAGTGGAAGGAGTAATCATTTCCACAGTCCAGAACCTGGGCCTCTGTCCCTCCCTCTGCAACTGGATCCTCGATTTCCTAACTGGAACGCCACAATCTTTGCAGATCGGTGATAATATCTCCTCCTCGCTGATGATCAACACTTGCACACCTCAGGGGTGTGTGCTTAGCCCACTGCTCTACTCCCTCTGTACCCATGACTCTGTAGCTAGGTATAGCTCAAGTACCATCTATAAATTCTGGCTTAAGATGGTGTTACTGAAGGCATGTGACAGCTCATTGGTAGTTCGAAAGCAAAGGAATTCAATTAAAACCATTATTAGTAACACTTTTTTGAAGCAAATTATGGGAAACTATCACCGGAAACAATGAAGAAGCAAACGAAAGTAAAGCAAATTCACGAGATGTGCCCTTTTGGTACGCTGCAAAGTCGATGCACAAAGTTGGAGCCATGCTGGTTGAAGTGAATGATTTGGAGGGGAGAAGACGGGACAGAGGAATTCTGATGCCTGGCCAATTAACCTGAGTGTGAGGCTGGATCACTCTAAGCGACAAGCCGATTTGGTGAGCTCGAGAACAGCTTCTTCAGCAGTGAAATTCAGTTCCAAAGCGAATTGCTGGGCAGTATGTTCAAGGCCCAGAGAGAATCGCTGCAGAGAGGACTGCTGTGTGGGCAATTGAAATGCCGGCCCATGTAGACTGGAAGGTCGGGTGTTAAGAGTCGGGCAAGGTCGGATCACTCTGGGTGCCGAACCAATCTGGAGAGGTCAAGCATGGCTCCTTCGCCAGCAAAATCTAGGCCTGGAGTGAATCATTAGCGGCAGATCTGGGTCCTAGTGCACAGTTTGGACGATTTAAATGTGGGGGCTTCTTTCTCCGTGGCGCTAAGGCTGTGAGTCTGCACCCATCTACTGTGCTTCATGTCTGTGAACTTTGTGGAGATTTGCCCTGTTAACATGATGAACTGAATACCGAGGCCTTGGGCCTACTCCTGGCTGCTCTGGGGATTTGGACCTCAGGAATCAGTCTGGTTCAGAATGCAGTTGTTGTTGCTCACTTCTATTGTTTCTACGATGTATTTTGTTTTTTTTTCTTTCTATGCGACAGCCTGTAAGCAAACAAATTTCAAGGATGTATAATTTATACATTCGTTGATAATAAATGCACTTTGAAATATTGACACGTTAAAATTTGCTGACGATACAACCATTGTTGGTCCAATCTTAGATGGAGATGAGAGGGAGTACAGGCTAGTTAAGTGGTATCACAACAACAACCTTGCACTCAACGTCAGTAAGACGAAGGCACTGATTGTGGACTTCAAGAAGGGAAAGACGAGGGAACAAAAACCATCCCTCATAGAGGGATCAGAAGTGGAGAGAGTGAATTTCAACTCCCTGGATGTCAAGATCTCCGAGGATCTAATTTGGTCCCAACATATCGATGCAGATATAAAAAAGGCAAGATAGTGGCTATATTTCATTAACAGTTTAAAGAGATTTGACAGGTTGTATACTGTATATGTTGAACCACTGATATATGAGTAATCTTGCATATATACAGTATGTCCAAGACCTCTTTCAGAGTTGATGCCTCCAGAAGACACGGTACATCATTAAAGACCCCTCACGCCCTCTCCATGAACTGTTTGTTCTTCTGCCATCAGGCAAACGTTACAGGAGCATCAAAACTAAAACCACAAGGCTACTAAACAGCTTCCTCCCGCAGGCAGTCAGACTGCTAAATAGCTGCTCCACCTGACTCTGCTTTGGACACTTTTAACTTGCACTGGACACTTATAACAGATTTTAACTGACATGTGGCTGTTGTGTTTTACTATTTATTATTATGTTTATTATTTAGTGTTGTGTTTGTTATGTTATGATTGCACTGCCCCTGAGAAACACTGTCTCATTCTGCCCTGCAGAGCTGATGTACGGTTAGAATGACAAAGTTTTTTGTATCTTGAATCTTGAATATACACACAGTATATATATGCATGTGTGTGTGTGTGTGTATATCTATATATCTATATATACAGGTTGACTAAGCATTCTTGTTTGTTTAAATAATTCATGATTGGTTATCAGTACAAACATGTGAATCGCATATATCATCACGCTACCATGTGATATGTGTATGCCTCGCTTAAAGTAAACATGAAGTAAACTCACATTTTGGACTCCCGTGTCTTTCGTTGAATTAGTTTAATGTTCTGAAGTTACAAAATATAATAGTATTGTGGAAAATGTCCATTGTTATAAAAGAAGGAAAACACTTATCATCTACCGACAACAATACCTCGTCTATATTCAATGGAACTGAGCAAATGTCTGCTATAAAAATCTCCATCTTTGTCACTATGACGTAAGTGTCGCTCCTGATTGCATCTTCAAACTTTCATTTCTCTGCCTCACTGTTGTTCTTTCTCCCTTGGTTGTTATCGTTATATTGTGTTAGATGCACAATATCGTGGTTTTGGAGTTTATTTTCACAAATGATAACAGATTGATTTGCCTATTTGCATGTTGTGAGACTGTAGCCATGTTTTGTGAATTCTCAGATCTGGAATATTGTCAGGCTGTTTACATTGTAAATACATGCTGATATTTATGTATTTATGCATATTATATTCTTTATTTTATTCAGGTACAGTTATTACCTCTCAATCATCAGGCTCTTGAACCAGAGGGGATAACCCTCTTCTGAAGCTGCCATCAGGTAGAAGGTACAAGAGCCTCAGGACTTGCACCACCAAGTTCAAGAACAGATTCTACCTCTCAACCATCAGGCTCTCAAGTAAAAGGAAATAACTACACTCACTTGCCCCACCATTGAAATGTTCCCACAACCAATTATCTCACTTTAAGGACTCTTTATCTCATTATCTCATGTTCTTCTTATTTATTGCTATTTATTTATATTGACATTTGCACAGTTTGTTGTTCTCTGCACTCTGGTTGATCTTTCATTGATCCTGTTACAGTTACTATTCTATAGATTTGCTAAGTATTGTCACCGGAAGGTGAATCTCAGGACTGGTTGTATATGGTGAGATGTATGTACTTGGATAATAAAATTTACTTTGATATCCCCATCCTCAGCCCACGTTCCCGCTGCCTTGACAGGGCCCACCACTAATGTTGCCCTGACCTGCTTCTCTTTCATTTCCCGGACATTCAGTTTCATATCATCTGCCTGCCACCTTAATAGGGATAGAATTCCTCTTGTCTTCACCCTCCACCCCATGAGCCTCTGCATCCAGCACATTATTCTCTGCAACTTCTGCCACCTTCGACGGGATCTAGCCACTCTCTCGCCTTCTCCGCATGCAGGGATTGATTTCTCCATGATTCTCTTGTTTATTCGCCCCTCCCCACTAATCTCCCTCCTGGCACTTATCCCTGAAAGTGGAGGAAGTATTACACGTGCCCATGTACCTATTCCCTCAGGGCCCCAAACAGTCCTTCCAGTCACTTCACCTATGAATCTATTGAGGTTGTCTTCTGTATCCTGTGCTCTTGATGAGACCTGACGTAGGTTGGGGGACGGTTTTGTTGAGCACCTTCACTCGATCTGCAAAAGCAAGATTTCATGGTGGCCAACTATTTTAAATCCAAACCCCATTTCCATTCTAATATGTTGGTTCATGGCCTCCCCTTATCTGACACTCTCAGGTTGGAGGAGCAATGCCTCATATTCAGTCTGGGTAGACTAATTTCCAGTAATTTTTCCCCTCCTCCTTCGCTCTTCTTCCATCCCTCACTCTGGTTCTCTTACCTCTTCTTTTCTCCTCACCTGCCTATCACCTCCCCTGGTGCCCCTCCTCCTTCTTGTTCTCCCATGGTCCACTCTCCTCTCCTATCAGATTTCTTCTTCCCCACCTTTTCCACCTATTACCTCCTTGATTCTTATTCCCAACCCCAGCCACTTCTCTTCACCTTTCACGCGCTCACTTGTACTCCTTCCCCTCTCCCCACTTTTTACCCTGGCTTCTTCCCCCTTTCTTTCCGATCTTGAAGAAGAGAGTCTGCCCGGAACATTGACTGTTCCTTCATTTCCACAGATGTTGCCTGACCTGCTGAGTTCCTCCAGCATTTTGTGTGTGTAGCTCTGGATTTCCAGCATCTGCAGAATCTCTTGTGGAGCTGAATTTTATAACCAGCCAAACTAAGCTAATCCAATACTATAATTTTTATTTTGTCTTTTTGAAGAGGCTGGTTAAGATGTGGATCCCTGTGACTCTGTGTGTACTGAAATTTGCAAATATCCTTATACAAGTTCATATTATGCTTCTGCAATTTTGCCTGCAATGCAGCCGGAACTTTTTTGAAGTTACACACAGAAAACGCTGGAGGAACTCAGCAACTCATATGGACATATGAGCAAATGATATGGGAACTCCATCAGGGCTGGAAGGGAAGAGGAACGAAGCCAGAATAAGAAGATGTGGGGTAGGGAAGGAGTACAAGCTGGCAGGTGATGGTTGAAACCAGCTGAAGGGGAAGGTGGGTGGCTGGGGAAGGGGGTTGAAGTGCGAAGCTGGGAGGTGATAGGTGGGACAGGTAAAGGGCTGAAAAAGAAGGAATCTGATTTGAGAGGAGAGTGGACCACAGGAGGAAGGGACGGAGGATGGGCAGCAGGGGTTGGTGATGAGCAAGTGAGAGGAGATGAGGTAAGAGAGAAACCAAAGTGGGAAATGGAAGAGGAGGGTAGGGGAGGAAAGAAATTACCCCAAATTACATCAGCTCTCAGTGATATAGAGGGTCTGCAACAGGAGCACCAAATTATACTGTCTTGCAGATGAAGTGTTGCCTCACCTGGAAGAACTGCTTTGTGCCCTGAATGGAGGAGTGGGAGAAGGAAAATAAGCAGGAATGGGTATATTTCAGATTTCAAAGTTCAAAGCACACTTATTATCAATGTCTTGCGAGACCATGGATCTGTGCCTGGAAAGTCTTCACTCTCCATGCAGGCCTGGGCAAGGTTGTATGGAAGACCAGCAGTTGCCCATGCTGCAAGTTTCCTCTCTCCATGACACTGTTGTTGTCCAAGGGAAGGGCATTAGGACCCATGCAGCTTAGCACCAGTGTCATCGCAGAGCAATGTGTGATTAAGTGCCTTGCTCAAGGACACAACATGTTCCCTTGGCTGGGGCTCAAACTCACGACCTTCAGGTCGCTAGTCCAATGCCTTAACCACTTGGCCACGTGCCCACACTAATGTATGTATGCCATATACAACCTTGAGATTTGTCTTCTTGGAAGGTGCCATAAAACAAAGAAACTTAATGCAATCTATGAAAAACCCCACACCACAAAGACTGACAAATACCCAATGTGTGGAAAAAAAAACAAATTGTGCAAACAATAAAAATGTAAAAAAAATATACAGAACATGAACCACAGAGTCCTCAAGGTTCTTGATTAGTTAGGGCATCAAAGATTACAGTGAGAAGGCAGGAGAATAGGGTCAAGAGGGATAATAAATCAGCCATTATCTTAAGGGGCTGAATAGCCTAATTCTCCTCCTGTGTTTTATATTCTAATATCAGAAATGGTAATGATGGAACTGGTGGACTCTCATAAGAACATATATAATTCGTTGATCACAATGACTAGTTTTGCTGATTCTACCTGCTTGTTATGGGCACCGTGGTAGGGTATGGTAGGGTTGGGGTGTTCCGGCACTCTCTGAAAGGAGTCTGTGGAACGTGTGGGTTTTCCCCGGGTGCTCCAGTTTCCTTCCATAGTCCAAAGATGAGTAGGTTAATTGGTTGTTGCAAATTGTCTTGTGATCAGGTTAGGGTTAATTGGGTTTGTCAAGTGTGTTGTAATGTGAACAAAGTCACCAGAGAGGCTCTGAAACTAGTGAATACAGAAGTGTTTTATTCAATAAAATGAGTCTCTATCGGGAAAGAGCCCTGTATGACCCAAAATTACGTGATATTTAATGTGCTAAAGATCAAAGGACAATTCTGTAGTTACAATGCATCTACGATGCTTCCTTTGAGTTACATATAACGTTCACACCTCCTTCTTTGCCCCCACACTCCAGGCACCCAAAATGAATGTTAATCAGCATTGTCTGGTTTTCAACTAACTGAAGACCACAGCTCCAGGAGACTATCCAGAGCTGCATTTTAAATTTAATCTACAATCCATGTTCAGGTCTAAAGATTGTTTGCTGAAGTTAGTCGCTGAAGTTAATGCTTGCTTTATACCCTAACGCCAGAATATGTCCTAGCAAAGGGGTTGCTGGGGCGATGTGGCTCAAAGAGCCAAAAGGGCCTCCTCCTCACTGTATCGCTAAATAAAAAGAAAATAAATATTGATGGAAATCTGATCTTCAGTTGGAATTTCATTTACCTTACGTGGCATAGCGTAGCAATGATGCAGCTAGTGCAGTGGATAGAGGGGAACAGATGGACATTATTTACGTGGATTTCCAGAAGGTGCTTGAGAAGGTGCCACATAAAAGACTTATCCTTAAGATAAGGATGCATAGAGTTGGGGGTGCTGTATTAGCATGGATAGAGGATTGGTTAATTAACAGAAAGCAGGGAGTGGGATACATGGGAGTTTTTCTGGTTGGCAATCAGTAATGAGTGGTGTTCTGCAGGGGTCGGTGCTGGGCCCGCAACTGTTCACGATATACATTAACAATCTGGAAGAGGGGACCAAGTGTACTGTATTTGTTTGCTGATGACACTAAATTGAATGGAACAGCAAATTGTGCAGAGGATACAGAGGGTCTGCAGAATAATATAGATAGGTTAAGTGAGTGGGCAAGGGTCCGGCAGATGGAGTACAATGTTAGTAAATGCAAGGTCATCCACTTTGGAAGGTAAAATAGAAGATCAGATTATTGTTAAAATGTTAAAAGATTGCAGCATACTGCTCTGCAGAAGGACTTGGAAGTGCTTGTGCAAGAATCACAAAAGGTTGGTTTGCAGGTGCACCGGGCTATCAAGAAGGCAAATGGAATGTTGGCCTTCATTGCCAGAGAGATTGGATTGAAGAGCAGGGAGGCCATGCTGCAACTGTACAAGGTACTGGTGAGGCTGCACCTGGAGTACAGTGTGCAGTTCTGGTCTCCTTACTTGAGGAAGAATGTACTGGCTTTGGATTCAGTGCAGAGGAGGCTCTCTCTCCTTTTTCTCCCTCTGTCCCTCTCACTATACCCCTTGCCCATCCTCTGGGTTTTACCCCCCTCCCCCTTTTCCTTCTCCCCAGGCCTCCTGTCCCATGATCCTCTCATATCCCTTTTGCCAATCAACTGTCCAGCTCTTGGTTCCATCCCTCCCCCTCCTGTCTTCTCCTATCATTTTGGATCTCCCCCTCCCCCTCCCACTTTCAAATCTCTTACTAGCTCTTCTTTCAGTTAGTCCTGACGAAGGGTCTCGGCCCAAAACGTCGACTGTACCTCTTCCTAGAGATGCTGCCTGGCCTGCTGCGTTCACCAGCAACTTTGATGTGTGGTGCAGAGGAGGTTCACCAGGTTGATTCCAGAGATGAGGGGGTTAGACTATGAGGACAGATTGAGTCGCCTGGGACCGTACTCACTGGAATTCAGAAGAATGAGAGGAGATCTTATAGAAACATATAAAATTATGAAAGGGGTAGATAAAATAGAGGCAGGAAAGTTGTTTCCACTGGTAAGTGAGACTAGAACTAGGGAACATAGCCTCAAGACTTGGTGGGAGTAAATTTAGGACGGAGGTGAGGAGTAACTACTTTTCCCAGAGAGTGCTGAATCTGTAGAATTCTCTGCCCAATGAAGCAATGGAGGCTACCTCAGTAAATATATTTAAGGCAAGGTTGGATAGATTGTTTGCATAGTAGGGGAATTAAGGGTTATGGGGAAAAGGCAGGTAGGTGGAGATGAGTCCATGGTCAGATCAGCCATGATCTTATTGAATGGCGGAGCAGGCTCGACGGGCCAGATGGCCTACTCCTGCTCCTATTTCTTATGTTCTTATGTAGTGATGCACATCAAGTCACTTCCATGTGATGAGTAAAGTACATTCATATAAAGGAAATCACTGTTGTGTAAAAGGTATTCAGATTGGAGAGTCAGAGAGGAGGAAGGTGGTGGTGTATAGGTTTGTTTTTAAAGAACTATCAAATCCCCCTCTCTGTTGCTTCCTCCCCACCTCACTCCTCCCCATCACTGCTATGCTCCGATGCCTCGACCTGTAATGGTGTCACGCTAACTGCTATGCTAACCTTCGGAGTTCAGTTCCAGTATCCTCAGTAGGCAAGATTGTACGTTCCTTCCCGTGTGTGTGTGTGGATTTCCTCCAGTTGCTCCAGTTTCCTCCCACAGGCCAAAGACATTCTCGTTGGTGGGTCAATTAGTTGTGAATTGTTCTGCATTTAGGTTAGGGTTAAATTGGTGACGTTGTTGGGCAGTGCGACTGGCAGGGCCATAAATAAATAAATGAAACAATCTAACACTCCTCACTTGGCTCCACCTATCACTTGCCAGCTTCTACTTCACCCCTTCTTCTCAGCTTCTTATACTGACTCTCTCCCCTTTACTCTTTCAAAGTTGATGCAGAGTCTCAACCTGAAACCCACTGTCCTTCACCTCCATGGATGCTACCTGACCTACTGAGTGCCTGAAGCAGTTTGTTTGTTGCCCGGGAGTTGGTATTGGTTTATTATGGTCACATGTACCAATATGCAGTGAAAAGCTTACCTTGAGTACTGCTTATACAGATCAAATTTGGGGCACCACAGTGGATTACTGGTTGACGCAATGCTACTATGCCCTGGAGCGTCGGTTCGGAGTTAAATACTGAGGCTGTCTGTAAGGATTTGTACATTCTTCCCGTGAACTGTGTGGGTTTCCTCCCATAATCCAAAGATGTACTGGTGAGGAGGTTAATCGGTTATTGTAAATGGTCCTAAGGTTAAATAGGTGGTCCCTCCAAGAGGACCACAGCCTTGTCGTAGGGTTTGGAGACTTGTGTGCCTCGGTGACCAGGAGAGTGACGTCGGCTGGAGTCGGGGCCTTGTGCTTTGGCTCTTGATAGGGTCACCCATACCAAACAGGTCAAAGGGAAGGGATCAGACTAAGAGAGGCCCACTGGTCCTCCAGGTTCGGGGGTTCAGCTCAGGGCTAACAATCCTGACTGGTCAAAGAAAAAATTGTTACGAAAACTGCAATGACGAATCCTTCTATATCTGTGCGCGACTGTATGGACAGTCCGAGATGGGCATTCATTGCTGCCCTAAACGCCAGCGGCGTAAATAAATAAATGGGTGGATTGGTGGGCAACACGGCTTGTGGCGCCAAAAGGACGTGTTCCATGCTGTATCTCCAAATAAATAAATATAAATCATTATACAGTGCAATGGGCTGGATTAAGGAAAATCAATAACAATGCAGAATGGCAGCATAGTGGTTAAAGTAATGCTATAACAACACCTGTGATCCGAGTTCAATTCCACCACTTTCTGTGAGAAGTTTCCCTATAACCGCGAATGTTTCCTTACATGGGTGTAATTGGGCTGTGTATGATCATGTTGGGTTGGATGGATCTGTTACCGTACTGTGTCTCTAAATAAAATAAACATAAAAATGGCGAATATAATCCAAATTTAGCTTGTGACGTGCTTCCTTTCTCAGAATCTCATCAATCTGCTATATATTTTTTGCAAAGTCCTGCCCAATTATGGCACCACAGTAGCGCGGCAGCTTGTGTGCTCTGGAGTTCAGAGTTCAAATCCGGCGCCACTCTGTGAGGAGTTCCTGTACGTCCTCCTTGTGTGGGTTTCCCCCGGGTTCTCCAGTTTCCTCCCACAATCCAAAGACCTACCGGGTAGGTTAATTGGTGATTTTAAGTGTCCTGTGCTTAGATTTAAGGTTAATCTGTTTTGTCGGGGTTGCTGGGGCAACTTGGCTTGAAGGGCTAAAAGGGCACTCTCTGTGCTGTACTGCTAAAATAAAATAAATAAAAAATAGATAAAATATCTGAGGCTTATAATATTCATAATCAGCCTTTTCATCAGCATCAACTAAAAGTGTGCATATTTACAAAGAATTCTAACTTTAAGGCCAGAACTGATGAAATTAGTGATTGTTCAAATTTTCTTTTGTTCTTTATTAAGCCTTTTGTTGTGATGAGTCCAGTTTTCATCTCCAGCAACCATTAGCCATTTTGTTTTCCTTCCAACATTTCAACAAGAAAGATAATTTTATATTTCATCAAAGCCTTTGGAACCATTTTTTAATGGTTGAAAGTGCTCACACTAATTTGAAGGTTTAAATCTATTTTATCTGCTGAAGGGAACTGAAAATTCTTTATTTAAGAGGTTAAGCAGTTCTCTTGGAAAATTGTAACGATGGCCACAAGCTGTAAATATTTAAGGTCACCCCTTTATTTGATTAGAGAGGCAGAGAGGGGAAGAAAGAGAGAGAATTTATACATGTATAGATTAGAGGTCAGTGTCTGACTCTCAACACTGGGACAAAGGCTTTTACTGACCACCACTGACCAAAGGCTACATACAGTTGCCTAGCAACCAAATGTCTGGAGAGCCTTCTCTAAATTGCAGTCAGATCTGATCAATTTTTATCACATGATCAACTGACCAGTATCAATCACTGTCTCCAGATAGAGGGCAGGAAGCCAGTTCATTAACTGGACTCTGAAATAGCCCCAAAACAAACTAAAAATAATGGCTTAATATTGGCAATGGTTTAAACATGAATAGGTATTGTTTTGTGATGGGAGGATATATCCTGTCCATTATAGTTGCACCTAAAGTAAGCAATTCCTTTTACAACAGGGACCCTATACTAGAATATACTTAATGAGATGTGTATATATATATATAATGACATCTGTGGGGTCACCTTTTTTTTTGCTTTCATAAATTAAAAGTGCTTTTACTATTTTGAAGTATGTTTTTAAAGTCTTTTGATTAAACTTGCAAAGACTGTAAGGATAATGGAAGACTGCAATCTAACCTATCTGGAAGCAAGGTATAAAAAGCTTCCACAGCCATTTTCCAAAGGTAACTCCAAAATTGTTTACTGTTCATTACAGCCTACAGGACTTCTGTGTCATTTTCTAATTAAATTTGAAGGCTCCCATTGCAGGGTTTTTGTCTCATTCGGGAGACCCTGAATGATTAGGCTGCAGTGGGCTTCACGTTTGAATCTCTGGTCAGCTGACAGGAGATGTGTGTACTTGTGTGAGATGGGACCAGTGTGTGGCTACTTTCTTCTAAACCAGTTACCCTCTCGCCCCTCCCCCGCATCTTTTTTTTGGTTGCACGAAAGAGTGAAATTTACCCATGAAGAGATAAAAATTTAACAAAAAGTACAAAGGCTGTATGAAAAATTAAAAAAAAACCACAGGAATTGCTGCAAACAGAAATCAGGTCAGTTTGTACCTGAAAGATGAGGCTTGACACTGCACTCACGAAAAGAAAGAAGAAAAAAAGATGTCTCCCCTTTTCATTGTGCTGATCGAAACAAAGAGGAGGAAAATGACAACCCAACAAGCCACTTCAGAAGAGGCTTTTCTTGGAGACCAATGTCATTCCACTCATTAATCCAAAAAAAAACTGTTTATTGATTAGAATTTGCACAGAATGCTGTTTTTTTGTCCAGTTAATGTAACAATAACATTTCTTCATTCAGTAAGCTTATACTTGCAGTGTAAGCCCCACATTCTGGGTGTGCAGCCCCCAGAATTGAGCTGAATGTCGGCAGTCATGCGCCTCCTCACCAGAGCTTCCAATTTCCCAAGACACATGAACACCACCTCACTAGTTTGTTCCCTTTTTGCACTATATTTTATATATATTTCTTATTATAACATAGCATTTTTAATGTATTATGCTGTTAAAAACACTGTGTTGTGCTGTAGGTTGCATAAGGTTGTCATACTAGGGGAGTAGTGGGGACAACCCCCCCTCCCTATTAAATGCTCCCAATGGCGTGCGTCTCAAAAAGCCTCTGACAATCAAGTCTAACTCCTGGCCTTCACATGTGGCTTAGCTACTAAGCCCAGTGGTACGATTTCTACTGAAAGGAGAAGGGACAAATGCAAGTTACAGGTGCCTTAGCCACTAAGCCCGGTGAAATCATTTCTACTGACCGTGCAAAGTGGGTTACTGGCGCCTTAAAACCAGTCGCTTCAGGCAGAAGGGGCTTATTAGCTGTGGGTGGCAGCTCAGCGAGGACAAGGAAAACTCTGATCTCAAACCTCCACTGCCTTGCAGCTGTACCCACTCGTGGGAAAGGCTTTGGGAATAAACCCCGAGGAAAAATTCAGAGCTGGAGTTGCTATGTTGAGTTCAACACTGACTGCAACTCTGCGATGCTGCTGGTGTCAAACTGTATCGGTCTCTACTGTTCCTTTGGATTCATCAGCTACATGGAGAAGGGGAGCCTGTTATATAGGCAACAGCTTGCTCTCCATATTGTACTGTCCTGGCTTATATATTGGTGTGGCGCATGGCCTAGTGGTTAGGGCGTTGGGCTCACGATCTGAAGGTCGTGGGTTCGAGTCTCGGCCAAGGCAGCGTGTTGTGTCTTTGAGCAAGGCACTTAACCACACACTGCTGCAGTCCACCCAGCTGAAAATGGGTACCGGCAAATGCTGGGGGTTAACCTCGCGATAGACTGGTGAGCTATCTGGGGGAGAATCTCGTACTCTCAGTCACTTCACACCACAGAAACCAGCATAAGCACCGGCCTGATGGGCCACAAGGCTCGGGACAGACATATTGACTAAAACATAGGCAGCTAGGATGCAGCATCCATGGTCGATCCCAACCAACAGAGCACCTCCTATTGTGCTGTACCGCTGCTGCAAAAACTGCAAATTTCACAACATCGGACAGTGACATTAAACCAGATTCTGTTTTTTAAGTATGCAAAAGATAGTGTTTGGTAAGGCTGTTTGTAATAACTTTAATTTTAATAATGAATAAAAACAACTTGGCTAAAATAAAGGTAAATGCTGCAGAGAGCTGAGAGATTTGAACGTGGTGGGGCGGAACAAAATTGGTAGATTGATCAGTTGCAAAGCCATGGGTTGATCAATCTGAAAAGAAATTTAGTTAGTGATGGGAGAGGGTTTGGAGCCAGGTGATCACAGAGGCAGGAGGAAGACTGGCAGGTTGTGGAGAGGTGTTGCTTTCCTGGTTTCATGGATTCTTGATTACCTGACTGGCAGACCACAGTATGTGTGCATAAAACACTATGTGTAAGACAGAGTGATCAGCAGCACTGGGGCTCCACAGGGGACTGTCTTGTCTCTCTTTCTCTTCACCATCTACACCTCAGACTTCAACTACTGTACAGAGTCTTGTCATCTTCAGAAGTTTTCTGATGACGCTGCCATAGTTGGATGCATC
The DNA here is from genome assembly GCF_030028105.1 of Mobula birostris. Taxonomy (NCBI): domain Eukaryota; kingdom Metazoa; phylum Chordata; class Chondrichthyes; order Myliobatiformes; family Myliobatidae; genus Mobula; species Mobula birostris. The sequence goes on along the minus strand of NC_092372.1, from coordinate 14,321,731 downwards.
AGCAAGGGAGATGAGGCTGAGTACAGGGCTACGGTAGGAAACTTTGTCACATGGTGTGAGCAGAATTATCTGCAGCTTAATGTGAAAAAGACTAAGGAGCTGGTGGTAGACCTGAGGAGAGCTAAGGTACTGGTGACCCCTGTTTCCATCCAGGGGGTCAGTGTGGACATGGTGGAGGATTACAAATACCTGGGGATACGAATTGACAATAAACTGGACTGGTCAAAGAACACTGAGGCTGTCTACAAGAAGGGTCAGAGCCGTCTCTATTTCCTGAGGAGACTGAAGTCCTTTAACATCTGCTGGACGATGCTGAGGACGTTCTACGAGTCTGTGGTGGCCGGTGCTATCATGTTTGCTGTTGTGTGATGGGGCAGCAGGCTGAGGGTAGCAGACACCAACAGAATCAACAAACTCATTCGTAAGGCCAGTGATGTTATGGGGATGGAACTGGACTCTCTGATGGTGGTATCTGAAAAGAGGATGCTGTCTAAGTTGCATGCCATCTTGGTCAATGTCTCCCATCCACTAGATAATGTACTGGGTGAGCACAGGAGTACATTCAGCCAGAGACTCATTCCTCCGAGATGCAGTACAGAGCGTCAAAGGAAGTCATTCCTGCCTGTGGCCATCAAACTTTACAACTCCTCCCTTGGAGGGTCAGACACCCTAAGCCAATAGGCTGGTCCTGGACTTATTTCATAATTTTCTGGCATAATTTACATATTACTATTTAACTATTTATGGTTCTATTACTATTTATTATTTATGGTGCAACTGTAACTGAAACCAATTTCCCCCTGGGATCAATAAAGTATGACTATACTAATCTGATGCTAGATTGGGAGGTCTGTGCATTCCTGGGAGTGCCCAATGACAGACTCACAAGACTTCACCCTCCAAGTTTCCCTGCAGCACCCGAAATGAAACGTTGCTGCAGGAATGACATGATCTCAGGTAGCGTAGAAATGACCTCAGGACCAGGGTGACTGACAACTGAGTGTAACTGGTTGAATTTTCAGAGAACTGTGAAATTACTTTAAAATGGTCTTTATTGTGTTAACTCTGGAAAAGAATCATTTTCAGTTATGTAACTCTAAAATAAATAGCTTTATGTGACCAAATTTCTTTCAAGAACTTTTTTTCTACTCTGTTTTGTTAAGTGCTGCTCATGAATGGAGTTTTGTATTATTTCTGATATTAAGCCATTGAGAGGCCCTCTGTTGGGCAGTTTCAACCATAGATTCTGCGTCCCATTTGTCTGCATGATACGCAAGCCAATAACATAGGTCAGGGCAGAATGTTATGGAGAGCAAGCGTTGCCAATTCAGCAAGCTCCCCCTTTTAACGCAGTTGTTGAGCCCAAAGGAACAGAAGAGACCGATACTGTTTGGCACCAACAATATTGCAGAGTTGAACAGTCAGCATTGAACACAATGTAGGACTGCCTTAGGGACTCCAGCTCCAGATTCTTCTCTCTGGCGGTTTACTCCTGAAGTCTTCCTCGGGAGTGGGCATATCACAAGACAGCAGAGGTTGGAGATCAAAGTATTCCTTCTCATAGATGAGCTTCCAACCATGGCCAACAAGCCCCATCTGCCTGAAGTAACTGGTTTTAAGATGCCAGTAACCTGCCTTTGCCCCTTTTCCTGTCAGTCGAAATGTCACTGAGCTTAGTAGCTAGTGTAGGCCCCCTGGCCACCCTCAGGGTCGCTCGGCTCGCTGTCGTCTAGGGAAACAGCCTCGGCCCCGCCAAACTGGGTAATTCGTTTGTGTGGATGCTGTGTGATGTACCCCACCCCGCCCAAATAACAGACAATACACCAGATACGATTAAACGGTTTACAGTTTATAGATATTACTGGAACTACATAATTAAAAGAGAATAAAATATAAAAGGAAAATAAAAGGCGCCACACTTATCAAAGTTCAATCTCTTCGTGCACAAAAACCGTTGGAGCTCAAGGACCTTCTTCTTCACCCTGTGACCCCTCGGACCACCTCGACCGGCCGCCTGGGACCAACAACGGTGGTCGACCAGACGCTCCACACGAGTCCGTCTCCGTCTCCTCTCCTCGCCGAACGTCCCGCTCGGGGTCCGACCCCGTTAGCGGACTCACAGCACCTGGTCCATCCTCTGTCTCGCTCTCCCGCCTCCTGCCCCCAAACCCCCTCGCGAACAGTATCTTCAAATACACCAAAACCATATCCCAATTGGTTAATAGCACCCTCTTATCACCCTGTAAACCACAATAAGCTGCTAGCGCAAACTTTCTCAGCGTTAAAGCACAACAAAGCCGCATTCCCCAGATTAACATAACAAAAACGCCATTTTAATTAGCCTCCACAGTAACATAAAAATCGAAACCCCCTTACACTAGCTACCTGACTCTTGAAGGCCAGGAGCTGGACTTTGTTGTCAGAAGCTATCTAAGAAGCACACCACTGGGAGCATTTACAATGTAGTGGGAGTGCCACGAGTCCCGCAGGCCTCTACGGCTTGCCTTCAAAGTTTCTTGAGCACCTTTATTTACAAATTGTTCTCTTAACTAGAGTCATTAGTCCATTGTGCTTCAGCTTGCTCTTGTTAAGTTAATTGTGATTGGCACGGGTTTTCCACATTCCCTGGTTATTTAATCTGGACTCTTGATGTGCTGGGTTCGGAGCCCAGGTTGAGTCATTGCCAGTGCCCACTGTGACAGCGCCTGTCACTCTTTCGCACCTGGGTCCAGTCCTACCAGTGGCCGCTGTGTCAGGGAGCTTATTCCTACCACCACACCCAGCCATAACAAACTTAAAGAACTGTTACATTAAGCAATAATGTAACCTATAATATAACAATAGGTGTGACTAGTTTGGATCACAAGCTGGTTACAGTGGCATTTGATAAATTTATGGGACTTACTTAGATTTAGATTATGAGAACACTCAGTCCTCGTTTATTGTCATTTAGAAATGCATACATGCATTAAGAAATGATACAATGTTTCTCTGGAGTGATATCACAGAAAACAGGACAAACCAAAGACTAACACTGACAGAACCACATAATTATAACTTATAGTTACAGCAGTGCAAAACAATACCATAATTTGATGAAGAACAAACCATGGGCATGGTAAATAAAGTCTCAAAAGTCCCCGAGTCGATTGACTCCCGAGTCCCTGATAGCAGGCGGCAAAAAGGAGAAACTCCCTGCCATAAACCTCCAGGCACCGTCAACTTGCCGATACCTTGGAAGCAGCCGACCACAGCCGACACTGAATCCATCCATCTGAAAACTTCGAGCTTCCGACCAGCCTCTCCGATACAGCCTCCCGAACGCCATCCTCTGCTGAGCGCCTTCGACCTCTCCCTGGCCGCTGAAACACGCAAAGCTGAGGATTTCGGGGCCTTCTGCTCCAGAGATTCCGGTTACCACACAGTGGCAGCAGCAGCAAAGCGGGCATTTCAGAAGTTTTCCAGATGTGCTTCCGTACTCTCATGTCTGTCTCCATCAAATCAGAATTGTGCACAGTCCCCTATTTGACAGATTACAGACATCACCACCGAAGTGGCCCTTCTCCTCCTGAACTTAGAGAGACACTTGAAGAAATCTACACTTAGTTGCCACATTATTCGGTACAGAAAGTACCTAATGAAATGTCCACTGAGTGTATGTTTGTGGTCTTCTACTGCAGTAGCCTTTCCACTTCAAGCTTCAAGCTGGGAGATTGTTTCGCTGAACACCTACGCTCTGTCCGCCAGAGAAAGCAGGAACTTCCAGTGGCCACACATTTTAATTCCACATCCCATTCCCATTCTGATATGTCTATCCACGGCCTCCACTACTGTAAAGATGAAGCCACACTCAGGTTGGAGAAACAACATCTTATATTCCGTCTGGGTAGCCTCCAACCTGATGGCAGAACATTGATTTCTCCAACTTCCGTTAATGCCCCACCTCCCTCTGTCTCCCTCACTATACCCCTTGCGCATCCTCTGGTTTTCTCCCCCCCTCCCCTTTTCTTTCTCCCTAGGCCTCCAGTCCCATGATCCTCTCATATCCCTTTTGCCAATCACCTGTCCAGCTCTTGGCTCCATCCCTCCCCCTCCTGTCTTCTCCTATCATTTCAGATCTCCCCCTCTCCCTCCCACTTTCAAATCTCTTACTATCTGTTCTTTCAGTTAGTCCTGATGAAGGGTCTGGGCCCAAAACGTCGACTGTACCTCTTCCTAGAGATGCTGCCTGGCCTGCTGCGTTCACCAGCAACTTTTATGTGTGCCACTTCAAGCTTCGATGTGTTGTGTGTTCAGAGATGCCCTTCTGCCCACTACTGTGGTAAAATGTGGTTCTTCTAGTTAGAGTCACCTTCCTGTCAGCTTGAACCAGTTTGGCCATCCTCCTTTGACCTCTCTCACTAACAAGGCACTTTCACCCACCGAACTGCCGCCGTTTTTTTTGTTTCTCGCACCATTCTCTGACTGTTGTGCGTGAAAATCCCGGGAGATCAGCAGTTTTTGAGATACTCAAACCACTCCTTATGACACCAACAATCAAAGTCACCTAGATCATATTTCTTCCCCGCTCTGAAGTTTGGTTTGAAGAGCAAGTGTACCTCTTGATCATGCCTGCATGTTTTATGCATTGAGTTGCTGCTACACGACTGGCTGATTAGATATATGAATTAATAAGCAGGTGTACCTAATAAAGCATAAATTCCCAGTAAATACAGGTATATTTTTATTTTTGAATCTTTTTTATTAGCATCCATTACTTGCACAATGACATCTGTTAAATCCGAAGTAAACTGATTATTTTGCCCCCCAAAGTTGATCAAATGAGATTATGTGATATTGCAAAAATTTCAGTATCTGTACAGAGGAGTATAGCCACCGTTTACAAAACATACATCAAGCTACAGAAGGAAGAAGCCTGAGGTCTATGAGCCAGTCTTCATTACAGGAACGGAGATGGGGAGGGTTAGTAGCTTTAAATTTCTTGGTGTTATCATATCAAAGGAGAGAGAGAGAGAGAGAGAGAGGACGTAGGAGTGTAAATAGATGTGAGGTGGGTAATTAGGAAAACAAATGAGACATTGTGATGAAAGGGAAAGGAGGGAATACAGACACGGAGATGGGAATGGATAATGAGAGGGTTAAAGCGTAGAGATTGAATGGAAAACGGACAGCGAGGAGAGAAAATGCAAACATGTTATTACAGACGCTCTGTATCGAATACAGACTGTGAAAAAAGTGAAGAGGGAATTGAGAAGAAATGTATCGAAATTGAGAAAAAGTTCGTGGTGGAGGCTCTTTGAAATCAGAGAGGGTATGACAGTGAAGAGAACAGAAATACAGTGAATGAGAGAGAGGAAATCAGGGAGATGGAGAGGAAGAGAAGGAAAGGAGTGGGGAAAGGACTCAAAATATGTTAAAAGGTGCTAAACAAAAATTATCCAAATAAGCAACTCTCAGTGAGAAAAAAATGACATGGGGTGTGAAAGTTGTAAGTTGTTTGGTTAGAGGGGATAATCTTTTAAATTTTAGCATAATGATAATTACCACTCAGCATCTAATTGTTTTGCGCTGTTGAAAGACCGCGATTAACAATCATAATTCCTCGGTGACAGATTGAAGAGAGGAAATGTAACAGATACCTATAACTTTTTACCCCTTCTTAAGATGGTTCTCAAATTGGGTGAGCTCGAATAGGTGTTGGTCCAAACTGTAACTTAGAAACTGCCATAAAGAACAGCAATTTGAGTGCAGCTGTATATCACGGACTCTGAAAGGACCCCAGCCACCTTGGATTGAAAAGGGAAAAAGAGACATTAAAGAGAAGAATTTAAGCTGTTTCTACACCAAGCTCGAAGAATTTGCTCTCTGGCACCCTCTTATCTCCTCCCTCTGATTCGAAAGCCTACTAGTCAAGGGGTAATAACGATTCCTGAACCTGGTGGTGAAGGTCCTAAGGTGGCTATATCTTCTTCCTGATGGCAGCAGCGAGAAGAGAGTGTGACCTGGGTGGGGGGAGTCCTTGATGATGGATGCTGCTTTCCTGGGACAGTGGTGGGGAGGGCTTTGGCTGTGATGGAGCGGGCTGTGTTCACTACTTTTTGAAGACTTTTCCATGCAAGCATAATGGTATTTCCACACCAGGCTCTAATACAACCAGTTAATATACTTCCCATCACACATCTTTGGAAGTTTGTCAAAGTTTTAGATGACATGCTGAATCTTTGCAAACTTCTAGGAAAGTAGAGGCACTGCCGTGCTTTCTTTGTAATGGCCCTTACATTCGGGTCCCAGGACAAATCCTCTGAAATGGTGACACTGAGGAATTTAAAGACATTTGCATAGACTTGGCATGTCATTTAAAGCTTTGACAAATTTCTATAGATGCAGAGTGGAGAGTATCTTAAATGGTTGCATCGCAGCTTGGTATGGAAACACCAATAACTAGGAATGGAAATGTTTTTAGACAGCGGCGGATACAACCCAGTCCATCACAGGCAAAGCCCTCCTGACCATTGAGCACATCGAGATGGAATGTTGCCACAAGAAAGCAGCATCCATCTTCAAGGACCCCCACCATCCAGGCCATGCTCACTGATGGCTTCTTCCATTGGGCAGGAACCTTAGGTCCCACACCACCAGGCTCCTGAACCTGTGTGGTAAACCACCTCAACACAGCTCTGAATTGATTGTACAACCTGCAGCTTATAACACATAGGAACAGAATTAGGCCATTCGGCAATCAAATCTGCCCTGCCCTTCCATCATGGCTGATTTATTATACATATCAACCCCATTCTACTGCCTTCTCCCTGTAATCTTTGACACCCTGACTAATCAAGAACCAATCAACCTCTGCTTTAAATATACCCAGTGACTTGGCCTCCACAGATGCCCGTGGGAAAGAATTCCATCGATTCACAACTCTCTGGCTAAGGAAATTCCTGCTCACCTCTGTTCTAAAGGGACATCCCTCTATTCTGAGGCTGTGTCCTCAGGTCTTAGACTCTCCCACCATAGGTAACATCCTCTCCACATCCATTGTTTCTAGGCCTTTTAATATTTATTACTACAAGGTAAATCAAGTGAGATATTATTAAAATAAATTAATGTAAAATATGTGCAAACTGCACATTACATTGGTCCCTATGAATTACGTCAATTGTGATGAACAAGTCTTACCCTCTTTCTCAGTGTCCCTGACCATATTTGACAATTTCTGACCTTAGTGTTGTGGTTCGAGTCCTCCCGTATGCCCAGGAGATCATCACTGCAAAGAGGGTTAAGTGGTAAAATAATAGTTCACCTCAGCCAACTTTGAGGAGATAGACTTTGTTGATCTTTTGACTCACGGAGTGGTTTCCAAAGCTCAATGTAACAAAACTCAAAGAAAACTGTAAACTGACTGAATATTTATTTATTCTGTTTACTTTAGAGATACAGCACAGAACAGGTCCTTCCAGGACACCAAGCCGCATCAGCCAGCAACCCGATTTAACTCTAATCTAGTCATGGGACAATTCACAATGACTAATTAACCTATGGCATGTCTTTGATCTATGGGAAGAAACTGGAGCACTCGGAGGAAACCCACACATTCCATGGGGAGAATGTTATTAAGTTGGGCAGCAGCAATGAACAGAGTTCTGTGGAATTGAGCTTCTCTGTAAGTGACCAAGAGTGTTACCAGAGAAATGCTCTAGTCCAATCAAGACAAATTCAAATTCAAGTTTTCTGTCATTCAAATGTATAGTTGTATACCGCCAAATGAAACAATGTTCCCCTGGACCAAGGGACACAACACAGCACATGTAAGTCACACATAACACATAAAAAAACTAACGAATAATAACATATATTCACAAGATTGTCATTTATAATGTGTACTTAGGAGACCAGTTAAAAAGCAAGCTGTATAGCAGTACTGGTGCTTCATATGTGAAGCTGTTTCCCGTCCTAGCAGTCCCCGTACTAATGGTATGGTAGAGGGTCAAAGAAATTCAAAGATTTTAAAGGTACGTTTAATGTCAGAGAAATGTATACAATATACATCCTGAAATGTTTTTTCTTCGTCAACTGTTGGAAGATGGGAGAAATCATTGATGATGTTAAGAGCCCTGCGTACACAGCACACTTGATTCAGGGGCAATCATTGGAAGTAATTTTACACCGCAGATAACAAAAAATCATGGTCATCTGGTGTAGCACAAGCATTATTATACACCATGCTCACTAGTACTGGCCAATTTGCATGGAATCACCATTGCTTCTACTCTCTGATGAGGCAGGAGAGAGCTGGATGATACACATCAATGTTCACACCAGTCTACAAGTGCACAGGTGCATCACTGCATGGTACTGCGGCGGGCAGGAAGGCTTTACAACAGGTAGTCAAAACTGCCCAATGCATCATTGGCACCAATCTACCCATCATCAACGACCAATTACCAAAAGATGCCAAGAAAGGGCTGGTAACATCATGATGGCTCCCACCACCCTGCTCATGGACTGTTTGTCCCACTCCCATCAGGAATGAGGCCACATAACATCCACTCCAGGATCACTAGACTCAAAAAGTTACTTTTCTCAAGCAGTAAGGCTGATCAACACCTCCACCCACTAACCCTACCCCTCCAAACACCTACTACCACTACTTTATCATTTCCTGTCAAAGTCACCTTATGTAGACACTCCTGTGCCAAGTGTCACGTTATAGACAATCAATCTATGTATATAAGCTATTCATATGTATTTTTTATAGAACATAGAACAGTACAGCACATTACAGGCCCTTCGGCCCACAATGTTGTGCCGACCCTCAAACCCTGCCTCCCATATAACCCCCACCTTAAATTCCTCCATATACCTGTCTAGTAGTCTCTTAAACTTCACTATTATTATTGTGCTCTTTATTTCATTGCTTTTTTTCTGTGCTGCATCTGGTCCAGAGTAACAATTATTTTGTTGTCTTTTACACTTGTGTACTGGGAATCACATTAAACTTGAATCTAAAATTAATGGCAAACACAGTAATATGTAAACAGATCTCCAGGCATCGCTCTTCTCTTCCTTCAGATGTTTGCTGTGATGTTTCATTTTTATAGTCTGTTTTCAATTTATATAGTTTTTATTTTTGTATTAGTATAAACGGGAAAGCGAGAGTAAACAGCGAGGTTGCTGAGCAGCATAATGTTTCCTCACAGGAATGTTTGTTGAAGCTCAGTAAAGCCTCAGCCACGGGAACATAGAAGAGTGCAGCACAGTACAGCCCCTTCAGCCCAACATGTTATGCTAACCTGTCTAAACCTACTCCACGATCAGTTTAACCCCTTCCCTCTCACCCGCCATCTTTTTTACATCCATACGCCAAGCTAAGAGTCTTCAAAGATCAAAAGTACATTTATTCTCAAAGTATGCATACAGAATAAACTCTGAGATTCGCCCCCCTGCAGGCAGCCACGAAACAGAGAAATACCATGGAACCTGTTCAAGAAAACATCAAACATCCAAAGCGCAAATGTCTCTATTGTATCAGCCTCTACCATGACTACCGGCAGGGCCTTCCAGGCACCCAAATCAAAGTAAATTTATTATCAATCTCCATACATTATATGTCATCATATACTACCTTGAGATTCATTTACTTGTGGGCATTTACAGGGAAATAAAGAAACACGATAGGATTTATGAAAAAATGATCTTACTACCTCACTATTATTCTTGCTCTCTTTTTGCATGACTTTATATATATATTAGATTAGATTAGATTATGAGGACACTTAGTCCTCATTTATTGTCATCTAGAAATGTATGCATTAAGAAATGATACAATGTTCCTCCAGAGTGATATCACAAAAAAACAGGACAAACTAAAGACTAACACTGACAAGACCACATAATTATAACATATAGTTACAGCAGTGCAAAGCAATACCATAATTTGATAAAGAGCAGACCATGGGTATGGTTAAAAAAAAGTCTCAAAGTTCCGATCGACTACTGATAGTCCCCAATAGCAGGCGGCAGAAGGGAGATACTCTCCCTGCCATAAACCTCCAGGCGCCGACAACTACCGATGCGTTGGAAACAGCTGACTCTGAGTCCGTCCAAAAACTTCGGGCCTCCAACCAGCCCTTCGACACCGAGCACCGAGCACCATCCCTGCCGAGCGCTTCGACCCCGCCCCGGCCACCAAGCAACAAGCAAAGCCGAGGACTTGAGGCCTTCTGCTCCGGAGATTCTGGATCACACAGTAGCAGCGGCAGCGAAAAAGGCATTTCAGAAGTTTCACCAGATGTTTCTCCATTCTTTTACATCTGCCTCCATCAAATCAGAATTGTGCACGGCCCCCTACTTGACAGATTACAGATATCATTCACTGGAGTGGCCGCTGTGCGCTGGGTCACGCCACCATCTTCTATATATAGCTGAACGTACTTATTGTGATTTATAGTACTTTCTGTATGGCATGGTACTGCCGCTCTCCAACAGAATGGAGAGAGGGAGCCTGTCTGAGATACCAGAGTGCTGGGTTATGGACTGCAGTTTTGATGGACTCTGGATAAGACCTCTTTGGGGGCTTCTGCTGTTTCTTACATGTTTGGGGGTTCTGGGCATGTTTGGGTACTTCTATTGGCACAATGGGGGTGGAATTGGGGGGGTTGATACTTTGGCTGCTGCTTGTGCGAAGGGAGGAGGAAGGGGCTTCGGGGCTTCGATGTTTCTATCATTCACTCTATGGGGTTTCGTGGATGTCCGTGAAGAAGGCAGGTTTCCGTTTGTGTACTGTGTACGTTGTGAGATATTAAATGAACCTTTGAACCTTTGATATTTCAGTGAAAAGAAATTCTGATCCTGAACCTGACATAAGCAAAGATTGACAAACAACCAATGTGCAAAAGAAGACAAACTGTGCCAGATAAAATAAATAAATACATGAATAATACTGAGACCATGAGCTGTCGAGTCCTTGAAAGTGAGTCAGTAGGTTGTGGAATCAGTTCAGAGTTGAGGTGAATGAACTTTTCCATGCCGGTCAAGGAGCCTGATGGTTGAAGGGTAATAACTGTTTCTAAACCTGGCTGTGTGGGACCTTACCACTCACTTTTTTCCTGACATCTCCCCTCAAGTTTCCCCCACTCATCTTAAAAGGATATCCTCTGGTTTTGGGCATTGCTGCCCTGGGGTAATGACATTGGCTGTCCACTCAACTATCCCGCTTATAATCTTAAACTCGAAAGAATAACAGACAAGAGTTTTGCAACAAGTGGACAACACTTGTGCTGAGCATTCAGTTTTGATATGGGAGAAATTAATTTTTGATCGTTAGTACAAAATGTAACCCCGGTGGTCACATTATTAGGTACACCCGTATACGTCAAATTGGTAAGGGTGCTGAGGAAGAAGATTTCTTGGAATGTATGTGGGATGGTTTTCTGAACCAACATGTCGAGGAACCAACTAGAGTGGGTATTCTAGACTGGGTATTGAGCAATGAGGAAGGGTTAGTTAACAATTTTGTCGTGCGAGGCCCCTTGAGTAAGAGTGACCATAATATGGTGGAATTCTTCATTAAGATGGAGAGTGACATAGTTAATTCAGAAACAAAGGTTCTGAACATAAAGAAGGGTAACTTTGAAGGTATGAGATGTGAATTAGCTAAGATGGACTGGCAAATGATACTTAAAGGGTTGATGGTGGCTATGCAATGGCAAGCATTTAAAGATTGCATGGATGAACTACAACAATTGTTCATCCCAGTTTGACAAAAGAATAAACCAGGGAAGGTAGTGCACCTATGGCTGACAAGGGAAATCAGGGATAGTAGCAATTCTAAAGAAGAAACACACAAATTAGCCAGAAAAAGCGGCACACCTGAGGACTGGGAGAAATTCAGAAACCAGCAGAGGAGGACAAAAGGCTTAATTAGGAAAGGGAAAAAAGATTATGAGAGAAAGCTGGCAGGGAACATAAAAACTGACTCTAAAAGCTTTTATAGATATGTGAAAAGAAAAAGATTGGTTAAGACAAATATAGGTCCCTTCCAGTCAGAAAAAGGTGAATTGATCATGGGGAACAAGGACATGGCAGACCAATTGAATAACTACTTTGGTCCTGTCTTCACTAAGGAGGACATAAATAATCTTCCGGAAATAGTAGGGGACCAAGGGTCTAGTGAGATGGAGGAACTGAGGGAAATACATGTTAGTAGGGAAGTGGTGTTAGGTAAATTGAAGGGATTGAAGGCAGATAAATCCCCAGGGCCAGATGGTCTGCATCCCAGAGCACTTAAGGAAGTAGCCCAAGAAATAGTGGATGCATTAGTGATAATTTTTCAAAACTTTTAAGATTCTGGATTAGTTCCTGAGGATTGGAGGGTGGCTAATATAACCCCGCATATTTAAAAAAGGAGGGAGAGAGAAACTGGGGAATTATAGACCGGTTAGCCTGACATCGGTGGTGGGAAAACGCTAGAGTCAGTTATCAAAGATGTGATAACAGCACGTTTGGAAAGCGGTGAAATCATCAGACAAAGTCAGCATGGATTTGTGAAAGGAAAATCATGTCTGACGAATCTTATAGAATTTTTTGAGGATTTAACTAGTAGAGTGGATAGGGGATAACCAGTGGATGTGGTATATTTGGATTTTCAAAGGCTTTTGACAAGGTCCCACACAGGAGATTAGTGTGCAAACTTAAATCACATGGTATTGGGGGTATGGTATTGATGTGGATAGAGAATTGATTGGCAGACAGGAAGCAAAGAATGGGAATAAACAGGACCTTTTCAGAATGGCAGGCAGTGTCTAGTGGGGTACCACAAGGCTCAGTGCTGGGACCCCAGTTGTTTACAATATATATTAATGACTTAGATGAGGGAATTAAATGCAGCATCTCCAAGTTTGCGGATGACACGAAGCTGGGCGGCAGTGTTAGCTGTGAGGAGGATGCTAAGAGGATGCAGGGTGACTTGGAGAGGTTAGGTGAATGGGCAAATTCATGGCAGATACAATTTAATGTGGATAATTGTGAGCTTATCCACTTTGGTGGAAAGAACAGGAAAACAGATTATTATCTGAATGGTGACCGATTAGGAAAAGAGGAGGTGCATCGAGACCTGGGTTTCATTGTACACCAGTCATTGAAAGTGGGCATGCAGGTACAGCAGGCGGTGAAAAAGGTGAATGGTATGTTGGCATTCATAGCAAGAGGATTCAAGTACAGGAGCAGGGAGGTACTACTGCAGTTGTACAAGGCCTTGGTGAGACCACACCTGGAGCATTGTGTGCAGTTTTGGTCCCCTAATCTGAGGAAAGACATTCTTGCCATAGAGGGAGTCCAAAGAAGGTTCACTAGATTAATTCCTGGGATGGCAGGACTTACATATGATGAAAGACTGGATCGACTAGGCTTATATCCGCTGGAATTTAGAAGATTGAGGGGGGATCTTATTGAAATGTATACAATTCTAAAGGGATTAGACAGGCTAGATGCAGGAAGATTGTTCCTGATGTTGGGGAAGTCCAGAATGAGGGGTCACAGTTTGAGGATAAAGGGGAAGCCTTTTTGGACCGAGATTAGGAAAAACTTCTTCACACAGAGAGTGGTGAATCTGTGGAATTCTCTGCCACAGGAAACAGTTGAGGCCAGCTCATTGGCTATATTTAAGAGGAAGTTAGATATGGCCCTTGTGGCTAAAGGGATCAGTGGGTATGGAAAGAAAGCAGGTACAGGGTTCTGAGTTGGATGATCAGCCATGATCATACTGAATGGCAGTTCAGGCTCGAAGGGCTGAATGGCCTACTCCTGCACCTATTTTCTATGTTTCTATGTTTCTACATGCTCATTTATGCAAACAGCTAATCAGCCAAATAAACTTGGGCTTCTAGCCAGGTACAGGTATCAATTATAATCGACGTTTCAATGGCAATACGTCATGCACTCAGTGGTATATCTGTACACCTGGTTGTTAATGCAAATATCTCATCAGCCAATCGTGTGGCAGGAACTCGATGCATAAAAGCATGCAGGCACGGTCAAGAGGTTCATTTGTTGTTCAGACCAAACACCAGAATGGGGGAAGAAATGTGATCGAAGTGAGTTCAAGCGTGGAATAATTACTGCTACTAGGCAGGGTGGTTTGAGTATCTCAGAAGCTGCTGATCTCCTGTGATTTTCACACACAACAGTCTCCAGAGTTTACAGAGAACGTGGATGGGCTACAGCAGCAGAAGACAACGGACATACACTCAGTGACCACTTTATTAGTTCAGGAGGTACTCAATGAAAGTGGCTACTGAGTGTACGTAGGTATTGTCTAACGACCGAAGACATGTGTAAAGATAAATCCATTTTGTAGCCGATTGTCTCTAAGGGGATATTAGTATGTTAATGAAGCTACAAGTAAATGCTACCAAAGTTTTCGGTTTCCTAGAAAGATCCTTTACAGATGTGCATAAAGTCATTAAGGGTTTGAGAAGGTGGGTCGTAGTAATGTTCCTGGGGGAGGTGGGGTGGGGATGGTGTCCAAAAGTAGAGAGGGGAAGTATTTGAAAATTACCTGAGGGGCAAGTCTTTCACATAGAGGGAGGTTGGTAAGCTGCTTATGGGCTTCTCCCAGTACATCATTAGGTTGTGTTGGTTGTTAATGCAATTGACATGTTTCAGTCTATGTTTCGATGTGCACGTGATAAATGAATCTGAATCTGTCAGAGGAAACTACAAATGACTATAAAGCATAAGAGTAGGAGTAATTCATTTGGCCCAATGACTCTGGTTCACCACGACAAAGGTATTTTCAACTGCTGAGGTATCTGGTGACTCAGAATATCATCATCAGGTGCCATGCCCAGTTTGAGCTTTGACTGCCATGGCCCACACACTCCTGTTTCGGGTCAAGTGGATCAATTCATTGCTATTCATTTCCAGTTCTCTGGCTGCTGTCTCCATCATCATTTGTCTTTGTCTTCCTCTTGCTTTCTTCCTTTCAATTTTTCCCATAATTACTGTGCATTCTAACTCCTCTTTCCTAATCACGTGTCCAATGAAGTTACGTTGCTTTTTCATGATCTCATACATTATTTCTCTTTTTGTGTTTGCTCTGTTCATGACATCCTTGTTAGATATTCATTTCATCCATGATATTCTTTGCATCCTCCTCAAAAACTATATCTCTGCTGCTACAATTCGTTTCCTCATGTTACTAGATATTGTCCAACATTCTGAGCCATATAACATAACTGGATAAATGTAACATTTCAGTACTCTGAGGTGGGTTGTCATGCCTAGTTTAGTATTGGTCAGTATACTCTTCATTCTCGTAAAGGTGTCTTTTGCCATCCCTATTCTTCTTTTGATGTCCATGTCGCACCTGCCATCTGATGTCAGCTAGCTTCCTAAGTAGCAAAAGTTCTGTTCTTGTTTTATGTCTTCCCCATTTATTCTCAGCCTGCAGATAGGATTCTCCTTCTTTTTGGATATCACCATACATTCTGTCTTTTTGCAATTGATAGATAGACCTATTTTTGCACTTTCTTCACCAATTACATCAATTAGGTTTAGAGTTCTTCCTCCGTACTTGCAACTAATATAGAATATTAAATAGACTCAGAATATAGAAATTTTTATTATCAATTAACATTGGTAAATGTCTATCAACTTGTATCACACAGTTACCCATTTAAAGCAGGAATTAAAATTTGAGTATTTTTATATGTTTAGAAGTCTCTTTGACAGGTACATGGACTCAGTACCAGGTTATTATTGACAGCATCAATGTGATATAGAGGGGTATAGACAGGGCAAATGCAAGCAGGTTTTTTCTACTGAGGTTAGGTGAGTCTAGAACTAGAGGTCATAGGTTAAGGGTGAACAGTGAAATGCTTACAGGGAGTCTTCACTCAGAGCACGGCGTGAATGTGGAACAAGCTGCCAGCGGAAGCGATCCACACGTGATTCTTTTCCTTCCGATTCAATGGAGATGTCAGATGAAATGGGGCATAAACCTGTACAAAGAGCTGGTTTCTGTGCTGCAATTATGTCATTGTTCGTTGTAAGAGATTTGGCAGCCCTGTTAACATGATGACATGGAATCATAGATTCAGAGAGCACAACAGCATAGAAACAGGCTTTTTGTCTCATCCTCTGCAAGCCAAACTGTTATTCTGTCTTGCCTCATTAACCCTTGCTCGGACCAGAGCACTCCATACCCCTCCCATCCCCTCCCATCCATGTACCAATCCAGAAGACCTAAGGCACCGGTGACCCCTGTTTCCATCCAGGGGGTCAGTGTGGACATGGTGGAGGATTACAAATACCTGGGGATAGGAATTGACAATAAACTGGACTGGTCTAAGAACACTGAGGCTGTCTACAAGAAGGGTCAGAGCCGTCTCTATTTTCTGAGGAGACTGAGGTCCTTTAACATCTGCCGGACAATGCTGAGGATGGTCTACGAGTCTGTGGTGGCCAGTGCTATCATGTTTGCTGTTGTGTGCTGGGGCAGCAGGCTGAGGGTAGCAGACACCAACAGAATCAACAAGCTCATTCGTAAGGCCAGTGATGTTGTGGGGATGGAACTGGACTCTCTGACGGTGGTGTCTGAAAAGAGGATGCTGTCTAAGTTGCATGCCATCTTGGTCAATGTCTCCCATCCACTACATAATGTACTGGCTGGGCACAGGAGTACATTCAGCCAGAGATTCATTCCTCTGAGATGAAACACAGAGCGTCATAGGAAGTCATTCCTGCCTGTGGCCATCAAACTTTACAACTCCTCCCTTGGAGGGTCAGACGCCCTGAGCCGATAGGCTAGTCCTGGACTTATTTCATAATTTACTGTCATAATTTACATATTACTATTTAACTATTTATGGTTCTATTACTATTTATTATTTATGGTGCAACTGTAACGAAAACCAATTTCCCCCGGGATCAATAAAGTATGACTATGACTATGACTTTGAAATTTCTCTTAAATGTTAAAATCGAACCTATATCTACTACTTCCACTGGCAGTTCTTTCTGCACCCCTCAGAATATTTTGTCTATTATCACATCTCCCCTCATTCTCCTCTCCAGGGAATAAAGTCCTAACCTATTACTCAAATTCTCAAGTTGCAGCAACACCCTTATGAATTTCCTCACTACCCCTCCAGCATCTTTCTTGTAGGTAGGTGAAATTTGGCCTCACCAACATCTTGTACAGCGTCACTATAACATCCCAACTCCTGTATTCAGTACTTTTATTTATGGGACAGACCCTTCCAGCACAATAAACCCCACTGTCCAGCAACCCACCTAGTCTAATCATGTTGTACGTCCACCGTTGATGTCGATGAAGACTTGGACACCATGCTGATGGTGTCGAGACTAGCGTTTGATTTGGATTTAAGTGAGGGAGAGTTGTGCGGCCTCACTCTCTCTTCCCAATTCCCATCTGGATCCAGTGGCAAGACAAAAGTCGAGACGGCTGGAGATGGGACTAGGCGTAGTGGATGACCAGGACAACTTCTGTGTCTTGTCGTGCTCTACACGTTCCACGATGCTTGCAGAGACTGCCTTCTTGACTGTAGGACCTTCCATTGGCCTCGTCCGCTCAATCCGCTGAATGTGAAGTCTAATCATAGAATAATTTACAATGGCCAATTAACCTGCTAACCAGTATTTCTAAAGAATGTGGGAGGAAACCAGAGCACCCGGAGAAAACCCAGATGTTTCACAGGGAGAACATACAAACTCCTTACAGCCAGCGTCGGAATTGAACTCCAAGCTCTGAAATGACCCAAGCTGTGATAGAGGTGCACTATCTATTATGCCACCGCGGTACCCTATCAAACCCAATGCGCCAAAACCTCTCAGGATTCCCATGGAGCTCCAGGTGTGCAAAAATGCCCTGTGTAACTGGCAGCAGGAGCTCATATCTCACATTCTTTTGAATTAACAGTTTGCCTGCTTATATCTCCTGGAGTCATTCTTAACTTTGTATATTCCATTAAGTTTGATATGAGCTTTGGTATTACCTCATAGTCCCTCGTGTATTGTTTACCCCAAGTAACTGGCGGCACAGAGGCGTAGCGATTAGCGCGACACTATTCCAGCCCAGGGTGTCAGAGTTCGGAGTTCACTGACCGTCTGAAAGGAGTTTGTATATCCTTCTTGTGAACATATGGATTTCCTTTGGGTGCTCTGCTTTCCTTCCACGGTCCAAAGATGCACTAGGTCATTGTGAATTATTCTGTGATTCGGCTTATTTGGCTAGAAGGGCCTGTTTCGTGCCGTGTCTTAAAATAAAATAACTCTTGCTGCCTCTCCGCAAGGGTGGCATAAAGTTGATACAATGCTTTAGTCACAAACATGAGAAAATCTGCAGATGCAGATGTGTGTGTTGTGACAATGTTTCAGTAACATTTTGCCATGTTAAGATTCTGATACAGATTGTTCTGCCACAAACACAAATCCATAATTAGACTTTTGAAATGTTTACTAAGTTTGATAATCATTATGGGTCTTCCTTGTTACACCTGCAGTTTTGATCTTTCCTTTTTGCTGATGAAGTATAAAGTTTAAACACAAGAGAGTCAGCTGATGCATCAGCTCTTATTCCGGCTTCTTTCTCTTTCCTCTCCAGTCCTAATGACCTGAAACGTTGACTGTTGATTCATCTCCATAGACGCTGCCTGGCCTGCTGAGTTCCTCCAGCATTTTGTGTTTGTTGCAAAGTATAAAGTTGTTTCCTTGGAAAAAATGTGCAAAGGCTTAGTGACGGCAACGGTGTCCGAAGAAATGGCCTCAAGAGTTGGACTCTTGTAGCAAGAATGTAAATAATATGGAGTATTGCCTTGGGACAGCATTGAGAAAGGATTGTGTAGGACATATGGAAGACAAATGGGAAAGAACAAATTAAATTGAATGCAGAATGGGATTGACTTTAAACATTAGATCAGAACATTAACAGTTCCAATTTAGAAGACCAAGAATGCTCCAGACAGAAAGTGCAGAAACGAAGCAAGACGGCAGAAAGGTAGACATCTTCAATGAAGAGCCATCAAGTCTGAGAATAGTACTGATTACCATTATTGAGATAGATAAAGATGGAAATCAATAAATCATTTCAGGAAGATGAAAAAATCTGCCGATGCTGGAAATCCAAAGCAACACACACACACAGGCCCTTTGGCCCACAATATGGTACCAACCTGTTCACCTACTGTAAGACCTATCTAACCATTCCCTCTTTCATAACCTCCCATCTTCTTTTATCCATGTGCCTATCTAAGAATTTGATTCTACCACCAACCCTAGAAACACGCTCCACATACTTACCACTTCTCATCTTCCTTTTCTCCAAAGAGAAAAGCCCTAGCTCGCTCGACCTATCCTTATAAGACATGTTCTCTAATCCAGGCAGCATCCTGGTAAATCTTCTCTTGACCCTCTCTAAAGCTTCCACATCCTTCCTATAATGAGGCAACCAGAACTGAACTCAGTACTCCCAGTGTGAGTCCAACCAGAGTTTTATAGACCTTAATGCTACCATGCTGCTTTTGAACTCAGTGCCCCTGACTAATGAAGGCCAACACACCATTGGCTTTTATCCACTTGCGAACTGTTCATTCTTCAGATTTAAGCTTGAAATCAATCCCATACTACATTTTAATTTAATTTGGTCTTCAACACGCCTTGCAAAACTGTTATGGTAATGTCGTAGTTAGCACAACGCTTCACAGTCCCAGCAGCCCTGGTTCAATTCCTGCCGCTGCCTGCAAGGAGATTGTACGTTCTCCCCGTGGGCTTCCTCTGGGTTCTCTGGTTTCCCCCCACAATCCAAAGACATACTGGTTGGTAGATTACTCGGTCATTGTAAATGGTTCCATGATTAGGTTAGGATTAATTTGGGGGACTGTAGGGTGGCATGGCCTATCCTTCACGTATCTCAACAAACAAATAAAATCCCCATATTAACGGCAATTCCTCACAAAGCTGGAAGAAGGTCATGAGCTTAGAACCATATTTGCTGACATTAGAGCCATATTATTCTGTGCCTGGATTTTGTATGTGCTTGTCCAAATGCTTCTTAAATATAATGATTGTACCTGAATCCACCACCCCAATATTAAGAAAGGATGTGCTGGCAATGCAGTGGTTCCAGAGGAGGTTTATGAACATGATCCTGGGAATCAAAGGGTTAAAGTATGAAGAGCATTTGATGTCTTTGGGCCTGTACTCGCGGGAGTTTAGAAGAATGGAACCTTCCAAATATTGAAAGGCCTAGACCGCGTGGATGTGGAAAGAATGTTTCCAGTCGTGGGAGAGTCTAGGTCCAAAGGGCACAGCCTCAGAATAGGAGAGCGTCTCTTTAGAACAGAGATGATGAGAAATCTCTTTAGCCAGAGGATGGTGAATCTGTGGAATTCATTGCTACAGACGGCTGTGGAGGCCAAGTCATTGAGTATATTTATAGCGGCGGTTGATAAGCTTTTATTTAGTTAGGGTGACAAAGGGGAGAATGCAGGTGAATGGGGTTGAGAGGGAAAATAAATCAGCCATGATTGTATGATGGAGTAGACTAGATGGGCTGAATGGCTTAATTCTGCTCCTATGCCTTACATCATCAGGGAGGAGGTACAGAAGCCTGAAGGCACGCACTCAACGATTCAGGAACAGCTTCTTCCCCTCTGCCATCCGATTCCTAAACGGACATTGACTCTTTGGACACTACCTCACTTTTTTTTAATATACAGTATTTCTGTTTTTGCATTTTTAAAAAATCTATTCAAAATATGCAATTGATTTACTTGTTTAATTATTATTATTATTATTTTATTTTATTTATTATTTTTTCTATATTAGGTATTGCATTGAACTGCTGCTGCTAAGTTAACAAATTTCACGTCACACGCCGGTGATAATAAACCTGATTCTGATTACAGTCTTGTAGCTGCAGCCATGAAGCACATCTCCCTTTTGAATTACAGAGGACCTCAGTGCAGTCCAGCTTTAACTGGTAATGTTCAATATAGTGGCTCCCTGCTGAAGCAACTAACTATTGAACAGCATGGTCCATGGTCTGTGATTCGTGCCAAATGAGAAAGCAGCGTGAACTTGGCTCAATTCCCACCTTTCGCAGAAGGGATTGGGGTGAATTGCATATTGTAATCCTCATGCCTGTTTTCAGAGCTATTAGAGTTAGCACCTGAGCTCTACCAAGGTTGGTTGCTAAGTGGATTTTTGAGACAGGGGTACGCAATGAGGCACTGAATCAGAATCAAGATCAGGTTTAATATCACCAACATAGATCATAAAATTTGTTGTATTACAGCAGCAACATATTGCAATGTTTAAAATACAATAAATTACAATAAGAGAGATATATATACATGCATGAAGTGCAAAATAGAGAGCAAAAATAGTGAGGTAGTGTTCATGAATTGATTCATTGTCTGTTCACAGATCTGATGGAGGAGGGGAAGAAGCTGTTCTCAAACAGTGAGTGTGTGTTTTCAGGCTCCTGTACCTCCTCCTTGATGGTAGCTTTGAGAAGAGGGCATGTCCTGGTTGACGTGGGTTATTAATCATGGATGTTGTCTTTCTGAGGCATCGGTTTTGAAGATGGCCTCGATGCCGCAGGGAGGCTAGTACCCATGGTGGAGCTGACTGAGTTCACAACTCCTTGCAACTTTTTCTGCTCCTGCGCCGTGGCCCCTCCATACTAGGCAGTGATGCAACCAGTCAGAATGCTCTCCACGGTTAATCAGTAGAAATTTGTTATTGTCTTTGGTTGCATACTAGATCTCAAATTCCTAATGAAATACAATTGCTGACAAACCTTCTTTGTAACTGCACCGGGATGAATCTTCAGCGATGTTGACACTCAAGTATTTGAAACTGCTCATCCTTTCCCTTTGATGAGTACTGGCGTGCGTTCCTTCAACTTCCCTTTCTTGAGTCCACAATCAATTCCTTGGTCTTAGTGACTCTGAGTGCAAGGCTGCTGTTGCAACATCAATAAAACAGCTGATCTATCTCACTCCTGTACGCACCCTCATCACCATCCGGGATTCTGCTAACAACAGTTACGTCATCGGCAAATTCACCAGATTATTTTCAATATTTAGTATCCAAATTGAAAGGAACTTAATTATTCAGTGGTAAAATAATATCAAAAGTAACATTTAATATTGGAGCCACAGAATTATGGATTTGGGATCAGGAAATTGTGGATTTGTGTGAAATTGAGGAGATACGGGGAAAAGGCAGGAGTTTGGGGCTGAGAGGGAAATGATAAAATAGCAGAGGAGACTTGATGGGCCAAATGGCCTAATTCTGCTCCTATATCTTATGATCTTATGATTTCCTTTTGTGTTGAGGAATTGTCCCCAAAGTTAGAGAAAACTGATTGAACTGAAAATTGAGGGCAGGTTTATAGCTCCCTGGCCTTCTCCAGATGGACAACCCTTTCTATGGAGAGTATGAAAAGTACAATGAAACTTTTAATGATATAATAATCCATTTTATGTTGCTCCATTTCAATTACATACAATGATCATCTGGAACTTCAGGACCCATCCTGATCTGTTCGAACAGCAGAAGATTCAAGATGAAAGACTTATTTTTCCGAGTCGCCTGGTGGATTATATTTTGTTGAATCTTTACTTGATGGGTATGTGTTGAGATGATGCAACAAAGGAGAGGCATTTGTTCTTTATTTATCCACCAGATGTTTTTCTCGTTGTCTACACTACACAGAAGGATGTGGGTGTTGAACACTATTGTAAAATTAAGTACATTGTCTGTTCTGGCCTCTAGAGGCACAGTGCCTTTTGTATGAACATCACTTCCTGTATACAGGCAGGTTTTTATATAATTTCCTGCGTGCATTAATTTGGATTCAACTTGAAGCTCGTGGTGGAAAGATATCCATGAACATTCTCTCTTTATTTGCCCTGGAAAGAGCAATATCTGTAAGCACCCCCCCGCCTCGCCTTTTAACTCTACTTCTCAGCTTTTTTTCTCCAGTCCTGCTGAAGGGTTTCGGCCCAGAAGGCTGACTGTACTCTTTTCCATAGATGCTGCCTTATCAGAGGACAATTTACAATGACCAATTAACCTCCCAGCTGGTATGTCTTCGGACTGTGGGAGGAAACCGGAGCACCTGGAGGAAACCCACACGGTCACAGGAAAAACATACAAACTCCTTACAGATAGCGGCAGGAATTGAATCATCACCTATTGTTATTATTATTGAAGATATTGTCGTGCCATGAGTTTACTCTTGTTTACACAGCATAGTTATGGAGAATGATGGCATGAACACTGATTTCTCCCTGTGATAAATAAAAATTATTCCCTCCCCCTTCCCTCTTCTTCTGTTTTCCATTGGCCTCTTACCTCTTCTCACCTGCCTTTCACTTCCCCCTGATGTCCCTCCTCTTTCCCTTTCTCTCATGGTCCACTCTCCTCTCCTCTCCAACCCTTTGCCTTTCCCACCCACCTGGCTTCAGCTTCAAGCTGGCCTCCCTCCCCTCCCTCTACCTTTTTATTCTCGCGTCTCCCCCCTTCCTTCCCAGTCCTGATGAAGGGTCTCAGGCCAAAACGTTGAATATTTATTCATTTCCATGGATGCTGCCTGACCTTTCGTGTTCCCTCAGTATTTTGTGTGTGTTGCTCTGGATTTCCAGCATCTGCAGAATCTCTTGTGTTGTTCATTAGCCGAGGCTGTTTTATTTAAGCAATGATATGCTGCTGAATAACATGATTTGATTGATATCTATGGAGTCTCTAGAAAGACATTGAGATAAGATAACATTTTAAAGATTAGTTTTATTTGTCACATGTGCATTGAAACATAAAGTGAAACGCGATGTTAGGCTGAATGACCAACAAGCCCGAGGATATGCTGGGGTCAGAAGCAAGTGCCACTGCGTTTCTGGGGCCAACATAGCAGGTCCGCAACTTACTTACCCCAATGCATACTTTGGAATGCGCGATGACACCAGAGCACCCATAGGAAACCCACGTGGTCACAGCGAGAACATACAAGCTCCTTACGGACAGCGGGAAGCATGGAACCTGATGTTAAAGCTGGCACTGGAAGGTGTTACACTAACCACTACACTGCTGGGCTGCCCGTGGTACTTAGCCCAACTACAGCAGTCTCTGACTTAGAGAAAGAGCAACATTGTCTCTTCAAACAGATCCATTCTCCTAAACTTCCATTGGGGAACCGAAAGATAGAAAAGTGGTTGTGTCTTTGTAAAGTTCAGGAAGTGGTATTGTACTGCCCTTGCTGAGGTGTGGTAGCATCAACTAGACAGTCAGCCAAGCTTCGTTGAAAAATAACCTGAGAGTCAGATTGTAGCATCCTCTCTCCTTGGGGCTATTGCAGACTCAATAGCAAGACTTTGTTAATAAGGAATGAAAATGAAAAGCAACAAAATACAGGGCAATTACCAAGCTGTTCCATTCACACAAGTAAATATATACTGGTAAGTAAGAAATTAGTTAAGTTTCCTGCAGGTAAATAATATAAGATTCTGACAACTAACTACTACAGATAAGTGTTATTTGTAAACCATTAGCATCTGGGTTAGTGACTAATAAACTCACAAATAACATCCTATTTCAGCAAAATCTTATCGACACCTTTTGATTAACTTCAAAACAATATAACATCAACTTATAAGCAATACTTCTGCCGGAGAAACACCAGGATGGCTTTAGATAGAAACTTTTTTTGCTTCTAACATATTCCTCTGGCCTTCTGCCAGCCAAAGTGCTTTCCTATTTCTTACTTCCTGGCTGCACAAAAAGTGACCTTAAACGGATTTAAAACTGCTCATTTAAAAGTAAAAGCTGAATGTACTTAAGCAGGTAGAAAAAAATCTTAAGTCAATTGTCTGAAGGGCAGAACAGTTATAAGTAGGCTCCTTGTCCTTTAGTGGTCTTTACTCTCCACTGATATTGAAAGGGAGTTTTTATTTACCAAGAAACTCCACGATTTGGAGGTTTGATTAGGTTTGGTGGCCTCGTTGCAGCATCTGTATCCCAGACATTGAGGGACAGATTAGCTCAGAATCTGAATCAGATTTATTGTCCCTGACATACGTCATGCATTTTGATATTTCTGGCAGCAGTATAGCGCAACAGATATATATACTATAAATTATAATAAAATATACAGTACTGTGCAAAAGTCTTAGGCACATATATGTTGCTATGGTGCCCAAGTCTTTTGCACAGTATTATAGTAATTTTACGTATTGCTCTGTACTGCTGCCACAAACAAAAAAATCATGACATATGTGAGTGATGGTGAACCTGATCTTGATATGCATCTCTGTTATGGACATAGAGTGGAAAGCGGGCAGGGAGAGGGGAATCATGGTTGGGGAAAAAGGGAAGACTGAGCTGAAAGCACCAGAGAGACATTCTCTAATGATCAATAAACCAATTGTTTGGAATCAAGTGACCTTGCCAGGTGTCTCAGGGCTGGGTGTGTCTGCACCTGCAGCATCCCCTGGCCCTGACACTCCTTCTCTGCCACCTGTCCACACCCCTCCCTCGGTGCTCCACCCCCACCATTCTCAACATCCTTTGCTCTGTATCCGCTCCACGCTAACAAATACAATACTGTGCAAAAGCATCTCTGTTATGGACATAGAGTGTGAAGCTTCCGATGTGGCCTTCTATATATTGGTGAGACCTGACGCAGACTGGGAGACCGCTTTGCTGAACACCTACGCTCTATCCGCCAGAGAAAGCAGGATATCCCAGTGGCCACACATTTTAATTCCACATCCCATTCCCATTCTGACATGTCTATCCACGGCCTCCTCTACTGTGAAGATGAAGCCACACTCAGATTGGAGGAACAACACCTTATATTCCGTCTGGGTAGCCTCCAACCTGATGGCATGAACATCGACTTCTCTAACTTCCGCTAATGCCCCACCTCCCCCTCGTACCCCATCCGTTATTTATTTATATACACACATTCTTTCTCTCTCTCTCTCTCCTTTTTCTCCCTCTGTCCCTCTGACTATACCCCTTGCCCATCCTCTGGGTCCCCCCCACCTTGTCTTTCTTCCCGGACCTCCTGTCCCATGATCTTCTCATATCCCCTTTGCCAATCACCTGTCTAGCTCTTGGCTCCATCCCTCCCTCTCCTGTCTTCTCCTATAATTTTGGATCTCCCCCTCCCCCTCCCACTTTCAACTCTCTTACTAACTCTTCCTTCAGTTAGTCCTGACGAAGGGTCTCCGCCTGAAATGTCGACTGTACCTCTTCCTACAGATGCTGCCTGGCCTGCTGCGTTCACCAGCAACTTTGATGTGTGTTGCAAGAAATGTGAGCTAATGTTCGTGTGTTTATTGTCCATTCAGAATGCTCCTGAAGCACTTACATTGGACGAAGCAGGTTTGGAAATTCTGCTCTATCTCCTGGCTGGTATTTATCCTACTATCACTAAAACTGATCTTTTTGATTTCTATTTGTGGCAGTTTATAATCATATGAGTATTTTTGAAATATAGGCTGTTTACAACAATACTGAGATACAATGAGTCTCAAAATGCCAAAGTGTAATAGCAAAGAACACACCAAAATTCAAAAGAGCATTAAAAAATAGAAGTAACAGCAAGCTGCATATACTTTAAAAGCTAGCTTTATTTAAGCCAGAAAATGCCAGCTTCCATTGTTCGAAATCAGTGAAACCATGCTGAAAGAATAAAGGGAGTAAAATTGAAAAAATGTGAAGATGTATCAATGCTGCCTATATAATTGACTAAAAGTGATTGAAAGATGGAGGGCTACGTGGGAAGGAAGGTGTAGATTGATCATTGAGGAGGTTAAAAGGTCGACACAATATTGTGTATGTTCTATGTTCTTTCCAACAATTTGCCTTGTCAAGGTGCTATGTGTTCAGGTCAACTTGCCTGTACCAGTGCGGAAAGAGAACAAGACCTTCTGAGAGTTGGCCAGCTGAATTACACAGCAATAATGACTCAATTGTCCTAAAACCCTGCCAAATTAGGCATTGTGATTGTGCTGATAAAACTACATTGATAAGAGGAACAGGAATACCGCACTACTGTAGGTAGATATTTAGCCTGCTGAGAGAAAGGGAACTGTTGTAAATCCTATCCTAATCAGATAATATAACCAAACAAACATGAAACACTAGGAATCATCACGGTACCTGAGAGTCTCGCATAAATTAGTTGTAATAGTTGTCTCATAGGGACTTAATTGGTAAGGACATCAAAGGCAATGGGGAGAAGACAGGAGAAAGGGAAAATAAATGGCCACAATCAAATAGCAGAGCAGACTCGATGGGCTGAATGGCCTAGTTCTGCTCCTATGTCTTATGGTCTACACATCATATCTTCGTTCTGCCCCTGCTGTGCTATGTGGGTATAATCTTTTATGCCTTAGTCCCTCCTGTCAAGATAGCTCAACTAAAGACCTGTAACCGTAAAAGGAAAATATTCTGCAGAATAACACACGTGACATCAACTTGTATAATGCAGTCAGACAGGTGCTCTTGAACTCTTTTCCGGAATTTTTACTGCATTTACACCTCACATTTCCCCTGGCAGTATTTCACAGGGGAAGTGAAACAATACTCATGCATTAAGTAGTGGGATTAGTTATCACAATCTGAGATGGAGAGAGTTTGAGTGGATGTGAGTCACAGCCCCCTGTGAGACAGTTGCTGTCAGTGCATTGTCTATTATAATGGCTGCCTCGCCTTCCGGCTGCCCAAGGACCCTTCTGTCCTCTGAGCTGAGGCAATTAAAGTGGATGCTTGCCATGCCAATAATTTCCTACTATTGAGCAATAATTCTGTACCACTTGAAAGAAGCTTGTGATAATAAATGCAAGCTGCCTTATATGTCAATCTTGCAATGATCTAAATCATTCTGCAAGCTTAACTCTTTAAGATAAGTGGCAAACGAAATAATTAAAAAAGTCTCGAACTAATTCAGTGCCCTGCTCCTCACGTGAAATAGGAGTTATTTTAGGGTATTATTCATTTTCTTAAATTTGCAATTGACATAACGTAAATAAAAACAGTACTTGCAATAAAAATAAGGATCTATTGACCCATATCTTTTATTAAAATTCCTATTATTTCTTCAGATTCAGATTTCTTTATCATGTGTATATCAAAAACATACAGTGAAATGCATTGCTTGCGTTAACATGAATTGTGTTAATATAAGTTGATGTAATATAAAGAAAAATAGTAATTTTACTAAAATGGTTGGTGTAAATTAAACAGGCAACTTTTTGAAGTAGCTCAGCTTCAGGTGGGGTAAAGGGAGGCGAGGGTCCTGGCATAGGTGGAGCAGATAGTGAGGACAAGAATTCAGAATCAGAATCAGGTTTATTTGACTTCTTTGATGTAAAATATGTTACTTTGCTGCAGCAGTACTGTTCAAAGGTAAAAAGATTGCTATAAATCACAAAATAAATGAATAGTACAAAAATAGGGAATAGCGAGTTACTGTTTGTGGGTTCATGATGGCAGAGACCAGGAAGTTGTTCCTACAACTTCAAGTATGGCTCTTCAGGCTCCTGTATCTCCTCCCTGATGGCAGCAACGAGAAGAGGATATGTCCTGGATGGTGATTGATGTTGCCTTCTTGATTCACTGCCTTTTGAAGATATTCTCAATGGTGATGAGGGTTGTGCCTATGATGAGCTGGCTAAGCCAATGGCCCTCTTCCACCTCTTGCAATCCTCTGATTTGGAGGCACCATACTTGGCAGTGATGAAGCCATTCAGGAGAATGCTTTCCCCCATATATCAACGGAAATCTGCAAGGGTCTTTGATAATGTGCCAATTCTCTTCCAGCTCCTAAGTAGAGCCATTGGTGCACCTTCTTCAGGAAGAAGGTCCTTATTCCGAGTTTATTCATTAGCCTATAGATCATCTTCAAGGACTCTTCGTCTCACGTTCTTGATTTTTTTTATATATAGGCATCCATTAGTCCCATGGGACCATGGATTTGCGCCTTGGAAGGTTTCCAGGGCACAGGCCTGGGCAAGGTTTCATGGAAGACCAGCAGTTGCCCATGCTGCAAGTCTCCCCTCTCCACGCCACCGATGTTGTCCAAGGGAAGGGCACTAGGACCCATACAGCTTGGCACCGGTGTCATTGCAGAGCAATGTGTGGTTAAGTGCCTTGCTCAAGGACACAACACGCTGCCTCAGCCAATATTTATATATTGCTTATTTATTTAATGCTATTATTTCTTTCTTTTTGTATTTGCAGTTTGTGTCTTTTGCACACTGTTTGAATACCCAAGTTGGTGAGGTTTTTCATTGATTCTCATTATTATTCTATTATAGATTTATTGAGTATGCCCGCAAGAAAATTAATTTCAGGGTTGTATATGCTGACATACATGTACTTTGATAAAAAACTTACTTTGATCTTTGAACTTTTCTCCTTATCTGTGATTAAAATTTGGATTTATTTTTCAATCCATTGTTAATCTCTATTCACCCCTCAAAATATTACTGGGGAAACAAGGTGGCTAAAAACTGTAAACAGCACATAATGGAAGTAATTCACTAATTTAGGTGGTTAGTTGTGCCCAGTCTTTGAAGAGTTTTAGTGGAAATTTCAAGATTCAAGTTCATTTATTATCAAAATATATATAGATTATACAACCTTGAGATTTGCTTGCTCACGAAGCAAGAAACCCGAAATAACCCAATTTAAAGAATTAAAAGGAATAAAATTTAAAATAAAAGACTAACAATTGACATGCAAAAGAAAGAAAAAAAATACAAATCATGCAAACATTTGAAGTGAACAACAGTATTCCAAACCAAAAATGAGTCCTCAGATCCAAGCCCCGGAGCAGCCCAGAGTGGGCCCATAGCCTTGCTTATCAGTTCATCATATTAGTGGACATGGAGCACTGCGGCTGGGCTGTCTTCACCATAGTGGAGAATGAGCAAAATCGCCTCCCACCCCGAATGACACCCTGTCTTTTCAGTCTATCTAGACCGGCATTTAAATTGACCAAATGACGGAACAGCAAAGGCTTCTGCGCCCTGGAGAGAGGAGTGAAGACCGCGGAGAGCGGGCAAAATCTGGGGTAGTGTTTAAATTGTCTAAATAGTGCTTTGTACCTTGCACTAGGGCCCAGGCACTGCTGGTGTGAAAGGCTCCGGTCCTAGACCACGCTGCCCAGTGACTCGCTTCAGGCTCAGGTTTTGCCGCACAGCATGAAGCCGCTCTCAAGCACTTCCAATCAGCGTGGCGCCCAGCAAGATCCAACCTCACATTGGGTTAGTGGTATGAGCATCGAAATCAAATCTCCTCTGCCCAGGCCTTGATTTCTCCTTGCACCTAGAGCAATCCAACCTCACTCCTGGGCCAGTTGTATGGGCATCGGAATTCCCTCTGCATCAATTCATCCCCCAAACTCACCTTGCTATCACTCGCCCCTTTACTGTTTGCAGCGATAATTTAACACGACTTACCTCAGAAAAGGTATTTTTAGTGATGTTCTGGTTAAGATGACACCACCGAATGTGTGTGACAGCTTCCTGGTAGCTAAAAAAACTAAGAAATTTAGGAGGTACTCTACCTCCTCATCTTGAAATATGCAGGGAGAATGTACAAGATTTTTACAGCAACCCTCAATCCCAATCCAAAAGGAACTGCTGGCAATCCACAACCATTCCTCTCCCCAACCTCATCACCACCATCACCCCACTGAATGTTCAGAATGAGCGTGTGTATGTCCGACTAAGTACATCTTTCCCTCCCCCCCCCTGCATTCCGCAGGGATCGCTCCCTACACAACTCCCTTGTCCATTCGTCCCCCGCATTCCTCCCCACTGATCTCCCTCCTGGCACTTATCCGTGTAAGCGGAACAAGTGCTACACATGCCCTTACACTTCCTCCCTTACCACCATTCAGGGCCCCAAACAGTCCTTCCAGGTGAGGCAACACTTCACCTGTGAGTCGACTGGGGTGATATACTGCGTCCGGTGCTCCCGATGTGGCCTTTTATATATTGGCGAGACCCGACGCAGACTGGGAGACCGCTTTGCTGAACATCTACGCTCTGTCCGCCAGAGAAAGCAGGATCTCCCAGTGGCCACACATTTTAATTCCACATCCCATTCCCATTCTGACATGTCTATCCACGGCCTCCTCTACTGTAAAGATGAAGCCACACTCAGGTTGGAGGAACAACACCTTATATTCCGTCTGGGTAGCCTCCAACCTGATGGCATGAACATCGACTTCTCTAACTTCCGCTAGGCCCCACCTCCCCCTCGTACCCCATCTGTTACTTATTTTTATGCACACATTCTTTCTCTCACTCTCCTTTTTCTCCCTCTGTCCCTCTGAATATACCTCTTGCCCATCCTCTGGGTCCCCCCCCCTTGTCTTTCTTCCCGGACCTCCTGTCCCATGATCTTCTCGTATCCCCTTTTGCCAATCACCTGTCCAGCTCTTGGCTCCATCCCTCCCTCTCCTGTCTTCTCCTATCATTTTGGATCTCCCCCTCCCCTTCCAACTTTCAAATCCCTTACTCACTCTTCCTTCAGTTAGTCCTGACGAAGGGTCTCGGCCTGAAACGTCGACTGCACCTCTTCCTAGAGATGCTGCCTGGCCTGCTGCGTTCACCAGCAACTTTGATGTGCGTTGCTTCCTTGATTTATTTACTTAAATTTAAGAAATTTTGTGGATATTTTAATTTATATAAATCTATATATGTAAATAGAAATGTAAGAAATGTTGTAAGAGGAGACAATGAACAAGGCCCCTGCACAGCATGTGCAGCATGTGGCCAGTTGCACTGGCAGGCTCAGTGGCTGACAAAGGAAACACTGAGGCTGAACGCTTGTAACTATTGTTCCTTCTTTTAAAATCAGAGCACATTTATAGAGAGATGTCCTCTTAGAACAGAGAAGTGGAGGAATTTCCTTAGCCAGAGAGTGGTGAATCTGAGGAACTCGTTGCTACAGGTGGCTGGGGAGGGCAAATCATTGGGTACATTTAAGGCAGAGGTTAATAGATTCTTGATTGGTCAGGGCATTGATTGGATATGGGGAGAAGGCAGGAGACTGGGTCTGGCCTAATTCTGCTCCTATACCTTATGGTCATGACCTTTATCGTATTCTTACCCATTGCATGAAACTTAAGGTGAAACTTCTTGTGATCAGCACTTATGGGAGGGCAAGCAATTCATTGCCAGGCCATTGGTGAGAAACATGTTATGCAGTAACTTCAAGGGAGCTGAATTTTAAAAGGAAATTAAAGATTAGCTTTATTTGCCAGATGTACAGTGCCTTTAAAAAGTATTCACCCCCCCCCCCCCCCCGGAAGTTTTCATGGTTTATTGTTTTACAACACTGAATCACAGTGGATTTCATTTGGCTTTTTTGACACTGATCAACAGAAAAAGACTCTTTCGTGTCAAAGTGAAAACAGATCTCTACAAAGTGACCTAAATTAATTACAAATATAAAACACAAAATAATTGATTGCATAAGTATTCAACTACTTTAAATATGACACACCAAGTCATCTCTGGTGCAGCCAATTGGTCTTAGGGATCGCATAATTAGTTAAATGGAGATCACCGTGTGCAGCCAATGTGTTTCAATTGATTGTCGTAAAAATACACCTGTGTCTGGAAGGTCCAACTGCTGGTGAGTCAGTATTCTGGCAAAAACTACACTATGAGGACAAAAGAACACTCCAAGCAACCCTGCAAAAAAGTTATTGAAAAGCACAAGTCAGGAGATGGATATAAGAAAATTTCCAAGTCAATGAATATCCCTTGGAGTACAGCTAAATCAATCATCAAGAAATGGAAAGAATATGGCACAGCTGTAAATCTGCCTAGAGAAGGCTGTCCTCAAAAAACTGAGTGACTGTGCAAGAAGATGAGTCATGAGGGAGACCACCAAAAGACCTATGAGATCTCTGGAGGAGTTACAAACTTCAGTGGCTGGGATGGGAGAGACTGCACATACAACAACTGTTGCCTGGGTGCTTCACCAGTTGCAGCTTTGTGGGAGAGTGGCGAAGATAAACCCACTGATGAAAAAAAATCACGTGAAATCTTGGCCAGAGTTTGCTAGACGGCATGTGGGAGACTCTGAAGTCAGCTGTAAGAAGGTTCTATGGTCTAATGAAAGCAAGATTGAGCTTTTTGGCCATCAGATTAAACGCTTTGTTAGGCATAAGCCAAAACTCTGCACATCATCAAAAACACACCACCCCTACTATGAAGTCTGGTGGTGGCTGCATCATGTTGTGGGGATGCTTCACTGGAACACTTGTGAAGGTAGAGAGTAAAGTAAATGCAGCAAAATACAGGGAAATCCTGGAGGAAAACCTAATGCAGTTTGCAAAAGAACAATGACTTTGGAGAAGATTTGTTTTCCAGCAAGACAATGACCCTAAGCATAAAGCCAAAGCTACACAGGAATAACTTAAAAACAACAAAGTTAATGTCCTGGAGTGGCTACATCAGAGTTCAGATCTCAATCCAATTGAGAATTTGTGGCTGGACTTGAAATCCTCATGCAATCTGACAGAGCTTGAGCAGTTTTGTAAAGAAGAATGGGGAAAAATTGCAGTATCCAGACGTGCAAAGCTGATAGAGACCTATCCACACAGACTCAAAGCTGTAATTGCTGCCAAAGGTGCACCTACTAAATACTTACTTAAAAGGGGTGAATAATTATGCAATCAATTATTTTGTGTTTTAGATTTGTAATTAAATTAGATCACTTTGTAGATATCTGTTTTCACTTTGACATGAAAGAGTCTTTTTCTGTTGATCAGTGTCTAAAAAGCCCAGATCAAATCCACTGTGATTAAATGTTGTAAAACAATCAAACATGAAAATATCCAAGGGGGGGGTGAATACTTTTTATAGGCACTGTACATCAAAATATCGAAACATACAGTGAAATGCATCGTGGATGTGCTTGAAGCAACCCACAAGTGTCACTATGGTTTTCTGACCAATAAAGCACGTTACCAAGTGGTTAAGGCATTTGACTAGCGATCTGAAGGTCACTAGTTCAAGCCCCCGCTGAGGTAACGTGTTGTGTCCTTGAACAAGGCACCTAACCACACAGTGCTCTGTGACGACACTGGTGCCAAGCTGTATTGGCCCTTGCCCTTCCCTTGGGCAACATCGGTGTCGTGGAGAGGGGAGACTTGCAGCATGGGCAACTGCCGGTCTTCCATACAACCTTGCCCAGGCCTGCGCCCTGGAGAGTGAAGACTTTCCAGGCGCAGATCCATGGTCTCGCAAGACTAACGGATGCCTTTTTATAGCAGGCCAACAAATTACTGACTCGAACCTGTACATCTTTGGAATGTGGGAGGAAACTGGAGCTTCGAGAGGAAACCCATGCAGTCACAGAGCGAATGTATAAACAGTGGTGGGAACTGAACCCCCATCATATAGCTGGCACCATTACCCTACCCACTACACTATTGTGCCACTCATGCTGGAATTCTTAAAATTTGGAGGGAAAGAAGAACAATCTGCCTCTCGCTTAGCATCACTGACTGGGAATTTAAAAAAAAGCTTCCTTCTTTCCATTAAATTACAATTGGATCCTGGATTTCCTCTCTTGCAGACCCCAGTGAGTCTGGATTGGGTAGAACATCTCCTTCACAATCTCCATCAGCACAGGAACAGGGATATGGACTAAGCCCCCTGCTCTACTCACTTTAAACCTATGACTGTGTGGCTAAGTGCAGCACGAACACTGTATACGTTTACTGATGACTCCACTGTTGCGGGCTGCATCAAAGGGTGTGATGAATCAGCATAGAGGAAGGAAGATTGAAAATTTGGCTGAGTGGTGTAATAGTAACCTCTCACTCAATGTCATTAAGACCAAGGAACTGATTGTAGACTTCAGGAGAGGGAAACCAGAGGTCCATGAGCCAGTAATCATTGGAGGATCAGAGGTGGAGAGGGTCAGTAACTTTAAGTTCCTGGGTGTCACTATCCCAGAGGACCTGTCCTGGACCCATCATGTAAATGTAATTGCAAAGAAAGCACCACAGCATCTCTACTTCCTTAGGAGTCTACAATTATTCAGCATGACATCAAAAACCTTGACAAACTTCTATAGCTGTGTGGTGGGAAGTGTATTGTCCGGCTGCATTATGTCCTGGTATGGTATGGAAACACCAATGCCTTCGAGCAGAAAATCCTACAAAAGGTAGTGGATTTGGCCAAGTACATCACGGGTAAAGCACTCCCAACCATTGAGCACATCTACATGAAAGGTTGCCGTAGAAAAGCAGCATCCATCATCAAAGATCCTCACCACCCAGGCCATGCTCTTTTCTCGCTGCTGCCTTCAGGAAGAAGGTACAAGAGCCTCAGGTCTCACATCACCAGGTTCAAGAACAGTTACTACCCTTCAATCATAGGCTCTTGAATAAAAGGGGATAACTACACTCATTCTATTTCTAGTGTTCCTACAACTGATGATCTCACTTTAAGGTGTCTTTACCTCATTATTTATTGCTATTTATTTATATTTGCACCTGCATATTTTTGTTGTTCATTGATTCTGTTTACAGTTACTGTTTTATAGATTTGTTGAGTATGCCTGAAGGAGAAAGAATCTCAGGGTTGTATGTCACATATTCAAAAGTTCATTTATTATCAAAGTAGACAACTCTGAAATTCTTCTTCTCCAGATAGCCACAAATCCAAGAAAGAAAAGAATGGCAGCACGATCATCAGCCCCCAAATCCGTCCTGCTCACACAAAAGATGAACAAGAACAGACACATCAGCCCTCATAATCCCTCTCACCTGCACACAAAAGAACCAGAAAGATCGGGTGAAAAACATGGAATATAAAAAACTATAAGACTGAAAAATGTCCATAGTCCAAGTCCATATACAAAACGCAGAAAACCTGGTTAACATTCTCTAGGCAAAGTGGCAGGCCTTGCCCTCTTCGACAGCAGAGCTATCCCACCAGCAAACGAAAGGCAGTCTCCACATTCCAACATGTATGTATCTGATAATACTTAGCCAGACAGTCATGGATGTAAAATGAGTAGAGCAGGGGGCTTAGTCCATCTCCCTGCTCCTCTGCTGATGGAGGTTATGGAGGAGATGTTTTACCCAATCCAAACTCACTGGGGTCTGCAAAGTTACTTTAACTTTGAACTTTGAATTTTTGAATATGGACATGGCTTTCAAACATTGCTGGAACTTGGTACTTGCATTTTTTTTGCCCTTAAAAGAACCATTCATAAAGAGTAGATTTGATAATGGCACAATCTGATGAATTATCCATTGCTGCATCAAGTACCTGAGGAATTCTCAGTTTCCATTCTATCTACTTCCTTACAATTTATTCTGTTGAATC
Organism: Mobula birostris; assembly: GCF_030028105.1. Taxonomy (NCBI): domain Eukaryota; kingdom Metazoa; phylum Chordata; class Chondrichthyes; order Myliobatiformes; family Myliobatidae; genus Mobula; species Mobula birostris. Next base: position 14,285,330 of record NC_092372.1, on the reverse strand, counting down.
CTGATGAAGGGCATTGGCCCAAAGCATTGCTCTTTATTCCTTTCCATAATGCTGCCTGTTTGTGTGGGTTAATCTGGATTTCCAGCATCTACAGAATCACTTGTGTTTATAATTTATTCTCATTGTTTTGGATTAAAATATTAATCAATTCTTTTTTTTACAAATCTCCATTCTTTATCCAATATATTGTCCTTTTGTTTCTCATTTATTGCCTGCATAACAGGATAATCTCTTCCCCCTTCTCTCCATCAGATCTTCAGACACACATGCACACAACTTTCGAACATTTTTCCAGCTTATTTCCATTTTTCATACTCAAGGCAGCCAATATTCAATCCTTTTTCCTCCATTATTAAATCCTAAATGTTGTCAAAGCCACGTGCATTACTGGGAAATCAGAGCACTCTAGCAGGTGGACAGCTGGAACTGGTAATCACGCATGTGAGAATGCATAGTCTAACCAGTTTGGGTTTTTCGATAATTCAATTTAACTCCTTTCCTTTTGTTTCAGTCTTGTCAAATCTTGATCGAAGCATAGCAATGACATGCTCCCTGCTTTCCCTAGTCCACGTTCTGGAAAGATTACAGTGTATATTGACTCTGTAAAGGAGCAGTGTTAATTTGGTATTTAGTTACTGCTTCCAAGCTGCAGTGGAAGCATTAGATTTTAGTTTGAGAGTTTTCCTTGGCCTTGCATTTATTATTTTCCTTTAGTTCTTTACAGTTCTTATTAAAACTCAGTGAATTCTTCATTCCTATTCTCTCTCTCTCTCTCTCTCTGCAGTTGGGACTATCACCAAATTTCTGTCAAATGTAATATTTAGGAAACAAGGTTTTAGATTCCAACTCTGCCAAGGATGGTCCCAAGCCTGGCTGTGGAAGGAGGAGGGTTGGACATGGGGCAAGTAATCCCATCCTATAAAAATCCAGAGCTAAAGAAGCACTAACAGGAGCTCCAAGGACCTCATCCTTGGGAGTGGAAGGATCTTCAAAGATGGGTTACACCTGGGAACGACTTGAAAGACTGGCCCAGGTCTGGTGAGCTGTTGTTGGTGGCCTATGCCCCAACAGGAGTGATGGGCTTAAGTAAGTAAGTTTTACATTCCATAATCCCTCTGAAAAGTATTTCCCTCTGTCATTGGAGATGCTGAATATTCTAAGGTAAGCTGCAAGCACAACAATGCACGAGGAGGTTCTGCAATCCATGAGTTTTCTGAATGAACATGACGCACCATTCCTTAAACAATGAGGAAGTTGCTGGAGCAAATCCCTATGTTTCCATTCCAGCTCCCAGTTCACATCTCCAAATCAGCGAGTTTAGCCTTGCTGTTTGCAAGGACAGCCACTTATCCTTTGCATGGTGTGCTTTAACCTTATAAAGATAAATAATTTCTTTGTTTGTCGCACGAACATTGGAACATGTGTTGTTTGTGTCAAGTCAAATTGGCGAGGATCGTGCCAATGTAGCACGCTCACAGCTCATGAACCCTAATTCATGTGCCTTTGGAATGTGAGAGGAAGGTGGAACACCCAGATTAAACCCACGTGGTCATGGGGAGAATGTACAAATTTCTTACAGATGGCAGCTAGAATCAAACTCAATCTTACAGCTGTTACTGTAAAGCAATGCACTAACCAGTTTTATTTATTTATGTTTTATTTAGAGATACAGTACCATAACAGGCCCTTCCGGCCCTATGAGCGCCACTTCCCAATTACACCTTTGTGACCAATTAATCTATTAATTTGTACGTCTTTGGAATAGAAACATAGAAAACCTACAGCACAATACAGGCCCTTCGGTCCACAAAGCTGTGCCGAACATGTACTTATCTCAGAAATTACCTAGGGTTACTCATAACCCTCCATTTCTCTGAGATCCATGTACCTGTCCAGGAGTCTCTTAAAAGACCCTATCGTATCCGTTTCCACCACCGTCGCCGGCAGCCCATTCCACGCACTCATCACTCCATGTAAAAAACTTACCCCGACATCTCCCCTGTACCTACTTCCAAGCACCTTCAAACTGCGCCCTTGCATACTAGCCATTTCAGCCCTGGAAAAAGCCTTTGACTATCCACATGATCAATGCCTCTCATCATCTTATACACCTCTATCAGGTCACCTCTCATCCTCTGTCGCTCCAAGGAAAAAGGGCAGAGTTCACTCTTTTCTCATAAGGCATGCTTCCCAAACCAGGCAACATCCTTGTAAATCTCCTCTGCACCCTTTCTATGGTTTCCACATCCTTTCTGTAGTGAGGTGACCAGAACTAAACACAGTACTCCAAGTGGGGTCTGACCAGGGTCCTATATAGCTGCAACATTACCTCTCGGCTCCGAAACTTAATCCAACAATTGATGAAGGCCAATGCACCGTATGCTTTCTACACCACAGAGTCAACCTGCGCAGCAGCTTTGAGTGTGCTATGGACTCGGACCCCAAGATCCCTCTGATCGTCCACACTGCCAGGAGTCTTACCATTAATACTATATTCTGCCATCATTTTTGACCTACCAAATTGAACCACCTCACACTTATCTGGGTTAGAAACATAGAAAATAGGTGCAGGAGTAGGCCATTCGGCCCTTCGAGCCTACACTGCCATTCAGTATGATCATGGCTGATCATCCAACTCAGAACCCTGTACCAGCCTTCCCTCCATACCCCCTGATCCCTTTAGCCACAAGGGCCATATCTAACTCCCTCTTAAATATAGCCAATGAATTGGCCTCAATTGTTTCCTGTGGCAGAGAATTCCACAGATTCACCACTCTCTGTGTGAAGAAGTTTTTCCTAATCTCGGTCCTAAAAGGCTTCCCCTTTATCCTCAAACTGTGACCCCTCGTTCTGGACTTCCCCAACATCGGGAACAACCTTCCTGCATCTAGCCTGTCCAATCCCTTTAGGATTTTATACGTTTCAATAAGATCTCCCCTCAATCTTCTAAATTCCAACGAGTATAAGCCTAGTTGATCCAGTCTTTCATCGTATGAAAGTCCTGCCATCCCAGGAATCAATCTGGTGAACCCTCTTTGTACTCCCTCTATGGCAAGGATGTCTTTCCTCAGATTAGGGGACCAAAACTGCACACAATACTCCAGGTGTGGTCTCACCAAGGCCTTGTACAACTGCAGTAGTATCTCCCTGCTCCTGTACTCGAATCTTCTTGCTATGAATGCCAGCATACCATTTGCCTTTTTCACTGCCTGCTGTACCTGCATGCCCACTTTCAATGACTGGTGTACAATGACACCCAAGTCTCGTCGCACCTCCCCTTTTCCTAATTGGCCACCATTCAGATAATAATCTGTTTTCCTGTTTTTGCCGCCAAAGTGGATAACCTCACATTTATCCACATTAAATTGCATCTTCCATGAATTTGCCCATTCATCTAACCTATCCAAGTCACCCTGCATCCTCTTAGCATCCTCCTCACAGCTAACACTGTCACCCAGCTCCGTGTCACCTGCAAACTTGGAGATGCTGCATTTAATTCCCTCATCTAAGTCATTAATATATATTGTAATCAACTGGGGTCCCAGCACTGAGCCTTGCGGTACCCCACTTGTCACTGCCTGCCATTCTGAAAACGTCCTGCTTATTCCCACTCTTTGCTTCCGCTCTGCCAACCAATTCTCTATCCACATCAATACCTTACCCCCAATACCATGTGCTTTAAGTTTGCACACTAATCTCCTGTGTGGGACCTTGTTGAACTCCATATGCCACTACTCAGCCCAGTCTTGCATCCTGTCAATGTCCCGCTGTAACCTCTGACAGCCCTTCATATTATCCACAGCACCACCAACCTTTGTGTCATCAGCAAATTTACTAACCCATTCCTCCACTTCTTCATCCAGGTCACTTATAAAAATCGCGAAGAATAGGGGGTCCCAGGTCAGTAGGTGACTGACCTCCATGCAGAATATGAGCTGTCTACAACCACTCTTTGCCTTCTGTAGGCAAGCCAGTTCTGGAACCACAAAACAATGTCCCCTTGGATCCCATGCCTCCTTACTTTCTCAATAAGCCTTGCATGGGGTACCTTATCAAATGCCCTGCTGAAATCCATATACACTGCATCTACTGCTCTACCTTCATCAATGTGTTTCGTCGCATCCTCAAAAAATTCAATCAGGCTCGTAAAGCACGACCTGCCTTTGACAAAGCCATGCTGACTATTCCCCATCATATTATCATATTATGCCTCTCCAAATGTTCACAAGTCCTTCCTCTCAGTAACTTTTCCATCAACTTACCAACCACTGAAGTAAGACTCACTGGTCTATAATTTCCTGGACTATCTCTACTCCCTTTCTTGAATAATGGAACAACATTCGCAACCCTCCAATCCTTCGGAACCTCTTCCATCCCCATTGATGATGCAAAGATCATGGCCAGAGGCTCAGAAATCTCCTCCCTTGCCTACCACTGTAGTCTGGGTTACATCTCATCCGGTCCTGGTGACTTATCCAACTTGGTGCTTTCCAAAGCTCCAGCACATCCTCCTTCTTAATAACTACATGCTCAATCTTTTCAGTACACTGTGAGTCATCCCTACAATTGCCAAGATCCTTTTCTGCAGTGAATACTGAAGCAAAGTACTCATTAAGTACCTCTGCTATCTCTTCTGGTTTCATACACATGTTTCCACAGTCGCACTTTATTGGTCTTATTCTCTCACGTCTTATCCTCTTGCTCTTCACCTACTTGTAGAATGCCTTGGGGTTTTCCTTAATCCTGTCCGCTAAGGCCTTCTCATGGCCCCTTCTGGCTCTCCTAATTTGTTTTTTCAGCTCCTTCCTGCTAGCCTTATAATCTTCTAGATCTCTATCATTACCTAGTTTTTTGAAGCTTTCATAAGATCTTCTTTTCTTCTTGACAAATTTTACAACAGCCTTTGTACACCATGGTTCCTGTACCCTACCATCCTTTTGCTGTCTCATTGGAACGTACCTACACAGAACTCCATGCAAATATCCCTCGTGGGAATGTGGGAGCACCCGAAGGAAACCCATGTGGTCACAAAGAGAATATACCAGTTTCTTACAAACAGTGGGGGAATTGAACTTGGGTCACTGTCATTGCACTGACTGCTACGCTCCCATGCCCACAGGCATGGAAGCTGGCCAAATCAAGATTAAATTTGAGATAAATCTTAGCTTTTTTGGGTTACAATGATCTTGTGACCACAAAAGAGAGAGAAAAACAATACCTTCAAAGGTGAGCTTGGATCAGAAGGCTTTGAATTTTTGGTTACTGTGATATAAAAGAAAGCAGAAGACCTCTTGGACTAGATATTTACCTGTTCCAGTCGAAAAGGTGGATAATTAGATTTAGGAGCAGGAGTAGGTCATTTGGCCTATTGAATCTGTTGTGCTATTTAATAATGGCCGATGTTCTATCCCTCTCAATGCCATTCTCCCGCCTTCTCCCCATAATCTTTGACACAATCACTACTTAAATATCTTTGATACCCTTACTAATCAAGAACATATTAACCTCTGCTTTAAATATACTCAATGACTTGGTCTATACAGCAGTCTGTGGCAATGAATTCCTCAGATTCACTACCCTTTTTCCTCCTCATTTCTGTTCTAAATGGACATTCCTCTATTTTGAGGCAATGCCTAGACTCCCCACTATAGGAAGCTTACTCTCCATGTCCACTCTATCTTGGCCTTTCAATATTTGATATGTTTCAACGAAAGCATGTTCCCTGCCGCCCCCCCGTATTCTTCTAAACTCCAACTAGTGCTGGCCCAGAGCCATCAAACAGTCCCATTACGTTAACCCTTTCATTCCCGAAATGATTTTCATGAACCTCCTCTGTAACCTCTACAATGACAACAGACCTTCTTATTGACAAGGGGCCGAAAACTGCTCACAATAATCTATCTTATTGCTTGGCGCCTGCTAACACAAGGTTTAAGGGATGGTTCAATGACAGAAAACCTATCACTAAACTCTCCAGATGATATCCCAGGTTTGTTAACTGGATTAAGACTTCCGATCAAGACCTATCCCAATTAGCAAAGTGAGCTTCGATTCATAACACCTTCAGGTTCTCTTTTGGAGAGCGAAGGAAAAGGCTAAGACATCTTTGAACATTCAAATAAAAGATATTATTCAGAAATTAAAGCCAGAAGGATCTCCAGAATGTCTTATTGTTTGAAACTGAAGGTTTTATAGATCTTCTCTGCTTCTATGCATGTTCGTGCCAAGGCTTTGATGTCAAATAATGGCTGTCAACTTATGTTAGAATGACTTGTCAACCAGTCATAAATACCAGGGCATTTACAACAATCACGTAATGTGATGAACGCACTGTCAAGGTCAATGGTTAATGTAGTTTTCTTAAGTGCATTAACCATTGACTTTCTTCCAATAGCTTCTGTTCTGAGACTCCTCCGATATTAATCTATATAATATGCCGACAGTGGCCACTTTATTATGTACCCCCTGTACGTAATAAAGTGGCCTCTAGACGTTGTTACATGCCTTAAGGAGATCTGTTTTTTTTTGGTGAGAATGATGTAATGGTCTTTTGGAGGTCACCTGATATAATTTTCCCACCGATGTGAGGTCACGCGATGACATGTGCACCACGGGTATATAAAGGGAAGACCCAGATGACGCAGTTAGTTTTTAGTTTGTAGATTTCCAGGCAGAACGTGCTGTGTCTCTGTTTCAGTTGCGTGTTTGTTTTTGTGACGCAGTTTCATTTTTGAAACGGTTGTGCTTCCTGTTGCAAGATATGGTATTATTGGACCGGAAACTTTTGATAGATATGCTGATGTACCTTATTCCAGCAGCAGTAGAAGGGAGAGTGAAGACCTTATCGAAGTACAGGACCTGAAGGGTTGCGAGCAGTCGGCATCGTTTGGCAGTTTAACAAAGGATCGACCTTACTGAGTCTTTGTTGAAGGAGTGGCAACCTGCATCGGAGATAACTCTTGCCAAAAGAGTGAAAAGTTCATGCAAAGGTTTGCTTTCTAGAAACTAAGGTCAGTTGTTTTAAACTGTTTAATTACTGCATCGTGAATCCTTTGGATAGAACTGGCAGGAAAGTCGCGTCTATGAAGAAATCATTCTCCAGAGAAGTCGTTCCCAATTGAACATATAAAACTGTTGGACTTTCGAATTTACCATTTTAAGAACTATATCTGACTTTATCGCTTTAAGAACTGTTTTCGCATCTAACGCTTTAAGAACCAGTGCCGAGTGACGATTTGTTGAACAGCTGCATATCGGTTGACTTCCGGTTAAAGTTTTCGTTTGTTTTTTCCTTATCGTTTATCCGTGTTTAATAAATGTTTGGTTGTTTTTATATAACCTGTCTCGATTGATATTCATTGTTGCCGTTTACATAACAACGTATATACATGTTTCTCATGGAAATTCTTATTTTGGTACAATATGCATGACTTAAATGTAATCATAAGAAATCAAAATTGATCTGTACATCATTTTATGTTATGATAGGAAATGTCTTAATGAAGACATTAAGACACTGAGAGTCTCTGAATAATAGAGTAACACTCACAAAGCACTGGAGGAACTCAGCAGGTCAGGGAACATCTATGGAAATGAATAAACAGTCAATGTTTTGGGCCAAAATCCCTTCTTCAGGACAGGAAAGGAAGGGGGAAGATGCCACAATAAATAAAGAGGGGAAGGAGGAGATGCTAGAAGGTGATAGGTGAAGCCAGCTGGGTGGGAAAAATAAAGGGCTGGAGATGAAAGAATCTGATACGAGAGGATAGTGGACCATAGGAGAAAGGGAATAAGGGGAGGTGATTGACAGGTGAAGAGAAGAGGTAAGAGGACAGAGTAGGGAATAGAAAAATAGGGAACGAGGAAGGGAGAAGGAAAAGAAGAGAAAAACATTGCTGGAAGCAGAAATCGATGTTCAAGCCATCAGGTTGGAGGCTACCTGGACGAAATATGAGGTGTTACTCCTCCATCCTGAGAGTGGCCTCATTGTGGCAGAAGACCAACGTGCCGGAATGGGAATAGGGATAAGAATTAAAATGGTTGGCCACCGGGAAATAATGTTTTTGGTGGATGGAGCAGAGGTGCTTGACAAAGCGGTCCCTCGGTTTACGTCAGATCTCTCCAATGTAGAGGAACCTGCATCAGGAACACCGGATACAGTGGATGACCCCAAAAGATTTGTAGGTGAGGTATTGCCTCACCTGGAAAGATTGTTCAGGGCCCTGAGTGGAGGTGAGAGCAGCATCAACGGTGGAGAAAGCGAAACCCTGTTTCTTGAAGAAGGAGGACATCTTTAATGTTCTGGAAAGGAAAGCCCCATCTTGGGAACAGATGTGGCAGAGACAAAGGAACTGGGAAACTGAAAAGGCGTTTTTACAGGGGACAGAGTGAGAAGAAGTATAGTCAAGATAACCGTGAGAACTGGTAGGTTTATAAAAGATGCCAGTGGACAGTTTGTCTCCAGAGATGAAGACAGAGGGATCAAGAAAGGGGAGAGAGGTGCCAGAAATGGGCCAAGTGAATTTAAGATCAGGGTGGAAGTTGGAGGTAAAGTTGATGAAACTGATGAACTCAGCATGGGTGCATGAAGCAGCACCAATGAAGTTGTCAATGTAGCACAGAAAGTGTTGACAAACACTACCAGCAAAGGCTTGGAACATGGACTATTCCATGTAGCCGATGAGCAGGCTGGCATAGCTCAGGCCTATGCTGTTGCCCATGGCCAGGGAATTGGAAGTTGTTGAGGAGATGAAAAGCATGTATCTGAAAAATAGTTACCTTGAATGTCTTTATTTTAGCATATGCCACTTTATACAGGGTCAACGATAATTTTGTTTGATGATGTTAGTTCAAGGTGGGAGATACATTGGGTTAAAATAAACATAGAACATAGAATAGTACAGCACAGTATAGGTCCTTTGGCCCACAATGTTGTGCCGACCCTCAAACCCTGCCTCCCACATAACCCCCACCTTAAATTCCTCCATATACCTGTCTAGTGGTCTCTTAAACTTCACGAGTGTATCTGCCTCCACCACTGACTCAGGCAGTGCATTCCACACACCAACCACTCTCTGAGTAAAAAACCTTCCTCTAATATCCCCCTTGAACTTCCCACCCCTTACCTTAAAGCCATGTCCTCTTGTATTGAGCAGTGGCACCCTGGGGAAGAGGCGCTGGCTGTCCACCCTATCTATTCCTCTTAATATCTTGTACACTTCTATCATGTCTCCTCTCATCCTCCTTCTCTCCAAAGAGTAAAGTCCTAGCTCCCTTAATCTCTGATCATAATGTATACTCTCTAAACCAGGCAGCATCCTGGTAAATCTCCTCTGTACCCTTTCCAATGCTTCCACATCCTTCCTATAGTGAGGTGACCAGAACTGGACACAGTACTCCAAGTGTGGCCTAACCAGAGTTTTATAGAGCTGCATCATTACCTCGTGATTCTTAAACTCTATCCCTCGACTTATGAAAGGGGGAGGGGGAAAGCCCAGAGGTGGGGCATTAACGGAAGTTAGAGAAGTCAATAGACTTCCCCTTTCTTTCTCCCTAGGCCTCCCGTCCCATGATCCTGTCATACTCCTTTTGCCAATCACCTGTCCAGCTCTTGGCTCCATCCCTCCCCCTCCTGTCTTCTCCATCATTTTGGATCTCCCCCTTCCCCTCCCACTTTCAAATCTCTTACTATCTCTTCTTTCAGTTAGTCCTGACGAAGGGTCTCGGCCCGAAACGTCGACTGTACCTCTTCCTATAGATGCTGCCTGGCCTGCTGCGTTCACCAGCAACTTTTATGTGTGTTGCAGAAAATTATCTCTGTTCATTTAAAATTGAGATCTTTAACATTGGAAGTAGTGAATAACAGTAACAGCTAACAGAGATGCACTGACATTGGTGTACTGTATTGTAAATGTATTCAGACTCGTGCCAATGTATCTTAATACTGTGGGCTGGATTTTAATTCAAGCTTCTCTGAGTCTGTCACTTTGCTTTGTCACAAAGGTGCTTCCTCCCACACCACCGGAAATCAGGAACAAGGCAAGCTCGAGGCAATTCCCTCTCTCTGTCAATATATTTCAACAAGTGTCTTACAAATGGCTTCCACAATTATCCCTGATGAAATACCTGTAATCAGCATTACTTCAAAGAGGGCAAAATAACATTCTCCACTCTCCACTTGCAATCAGTTTGGAAGAGAAAATCTATAATTACACTGATGATCATTTTTCACAATTCAATAGGACTGTCAGGAAATTACGGAGAAGGCTTGACCCAAAAGCAGAACAGCGGAGACAATTTAGTGGTGAACAATAACTTTAATAATAGACTGCAAAATGACAAAAGCCATGGGGGCGGTAAAACAAGAGAGAACAGAAACTAAACACAAAAGGCTGCAAGGTGAATTTTAGACGGGGAGAGTGAAAGCTAAGAGCAACTGATTGAGAATAGCAGGTTCGATGAGTGAACAAGGACTCTGGATAAGAAGTGGGTTTAAATAGGTTGTAGGTGATGAGTTTGAAAGGAGCAGCGGTTGACTCCAATTAGCTGGCTGGTGCCTGCATGGCCTTGGCATACACATTCACTGTGTTTACTGTTGGGAATTTCTCAACATTACAAATGCAACATCTTTCTCCTATTATCATAGCACTCCATAATTTAAGTCACTTGCGTGTCACATCACCATTTTCCTGGAGATGACATTTTGGGTCTACGCCCTTCTTCAGGACTGAAAAAGAAGGGGGAAGACACCAGAATAAAAAGGTGGGGGGAGAGGAAGGAGGCTAACTGGAAGACGATACGTGAAGGTGATAGATATTGCGTGACCTACCGAGTTCCTCTTTGGCGACCTCTGCGTTGAGCACTTCCACTCCATCCGCCAAAAGTAGAACTTCCTGGTGGCCAAGCATTTTAATCCCAATTCCCATTCCCATTCAGACATATCTTTCCATGGCCTCCTCTTGTGCCAAGATGATGCTACCCTCAGGTTGGAGGAGTAAGACCTTATTTTCTGTCTGGGTAGCCTTCAACCTGATGACATGAATATAGATTTCTCCTTCCGGTAAAAAAATACCCCTCCTCACCTCACTTGATTTTCTATTTCCTACTCTGGCCTTTTATCTCTTCTCACCTGTCTATCACTTTCCCTGGGTCCCCTCTTCCTTCCCTTTCTCTGATGATCCATTCTCCTCATTTCTTCTTCTCCAGCCCATTACTTTTCCCACCCACCTGGTTTCACATACCACCTTCCAGATAGCCTCCTCCCCCTCCCCCACCCCCATCCTTTTTATTCTGGCATCCTCCCTCTTCCTTTTCAGTCCTGAAGAAGGTCTGAGCCTGAAATGTCGACTGTTTATTCATCTCCATAGATTCTGCCTGACCTGCTGAGTTCCTCTAGCATTTTGTGTGTGTTGCTTCAGATTTCCAACATCTGCAGAGTTTCTGGTGTTCGCCATTTTCCCTCTTGTTCTGATCCCACCCACCCTGTAGATTCTCTCTTTTCCCCTCTTTCATCAAGTAGAAGATACAGAAGTCTGAAAGGACGTACCACCAGGCTCAGGGACTGTTTCTGTCTCTGTCATCAGACCCTTGAATAGACCCCTTGTCTGATAAGATAGACTCTTGGCCTCATAATCTACCTCATTATGATCTTGCACTTTATTGTTTACTGTTCTTCGCTGCTTTGGTAGCTTTTACACTTTATTCAGCATTGTTATTGTTTAGCTTATTCTAGCTCAATGAATGTTACAACAATCACCCGTCATTTCAGTTTTCTGAACTGGAGGTTCAGTTTTAGAATAGCTGATCACAGTTTAACATTTAAGCTCCATAATAAAAGATTGGATAATAATCAAAATGCAGAAAGAAAGGGTTGTGGACCACTTCATTAATCCAATGAGCAGCTTGTACAAGTCGTTAGTTTTAAATGTGTAATGGCTTGATCTGTACAAACAATATACAAGACAAGCTGCTCACTGTACCAGAATCAGGTGTATTATCACTGACATATGAGGGGTGATTGATAAGTTCGTGGCCTGAGGTAGAAGGAGTCAGTTTTAGAAAACCTAGAATATTTATTTTTCAACATAGTCCCCTCCTACATTTACACACTTAATCCAGCGGTCGTGGAACATACGGATCCCTTCTTTGTAGAAGTCGACGTCTTGGACCTCCAGAAAGTGGTCCACAGCGGTGATTGATAAATTCGTGGCCTAAGGTAGAAGGAGATGAGTTATTAACTTCAAACGTTCTGCATAATCACTCAAAGAGCTGAACTGCACGCGCATGTAACGAGAGCTGTATAACTCATCTCCTTCTACCCTAGGATCAGAAAAAGCTGCAGAGGGTTCTAAACTTACCCAGCTCCATCATAGGTATTAGCCTCACCACCATTGAACACACCTTCAAAAGGCGTTGCTTCAGAAAGCTGGCATCCATCATGAAGGATCCCCATCACACAGGGCATTTCCTCCTCTCATTGGTACCATTAGGGAGGCAATACAGGAGCTTGAAGACTCACACTCAATGTTTTATGAAAAGCTTCTTTCACTCCACTGTTAGATTTTTGACTGGAATCTATGAAAACTACCTCATAGGTCAGTGATAATAAACCTGATTCTGATTCTAATTCTGACTTATCTTACTTTTACCTACAGTCAGACCAAATATTCATGTCAACCGTGTTTTTCACCACACCTTCATTCACTTTGAAACTGTATGACAAACTGTCCACTATTGAGTTTGGAGCTGACATTTATAAAGTATAAGGCTTTTAAGTGCATAGGCATGTTTCATTAACTTGACTAATCATTATACTGCAAGTACAAGTGTAATTACTTCTCTGTCTCATAGAAAGAAGACATGGATTCCATTTGACACCAGCTATCCAATCACAGAAGCTATGGTGGGAAGAGATACCAGGAATTCAAAAGTTATTGCTGATCTTGAATTATTTTCTGGAGTGAAAGGAGAATGAGTGGTGACTTGATAGACGTGTATGAGAAGATAAGAGGCATAGATTGAGCAGATAGCCAGAGACTCTTTCCCTGGATGGAAATAACTAATACAAGAGGGCATAATTTTAAGGTGATTGGAGGGAAGTATAACGGGGATGGTAATTTTTTTGCACAGAGTATGGTGAGTGCATGGAATGGTGTGGTAGAGGCAGATACATTAGGGGCATCTAAAAAAACTCTTAGATAGAAAAATAGATGATAGAGAAATGGAGGGCTATGGGGGAGGGAAGGGTTAATTTGGATCTTGCAGTTATGGATCCCGCAACCTGCCTGGGTTGTAGGGGCGCTGTACAGATGAGTGCTGCTCCAGTTGCCTCCATCTCTCACGGTTTGGGGCAAGCACCTGGGTTGTGGCAAAGCTCTCTCTAGTCCTCTCTGCAATGTTGTCTGCCCATTTCTTCCTCCGTCCGTTCCTTTTTCTTTTCCTCTGCACTGCTCCCTGAAGAATGGTCTTTGATCTTGTTATGTGTCCATAGCATCTCAGTTTCCTCTTTACAGTGTACAGTAGATCTTTGTAATGTCTTACATGTTGGGTTCATCGTACTTCATCATTTGAGACACGGTTTGCATAGGAAGTGCTGAGGAGGAGCACCTCATTTCTACTGCCTGGATCCTCTTTTACAGTTCTGCTGTCAAACTCCACGACTGACATGCATACAAGAAGATGGAGAGCACAAGAGCATGCAGGAGTTTCAACCTGGACCTGAGAGCAATGTTATTGTCTCTCCAGATTGGTTTTAGTTTAGTCAGCGTTGCTGTTGTTTGGGCTGTGCTTGCAAGGACTTCAGGCTTTGATCCTTCTTGGCTGATGATGGCACCAAGATACTTGAACCATTTGACCATCTCTAGTTCTTGTCCTCTGACTGATTTTTGTCATGATTGGCTCCTCACCGTTTCATATTAGCTTGATTTTCTCTGTGCCGATCTCCATACCATATCTGGTAGATGTATCATCCAGACAGTTCACAAGGCAGGCCAGTTCATCCTTACTTCCTGCTAGCCCATCAATGCCATCGGCAAACATGAGGTTGATTATGGTCTGTCCTCTGATGTTGCCTGTGCTGATATGGTCTTCCAGGCATCAGGCATTATTTGCTCCAGGAAAACGTGTTGAACAGTGTGGGTGAAAGGAGGCAGTCTTCTTGGACTCCAACTGGTGTGTGGAACCACTTTCCAACTGCTCCTTGCACAAGTAGCACACTGCTAGCTTTGGTGTAGAGCTGCTTCATTGTGGCCCAGGACATCATGCCACACCCTGTTGAATGCCTTCTTGAAGTCTATGAACATGAAGATGTCCTGTTTATGTTGGCACATGAGGCTGCTTAGCAAGACAAGAGCCCAAGGAATTACAGGGGAGTTACTAGCATGGGTGGAGCATTGGCAGAAAACAGAGAGTGGGAATAAAGGGATCCTATTCTAGCTGGCTGACAGTTACCAGTGGAGTTCCGCAGGGGTCGTTATTGGGACCGCTGCTTTTTACGATGTATGTCAATGATATGGACTATGGGATTAATGGATTTGTGGCTAAATTTGCTGATGGTACAAAGATAGGTGGAGGAGCAGGTAGTGTTGAGGAAACAGAGAGCCTGCAGAGAGACTTAGATAGTTTAGGGGAGTGGGCAAAGAGGTGGCAAATGAAATACAATGTTGGAAAGTGTATGGTCATGCACTTTAATGGAAGAAATAGGCAGACTATTATTTAGGTGGGGAGAGAATTCAAAATGCAGAGATGCAAAGGGACTTGGGAGTCCTTGTGCAGGATACCCTAAAGGTTAACCTCCAGGTTGAGTTGGTTGTGAAGAAGGCAATTGCAATGTTGGCACTCATTTCTAGAGGTATAGAATATAAAAGCAGGAATGTGATGTTGAGGCTCTATAATGCACTTGTGAGAAGACACTTGGAGTATTGTGTGCAGTTTTGGGCTCCTTATTTTAGAAAGGATATACTGACATTGGAGAGGGTTCAGAGAAGATTCACGAGAATGATTCCAGAAATGGAAGTGTCACCGTATGAGGAACGTCTGGCAGCTCTTGAGCCGTATCCCCTGGAATTCAGGAGAATGAGGGGGGAATCTCATAGAAACATTCCAAATGTTAAAAGGCCTGAACAGGTTAGGTATGGCAAAGTTATTTCCCATGGTAGGAGAGTCTTGGACAAGAGGGCATGACTTCAGGATTGAAGGACATCCATTTAGAACAGAGATGTGGAGAAATTACTTTAGTCAGAGGGTGGTAAGTCTGTGGAATTTGTTGCCACGAGCGGCTGTGGAGGCCAAGTCATTGGGTACATTTAAAGCAGAGATAGATAGGTTCTTGATTAGCCAGGGCGTCAAAGGGTAAGGGGAAAAGGCAGGGGAGTGAGGATGATTGGAAGAATTAGATCAGCCCATGATTGAATGGTGGAGCAGACTTGATGGGCCAAATGGCCTACTTCTGCTCCTATATCTTATGGTCTTATGGTTTTATGCTTGTAATTCTCGCACAGTACTCAAAGGTTGAATATCTGTTCTGTTGTACTTCTTCCACTTCTGAATCCAGCCTGCTCTTCGGCGATTGTTTCTTCTGCCTGTGGTTTCAGTCTGTTCAAGATGACTTTCAACATCACTTTGCTTGCATGGCTGTTAGACTCATGATTCTATAATTCTGGTCCTGCTGTAAGTTGCCTTTCTTGGGGAGATAGATGTTGGGTTATTTTGCCCATGGTGTTGGCCATTCCCCAGTCAGCCGGATTTTGTTGCAGATATTGGTAAGGATGTTTATCACTGTCTCTACACCATGTTTTATCAGCTCAGCTGGGAAGTTGTTTATTCCTGCAGCTTTCCCATTCTTCAGCACTCCTATGGGTGCTTTTACTTCTTCCTGCAGAATTCCAGGATTGGCTCTTAGAGAAGGTTAAAAGATTGGCACAACATCATGGGCCAAAGGGCCTGTACTGTGATGTACTGTTCTAAGTTCTATGTTTCCAGGATTAAATGGCTTGTCATATGAAGAACGTTTGAATGCTGTGAGCCTGCATTTATTAGAAGTCACAAGAATGAGAGGTGACCTCATTGAGACCTGTCGAATGGTGAAAGGCCTTGATAGAGTGGATGTGGAGAAGATCCTTCCTATGGTGGGTGAGTGTAAGACCAGAGGATACAGCATCAGAACAAGAGGAGTGTCCTTTTAGAACAGAAATGAGAAGGAATTTCTTTAGCCAAAGAATGGTGAATCTATGAAATTCTTGGCCACAGGCAGCTGTGGAGGCCGTCTTTATGTGTACTTAACGCAGAGGTTGATAGATTCTTGACTGGTCAGTGCATGAAGGGATACGGGGAGAGGGCAGGTGATTGGGGCTGAGAGGAAAAATGGATCAGTTATGATGAGATTGCGGAGCAGACTCAATGGGCGAAATGGCCTAATTGTGCTCCTATATCTTATGGTCTTATGATCTAATAAAGAGCTGACAATATTGCTTATTTCAGGAACAAATTTCAAGTTTAATTTGTTACTGAAATTAGAGAATTGATTGATATTGTTTTGAACGTAATTTTGCAATTGCTTTACATCGGCTTGAAGCATCTTTCACAATTTTTGAACTGGAGGCTTATATATACCTGTTTGTTCTAAAATAGAGTATTTTTAGTTAGTCTGGGTTATACAGCTTTAAATAGAGAGTGTGTTGACTGAAAGAAGCAAAGACATGAGGAACAATTGATTTTAGGTGATATATCAGCCAATTCAACCTCACGTAAGGGAGGAAGATGTAAAGCATTACGTTGTATGAATCTGTATTCCCTGCGATCAATCCTTGTAAATAAGGTTAGCCACTTCCTGTGTTGTTGCTTTATGCTGTAAGTCTGTGTGCATGGATCATTGAAACCTGAAAACATTACACTCTTCATGAATAGGATATGCACTAGGGACTAGACGTTTAACTAAAATACATCATTCTCTGGCAATTCCTGTATACCTCACAGGCAATGTGGACGCAAATGAGATATGTCAGCTATGACACCACTGATTTTTTCTATAAACCGCAATGCAAGCATTTTATTTGTAATTCATTTTGTGAAGATATTTCTGTTACTTGCTGTTGCATATATTTTCTATCAAAACACGAAATGATGCGCAGATAAATTTTGTTTGGTGCGCTTAAATTTAAGTTGTGCGTACAGCTGCAGCTCCCATCAGAGCGAGTTAGGGAATTGGAGCTGGAGCTGGATGAACTACGGATCATTCGGGAGGCAGAGACAGAGATAGATAAGAGTTATCAGGAGGTAGTCACACCGAAAAGACGGGAGGTAGGCAACTGGGTGACTGTCAGGAGATGGGGGGGGGAGCAGGCAGAGAGAGCAGAGCACCCTTGTGGCCATTCCCATCAACAATAAGTAT
Organism: Mobula birostris; assembly: GCF_030028105.1. Classification (NCBI taxonomy): domain Eukaryota; kingdom Metazoa; phylum Chordata; class Chondrichthyes; order Myliobatiformes; family Myliobatidae; genus Mobula; species Mobula birostris. The sequence goes on along the minus strand of NC_092372.1, from coordinate 14,267,944 downwards.
ACCGTTTTGGATACTGTTGGTGGGGATGACCTACCAGGAACAAGTTGCAGTGGTCCTGTCTCTGGCACTGAGGTTGGACCCTCGGCTCAGAAGGGGAGGAGGGAAGAGAGGACAGCAGTAGTGATAGGGGATTCTATAGTCGGGGAGGGCAGATAGGAGATTTTGTGGGGGAGATCGGGAGTCTCGGATGGTATGTTGCCTCCCTGGTGCCGGGGTCCGGGGCATCTCAGATCGGGTGCAGGTTATTCTCAAGAGGGAGGGCAAGAATCCAGATGTTGTGGTCCATGTAGGGACCAACGACCTGGGTAGGAAGAGTGAGGGGGTCCTGCGTAGTGAGTTCAGGGGGTTAGGTGCGAAGCTGAAGGGCAGGACCTCCAGGGTAACAGTCTCAGGATTGCTACCTGTGCCACGTGTGAGTGAGGCGAGGAACAGAAGGATTATACAGATCAATACGTGGCTGAGAGGATGGTGCTGGAGGGAGGGCTTCAGGCTTTTAGATAATTGGGCTTTGTTCCAGGGAAGGTGGGATCTGTTCCAACGGGATGGTTTACACCTGAACTGGAGGGGTACTAAAATTCTTGCAGGAAAGTTTGCTAGTGCTGCTTGGGGGGGTTTAAACTAAATTTGCAGGGGGCAAGGATCCAGAATGTGAGAGAGGATAGCGAGATGAAGTATAAAGGACAGGTGGGGATTACACGGTTCTGGAATATTAAGTGTGAAGTAGAGAAAGGTGAGGCGGAACGAGTGATAAGGAGGATACATGTGCAGAGGGATGGTCTGACGGAGCATGGAGTTAAATGTGCAGAAAGAGTAAGTAAATTTAAGAAGGACAACAAAATTCAAGGGGCATATAGCCTGGTGAGAGTTTGGGGAGCTGGGTTATGCACAATAGGCAGTGATTTAAACATCGAGAGGAGAAATGGGTTAAAAATTCTATATCTGAATGCACGAAGTGTCAGAAATCAGGCAGAGGAGCTTGAAGCTCAGGTGCGAATGGGTAACTATGACGTTGTTGGGATAACAGAGACATGGCTGCAGGGGGATCAGACCTGGGAATTGAATGTACAAGGGTATACGTGCTATCGAAGGGACAGAAAGGTGGGGCGGCCCTGTTGGTGAGGAATGAGATTCAGTCCCTTGCAAGGGGGGACATAGAATCAGGAGAAGTAGAGTCAGTGTAGATAGAACTGAGGAACAGTAAGGGCAAAAAGACCCTAATAGGTGTTATCTACAGGCCCCCAAACAGTAGCATGGATATTGGGTGCAAGTTGAATAGGGAGTTAACAATGGCATGTGGCAAAGGAAATGTCGCAGTGGTTATGGGGGATTTCAACATGCAGGTGAACTGGGAAAATCAGGTTGGTACTGGACCCCAGGTTAGGGAGTTTGTAGAGTGCCTATGGGATGCATTTTTGGAGCAGCTTGTACGACAGCCGACCAGGGATAAGGCTATTCTGGATTTAGTGTTTTTCAATGAACAGGATTTGATAAGTGATCTTAAAGTAAAGGAGCCATTAGGAGGTAGTGACCATAATATGATAAGTTTTTATCTGCAAGTTGAGAGGGATAAGGGCAGATCAGAAGTGTCATTATTGCAGTTGAACAAAGGAGACTATGGAGCCATGAGGGAGGAGCTGGCCAAAGTTGACTGGTCGGATATCCTAGCAGAAAAGACAGTAGAACAGCAATTGCAGGTATTCTTGGGAATAATGCACAAGGTGCAAAATCAGTTCATCCCCCGGAGAAGGAAGGATTCAAAGGGGGGAAAGTGGTCACAGTGGTTGACAAAGGAAGTCAAAGATAGCATAGCATTAAAAAAGAAGTATAACAGAGCTAAGGTGAGTGGGAAGATGGATGATTGGGAAATTTTTAAGGAGCAACAGAACTTAACTAAAAAGGCTATACAGGGAGAAAAAATGAGGTATGAACGCAAGCTAGCTAGGAATATAAAGGAGGATAGCAAAAGTTTTTTTAGGTATGTGAAGAGAAGGAAGATAGTTAAGAACAACGTTGGGCCCTTGAAGAATGAATTGGGAGAAATTGTTATGGGAAACAGAGAAATGGCAGACGAATTTAATAAATACTTTGGATCTGTCTTCACTAGGGAAGACACAAGCAATCTCCCAGATGTATGGATGGGCCAAGGACATAGGGTAACAGAGGAACTGAAACAGATGGACATTAGGAAGGAAATGGTGATGAGTAGACTGATGGGACTGAAGCCTAACAAATTCCCAGGTCCAGATGGTCTGCATCCTAGGGTACAAAAGGAGGTGGCTCTGGAAATTGCAGATGCATTGGCGATCATCTTCCAATGTTCCTTAGATTCAGGATCAGTTCCTGAGGATTGGTGAATGGCTAATGTTATCCCACTTTTTAAGAAAGGAGGGAGGGAGAAAACAGAGAACTATCGCCCTGTTAGCCTAACATCAGTAGTGGGGAAGATGCTAGAGTCCATTATTAAAGATGAAATAGCGGCATATCTTGATAGCAGTGATAGGATTGGGCCGAGCCAGCATGGATTTACCAAGGGCAAATCATGCTTGACTAATCTATTGGAGTTTTTCGAGGATGTAACCAGGAAGATAGACACGGGAGATCCAGTGGATGTGGTGTATCTTGACTTTCAGAAGGCATTCGATAAGGTACCACATAGGAGATTGGTGGGTAAAATCAGAGCTCATGGCACTGGGGGGAGGATATTGACATGGATTGAAAACTGTTTGGCAGATAGAAAGCAAAGGGTAGCAGTGAATGGGTGTTTCTCGGAATGACAGGTGGTGACTAGTGGGGTGCCACAGGGCTCGGTATTGGGACCACAGCTGTTTACAATTTACATGAATGATTTAGAGGAAGGCATTGTGAATAACATCAGCAAGTTTGCTGATGATACTAAGCTGGGTGGCAGTGTGACATGTGATGAAGATGTTAGGAGAATTCAAGGTGACTTGGATAGGCTGGGTGAGTGGGCAGAAACTTGGCAGATGGCGTTTAATGTGAATAAGTATGAGGTTATTCACTTTGGGAGCAAGAACAGAAAGGCAGATTACTATCTGAACGGTGTGGAGTTAGGTAAGGGAGAAATACAAAGAGGTCTAGGAGTACTTGTTCATCAGTCTCTAAAGGTGAATGAGCAAGTGCAGCAGGCAGTGAAGAAGGCTAATGGAATGTTGGCCTTTATTACAAAGGGAATTGAATACAAGAGCAAGGAAATCCTTTTGCATTTGTACAGGGCCCTGGTGAGACCACACCTGGAGTATTGTGTGCAGTTTTGGTCTCCAGGGTTAAGGAAGGACATCCTGGCTGTGGAGGAGGTGCAGCGTAGGTTCACTAGGTTAATTCTTGGGATGTCCAGACTGTCTTACGCAGGGAGGTTAGAGAGACTGGGCTTGTACACGCTGGAATTAAGGAGATTGAGGGGGGATCTGATTGAGACATATAAGATTATTAAGGGATTGGACAAGATAGAGGCAGGAAATATGTTCCAGATGCTAGGAGAGTCCAGTACCAGAGGGCATGGTTTAAGAATAAGGGGTAGGCCATTTAGGACAGAGTTGAGGAGGAACTTTTTCTCCCAGAGAGTTGTTGAGTTGTGGAATGCGCTGCCTCAGAAGGCAGCGGAGGCCAATTCTCTGGATGCTTTCAAGAAGGAGCTAGATAGGTATCTTATGGATAGGGGAATCAAGGGTTATGGGGACAAGGCAGGAACCGGGTATTGATAGTAGATGATCAGCCATGATCTCAGAATGGCAGTGCAGGCTCGAAGGGCCGAATGGTCTACTTCTGCACCTATTGTCTATTGTCTATAAGAATTTCCATGATAAACATGTTCATACATTCAGTGGCCACTTTATTAGAAACACCTGTACACCTGCTCTTTAATGCAATTGTCTAATCAGCCAATTGTATGACAACAACTCAATGCGTAAAAGCATGCAGACATGGTCACAAGATTCTGTTGTTGTTCAGACCAAATATCAGAAAGGGCAAGAAATGTGATCTAAGTGACTTTCAGAGTGGAATAATTTTTGGTGCCAGATGGGATGGTTTGAGTATCTCAGAAAATGCTGACTTCCTGGGATTTTCAAGCACACCATTCCCTAGAGTTTACAGGGAACGGTGTGAAAAAAAAAACATCGAGTGATAGCAGATCTGTAGGTGAAAACACCTTGTTAATTAAAAAGTTCAGAGAACAATGGCCAGTCTGGTTTAGCTGACAGGAAGGCGCCAGTAACTCATATAACCACATGTTACAGCATTGGTGTGCAGAAGAGCATCTCTGAACGTACAATGTTGAAAGTTGCGGTGGATGGGCTACAGCAGCAGAAGACCATGACCATGGCCATTTTATTATTTACAGGAGATACCTTATAAAATGGTCACTGAGTGTTCTATTCATGTAACAGGAGGACCATATTTGGTGCATGATTTTACACACAACTGCTTTACAAATCCAAAAGTTATTACACATCTTGAATTATTTTCCGTATAGAGGGAGGATGAGAGGTGACTTGATGGAGATACACAAGATGATAAGAGGCATAGATGGAGTGGATAGCCGACTTTTCCCAAGACTGCAATGGCTAATGTAAGAGGGCATAAATTTTAAGATGATTAGAGGAAGTATCGGGGTATGCCTAAGGTAAAATGAAAAAAAATTTCTTCCCGGAGGGTGGTGAGTCTCTGGGAGTCATTGCCATAGACAGCTGTGGAGGTCAAGCCATTGGCTATATTTAAAGTGGAAGTTGATAGGTTCTTGATTAGGACAGTATCAAGTTCACAGGGAGAAGGTAGGTGAATGGGGCTGAGAGGGATAATTAGGCCATTCAACCCATTGAGACTGCTTAGCCATGACAGAATGGCAGAGCAGACTTGATGGGCTGAATGGCCTAATTCTGCTCCTATGTCTTATGGTCTTGTGTTAGTTTGTTCTTTTATTACTCTAGTTGGTAAATTGTGCCCTTTCAATGCATGGAAAAATTTTCGCTCTGAACACTAAAAATCAGATACTTTCTAACTGTCTACAAACACATTAATGTAGAGTACTGTGCAAAAGTCTTAGGCACATATATATAGCCAGGTACTGTATTTATCAACGTGGAGTAGAGAGTGAGTTTGTAAGTCTAGCGGGAGCGAAGCATGTTGGGAACGATAAGGATGGAGCGCCATGGGAGGGGTGTGGGGCAGGTGGCAGAGAAAGAGTGCAAGGGCGGGGGTGGGGGCGGATCTGAGGGTGCAGACACACCCAGCACTGAGGCAAGGTCATTTGATTCCAAACAATTGGCTTATTGATCAAATGGTGCTTCCCGCTCCCTCCCCTTTTCCCACTCTTAGTCCACAATAGACCCATACGAGTATCAAGCGTATCAACACCCACATATGTCATGAAATTTGTTTTTTTTTTGCTTGCAGCAGCAGTACAGTGCAATACATAAAATTACTACAGTTCTGTGCAAAAATCTCAGGCACCCTAGCTATATGTATGTGCCTAAGACATTTGCACAGTACTGTACATTGGCTGGATTTTGTACCTTCACCTAAGGGACAGCACCTGCCTCAGATCACAAAGAAAGCTGATCATAAAGATTTATTTTCTTTTATTTAGAGATACAGTGAAGAACAAACCCTTCCGGCCCAACGAACCGCGCCATCCAGCACCCACCGATTTAACCCTAGCCTAATCACAGGACAATTTACAATGACTAATTAACCTACTGACTGATACATCTTTAGACTGTGGGAGGAAACTGGAGCATCTGGAGGAAATCCACATACATACAGGAATGATGTATAAATTTTCTTACAGAGGGTGCTGGAATTGAACTCCAAACTCTGATGCCCTGAGCTGTAGTTGCGTTGCGTTAACCACTACGCTACAGTGACCAATGCATTCCAGAAGGGATTCAAGATTCAAGATTGTTTATTACCATTCTTCAATGCACAAAAACAAATTGATCCCATGCAACATAAAAAACACAATAAATATGCAGAACACAATTTTAAAAAAAACATCAAAAAGACCACAATAAGCTGCATGATTGAGGTTTCCTGCAATTATGAACAGACCATCTGGATGGTTGTTTTGTAGAGAGCTGATGATCCAAGAAATCCCAGACAAGCAAACACGTTACCAAGCAGGTAGAGCAACCAATCAGATTGAGAGATTTTCAGAGATAGCAAACAGGAAGTAAACAGTACTAATGATATTTCACTTTTAAAAAGCAGAATAATATTTGGAAAAGGATTAAGAGTAAGTAGAAGCTTAAATATCATAAATATTATTTCAACAAACAATTGATATTTTGATGATAGAATGGAAAGAAACTACCTCCAAGCAACTGCTCTTTGAGCTCCAGAGATTTTGTTCGGCTGTAATGGTAACTTAGAAATTATTTAATTACGACCATATTCAACAAGCTCTCTTAAACAGGTTTTACAGCAAGAATATTGTATAAAAAGTTCCTCCTATCCAAATTTCAGGGAATATAATACTGTAAAATGTGGAGGAGCAGACTATAGTCAACTCCAATTTTGTTTTGTTGAACTGTATGGATGTGTCTGGATATCTGAAACAGTTGTCAGTTTCACAATGTTCAGATGAGGGTGCCAGCCCAAAACTTCAGCTCTTTATTCGTCACCATAGATACTGCCTGACCTGCTGAGCTCCTCTGGCACTCAAGATTTCCAGCAACTGCAAAATCTCCTGCGTTTTTCACAATATGATGACTGTTCACAGATACTATAACAACAAACTTATTTATTTTTGTGTTTAGAGATACATCATGGAGCAGGCCTTTCCAGCCTAATGAGCCGCACCACCCAGCAACCCACTGATTTAACCCCAGCCTAATCACAGGACAATTTACACTGACCAATTACCCTACTAACCAGTACGTCTTTGGACTGTGTGGGGAAGCTGAAGCATCTGGAGGAAACGCATGTGGTCATGGGGACAATGTACAAACTCTTGACAGATGATGTCAGAATTGAACTCTGAGCTCCAATGTGCCAAGCTGTAATAGCGTCACACTAACCTTTATACTACCGTGGCAGAGCAAAGCTGACTTTACATTGCTGCAATATCAGGTCTTGTTCCAACTTCAGAAAAGAATCCTGCACTCCATCTATGTCACGTTTCTGTTTTCTGCTACATCTGTATCGAGACTGAGTGGGACTGCTGCGTTTGTACTGCTGACTGTGTTTTGCTGTCTGTCTGTCTTCCACGAGTTGAACTCAGACTGCGCAACTGCACTTCACACAAGTTTGTTAATATCTGCAGAAAGATGTACTTCAATCTAAAATCTCTAGCTTCTGATCCAAATGCAAGAGATGGACACACCAAAGTGTGTCAGCTCAACGACAGCTGTCTCCCACTTGATGCTGTGACTCAAGTCCCACTTTACAGATTTGCACGTATTACCTAGGCAGTGCAGAGAAAATACTGTTGCTAGGGTATTTTTAGATAAGGATGGACCCAATAATGTTGGGTCTCTTAAATAACATTAATAAAGGCAAGCCTTCTTTACCACCCTATCAACCTGAGCAGCCACTTACAGGGAGCTTCGGAGTTGGACCCCAAGATCCCTCCGCTCATCAATGCTGTTAAGGGTCTCGCCATTAACTGTTTTCAGTCTCCTTTACATTTGGTCCCCCAAACTACAACACCTCACACTTGGCTGGATTTAACTCCGTTTGCCATTTCTCTTCCCACATCTGCATCTTGGTCATATCCCACTGCATCCCTTTGCTTTTTCGATGCCACCCACAGCAAGGGTCTATTCAATTACATCATTCGACCCACAGCAGCACACAGTCAATGTGTTCGGTGGTTCTGAAACATAACAGAGGGCAAGTTTGCCACTATGTTTCTCATGTCATGAAACTCCCTACCATGTAAAGGTATGTAAGTTTACAGGCATGCTTATTTCAGACACCATCTTAAACCAAAGTTCAAAGAAAATCTATTATCAGTCTATGTATATGTCACCATATACTATTCTGAGATTCATTTTCTTACAGTCATAGACAAGTACAGCTCAGAAACAGGCCCTTCAATCCATCTAGTCCCTGTTGAACCATTTAAACTGCTTTCTCCCATCGATTTGCACTGGGACCAGAGACCCTACCATCCATGTACCTATCTAAACTTCTCATGCAGGCATTCGCAGTAGAACAAAGAACTACAAGAGAACCAATGTAAAACTACACATAAGACTGACAAACAACCAATGTGCAAAAAAAAACAAACTATGCAAATAACTAACAGAGTTGTGGAGTCCTTGTAGCTCCAGTGGGACTCTATAGGGTCCATAGGTTCATCAGGCAAATGGCCATAGCCAAATTAGAAGAAAAACCCAAGTTGGAAGTCGTCAGCAGGTTATACAGCCTTTGTTAGAAGAAGCATCAGACATATCAGATCTATATCGATTTATCTTTAGACTAAAACATGATTTCTGCTTTTCTCTCCACAAATTGCGGTGCATAGAGAATTCCTGGCATTTTCTACTTCTATTTACACTGAAAGTTTTTAGTATCTATGATGTTGTATTTTGTCAGGCGTGGATACATGGTCAGAAACAAGATTTGAGAGTTTTAATCTTGGAACTGAATTATCAATGATCCGTTCTTTATTGCAATCTCCAGGTGCTGATGTATGACACTAGGCAGGAAAGTAGGTTGGCATGAGCTAGGAACACAGAAAGCCTACAGCACAATACAGGCCCTTTGGCCCACAAAGTTGTGCTGAACATGTCCTTACCTTAGGACTACCTTGGGTTACCCATAGCCCTCTATTTTCCTAAGCTCCATGTAGCCATCCAGGAATCTCTTAAAAGACCCTATTGTTTCCGCCTCCACCACCACCGCCGGCAGCCCATTCCACGCGTTCACCACTCTCTGCATAAAAGACTTACCCCTGACATCTCCTCTGTACCTAAATGTGTAGGTGGGCCAAAGGGCCTTTTTCTGCGATGTAGTGTTCTATGACTCTATGATTTTATAATATGTATAATAATATTAGCATTAATTGTCAAATATACATCAAAACATAAAATGAAATGCGTTGTTTGTGTCAATGACCAAGACAGTCTGCAAATGTCACCTCGCTTCTAGTGCCCACATTGCATAGCCACAAATTACTAACCCTAACCCGTAACACTTTGGATGGTGGGAGGAAACTGGAGCAATGAAACCCACACAGTCATGGATAGAACATACAAACTCCTTACAGACGGCGGTGGGAGTTGAATTCTGATCTTACGGCTGGTGCTGTGAAGTGTTATGCCGACTGTTACATTACAGTGCTAACTCTCTGCCTTTCACAGAGTCATAGAGTTGTCCATCATAGAAATTGGTCCTTTGGTCCAACGTGTTTATGCTGACCATGCTACCCACAAATCCCTCTTGCCTGCATGAACTCCATACTCGCTATGTCATGTTCATTGAAGTACCTGTGCAGGTGAAAAAACTTTTAGAGCTTAGGTTCTTCATTCAAAATGTGCCATGTTGTATAATCCTAGGAGATCATGGTCTTTCCATGACCACGATTGTTCTTGCCAAACTTTTCTACAGAAGTGGTTTGCCGTTGCCTTCTCCTGGGCAGTGTCTTTACAAGACAGGTGACCACAGCCATTTTCAATACTCTTCAGAGATTGTCTGCCTGACGTCAATGGTCGCATAACCAGCGCTTGTGATGTGAACCAGCTGCTTATATGACCATCCGCCACCTGCTCCCATGGCTTCACATGACCCTGATCAGGGGTGGGGGGGGGGTCTAAGCAGGTGCTACACCTTGCCCAAGGGGTGACCTACAGGCTAACAGAGGGAAGGAGCACCTATCACCTCTTTTGATAGAGACGTATCTCTGCCCTGCCACCCAATAATTTTGCATATCTCTACCATATGTCTCCTCATTCTCTTTTGCTCCAAGTGAGTGCTAAAACCGATATTAATTATTTGCTGTGGCTATGATTAAAAAAACCATAGCCTACTTCTCTCAGATGTTCACCAAGAAAGAAATAATAAAAAGTGCTCTAGCAGGACATTTTTTTCTATCTAACTGTTAACAGAGAAATACTAACACAAATTATTTCACAGCTAGAAGGCCTGAGGACAAAAATCATACTTTTTTTTTGCAGAGTCAGCAAAATATTATCAAGGTTAACAAAAAGAAATAGATGAATAACCCCAAATAAAATGTGCTGTTATTCTGGATACTTGATGGTTGAAGGAACATTCGTTGAAATAAGGCTATCTTCCAAAGCAACAAACATCAATTTGCTCTTTTTTGTTACCTTATACTTGCAAATAAGCCACTTATTTGCGCCTTTCATCTTTGGTAGCGCTGTATCTCCACCCCACCACCCTGGAGCTCAGAGAAGGATTATAGATATCGGCCTTTCTTTCCAATAGCACAGTTATGATAATTCAAAGCCAGCTTACAATTTGGATAAGCAATGATAAAAAGATGGTAAGTGTTATATTCCAAAAAGAAAAAAAAGGAAGTACTTTTAGATACATAAATATCTAGTGATTAAAATACTGTTGCTGCATTAGTCAGCAACTCTGCTGATGCATCCGGCAGTGAGCTAACCAGTTAAAAGTAGCATAACTGAACCTTAAGAAACAGAAAGTAATGATCAAAACAAATCAATCTTCTTATTCTCAAACAACAGGAATTCTGCAGATGCTGGAAATTCAAGCAACACACATCAAAGTTGCTGGTGAACGCAGCAGGCCAGGCAGCATCTCTAGGAAGAGGTGCAGTCGACGTTTCAGGCCGAGACCCTTCGTCAGGACTAACTGAAGGAAGAGTGAGTAAGGGATTTGAAAGTTGGAGGGGGAGAGGGAGATCCAAAATGATAGGAGAAGACAGGAGGGGGAGGAATAGAGCCAAGAGCTGGACAGGTGATAGGCAAAAGGGGATACGAGAGGATCATGGGACAGGAGGTCCGGGAAGAAAGACAAGGGGGGGGGGACCCAGAGGATGGACAAGAGGTATATTCAGAGGGACAGAGGGAGAAAAAGGAGAGTGAGAGAAAGAATGTGTGCATAAAAATAAGTAACAGATGGGGTACGAGGGGGAGGTGGGCCTTAGCGGAAGTTAGAGAAGTCGATGTTCATGCCATCAGGTTGGAGGCTACCCAGACGGAATATAAGGTGTTGTTCCTCCAACCTGAGTGTGGCTTCATCTTTACAGTAGAGGAGGCCGTGGATAGACATGTCAGAATGGGAATGGGATGTGGAATTAAAATGTGTGGCCACTGGGAGATCCTGCTTTCTCTGGCGGACAGAGCGTAGATGTTCAGCAAGGCGGTCTCCCAGTCTGCGTCGGGTCTCGCCAATATATAAAAGGCCACATCGGGAGCACCGGACGCAGTATATCACCCCAGTCGACTCACAGGTGAAGTGTTGCCTCACCTGGAAGGACTGTTTGGGGCCCTGAATGGTGGTAAGGGAGAAAGTGTAAGGGCATGTGTAGCACTTGTTCCGCTTACACGGATAAGTGTCAGGAGGGAGATCAGTGGGGAGGGATGGGGGGGACGAATGGACAAGGGAGTTGCGTAGGGAGCGATCCCTACGGAATGCAGAGAGAGGGGGGGAGGGAAAGATGTGCTTAGTGGTGGGATCCCGTTGGAGGTGGCGGAAGTTACGGAGAATAATATGTTGGACCCGGATGCTGGTGGGGTGGTAGGTGAGGATCAGGGGAACTCTACTCCTAGTGGGGTGGCGGGAGGACGGAGTGAGAGCAGATGTACATGAAATGGGGGAGATTCGTTTAAGAGCAGAGTTGATAGTGGAGGAAGGGAAGCCCCTTTCTTTAATAAAGGAAGACATCTCCCTCATCCTAGAGTGAAAAGCCTCATCCTGAGAGCAGATGCGGCGGAGACGGAGGAATTGCGAGAAGCGGATGGCGTTTTTGCAAGAGACAGGGTGAGAAGAGGAATAGTCCAGATAGCTGTGAGAGTCAGTAGGCTTATAGTAGACATCAGTGGATAAGCTTCCCGGACCTCCTGTCCCATGATCCCCTCGTATCCCCTTTTGCCTATCACCTGTCCAGCTCTTGGCTCCATCGCTACCCCTGCTGTCTTCTCCTATCATTTTGGATCTCCCCCTCCCCCTCCAACTTTCAAATCCCTTACTCATTCTTCCTTCAGTTAGTCCTGACGAAGGATCTCGGCCTGAAACGTCGACTACACCTCTTCCTACAGATGCTGCCTGGCCTTCTTATTTTTTTCTAACTTTGCCATTTGAGATTGACAAGCAAGTAATTTTCCAGCCACAAAGTTTTCTTCACTTGTGGGGTATGCTCATCCAACCAAAAATCATGTTCTCAAGAACTTGACCCAAACCAAAACTGCTCATAAAGATTTATTAATGTAAGTTTTGTTTTTTTTGGTATATTTCATTAAGAGTTTGAGGAGATTTAGCTTGTTACCTAAAACACCGAAAAACTTCTACAGATATACCATGAAGAGATTTCTGACAGGCTGCATCACTGTCTGGTATGGGTGGGGTGGGGTGGTGTGGGTCTACTGCACAGGATTGAAAGAAACTACGGGAAGTTGTAAAATTAATTAGTTCCATCATGGGTACTAGCCTCTGTAGTATCCAAGACATCTCCAAGGACCTGTGCCTCAGGAAAGTGGCGTCCATTATTAAGGACCCCCATCACCCAGAACATACCCTCTTCACATTGCTACCATCAGGAAGGAGGGAGAGAAGTCTAAAGGCACACACTCTGTGATTCAGGATCAGATCCTTCCCCTCTGCCATCTGACTTCTAAGTAGACATTGTACCCATGAACACTAGACCATAAGGTATAGGAGGATGAGGCTATTTGGCCCATCGAGTCTACTCCGCAATTTCATCACATCCCCAATGTCCTGCTTTCTCCCCGTATCCCTTCATGCCCTGACCAACCAAGAATCTATCAACCTCTGCCTCAAATATACATAAATACCTGGCCTCCACAGCTGCTTGTGGCAAAGAATTCCACAGGTTTCCTACTCTCTGGCCAAAGAAATTCCTCCTTATCTGCATTCTAAAAGAACACCCCTCTATTCTGAGGCTGTGTCCCCTAGTCTTAGACTCTCCCACCATAGGAAACATCTTCTCTACATCCTCTCTATCAAGGTCTTTCACGATTTTTTTTAGATTATGAAGGCACGTAGTCTTCTTTTATTGTCATTTAGTAATGCATTCATTAAGAAGTGATACATTATTTCCTCCGGTGTGATATCACAAAAACACAGGACAGACCAGACTGAAAAAACTGACAAAACCACATAATTATAACATATAGTTACAACAGTGCACAATACCATAACTTGATGAAGAAGTCCGTGAGCACAGTAAAGTTCAAAGTTTCTCAAATATCTCACATCTCACGCAGACGGGAGAAGGAATAAAAACTCTCCCTGCCATGCCGACCACAATCCAACTCTGAGTCATCCGAAAACTTCGAGCTCTGATCAGCTCTCCGACACTGAGTACTGAGCGCCATCTCTGTCCGAACAATTGGACCTCCTTCTCGGTCACCAAAAGCAGGCAAGGCCGGGGAGTTTGAGGCCTACCCGCCGAAAGATTCCCGACCACACAGTAGTGACAGCAGCGAACGGGCGTTTCAGAAATTTCTCCAGATGTTCTTCTGTGCTTTCACGTCCATTCTCCATCAAATCAGAATTGTCCACGGCCCCTATTTAGCAGATACGATATCATTTTTCACCGGAGGGCTGCGCACACGCAGGTGTGCCGCCATCTTCTCCTCCCTCCAAATTTGATAGGTTTCAATTAGGTCACCCCTCGTTCTTTCAAATTCTAGTGAATACAGGCCCAGAACCATCAAACACACTTCATATGTCAGTCATCAGTCAGTGGGTGCCGTCCCAAATCCGGGGTTGGCGGCTATGCACCTCCATCTTCTTCGATCTTGCGCTCTTTTTCTGGCCTCAGCATAACTCAGCCCAGTCCATTGCCTCACATTATCGTACCAAGTGGTTCGCTGCCTTCCTCTTTCCCTCTTTCCTTCTATCATCCCTTCCAATAACAATTTCTGCAGCCCACCACCTCTTAACAAGTGCCCGGCATATTCCAGCTTCCTTTTCTGCACATTCTTCAGTAACTCCTTTTCTCTCCTCACTCTCTTCAACACTTCCATATTACTGACCTTCATCACCCATCTAATTTTCTGCATTCTCCTTAAACACCACATCTCAAATGCCTCCAGTTGTCATTGTGCTTCCTTGCATAAGGTCCACGAATCGACTCCATACAACAGACTGCTCCAGACGTAGCATTTCCAAATTCTATAACGCAGCCCAAAGTCCAACCTCTTGCCACACAGAACGTCACTCAGTCTCCAGAATGTTGATCTTGCAATCTTAATTCTTCGTCTAATTTCTGTATCACATTTCCCATCCTCTGTGACCATCTGTCCCAAGTACACAAACTTCTTGACTTGCTCTATGCCTACGCTGTTAATTTTGATACTGATTTTGGGGACTTCTTTCTTCCGTGATACCACCATCATCTTCGTCTTTGCAGCATTTATTTTCATTCCAAATCGTTCTCCTTCAGCATTTATCTTATCTACTATTCTGAGTAACTCGTCCTCAATCTCAGCTAACAACACTGAATCATCTGCATACCTCAAGTTGTTCTCCGTCACTGCACCAATTTGGACACCAGCTTCATCGTTCAACACCCTGAAGATTATCTCTGAGTAAATGTTAAATAATAAAGGGGAGATAATGCAGCCCTGGCGAACCCCTTTTTGGATCTCAACCTCCGGTGAATTCCCACCACTAGTTCTTATGATGCCAGTACAGACTTGCAATCTGTCGAACATCTTTCCCATCCAACCCCAATGAGTTCAGGCAATTGACCAGCTGTTTATGATTGACTCGGTCAAAAGCTTTTTCGTAATCCAGGAAGCACATGTAAATGTCTTTTTTTTTCTAGACCTCGTTCCACAATCATTCTCAAATTGAAAATCCCTTCACGGGTACCCTTACCCGGTATAAATCCGCTCTGGCACTCATTAATTTCAGTAAGAACTGTCCTTTTTATTCTGATTAGAAGTATTAATTACAAGATCTTGGAGGCATGACTTATAAGACTTATAGTTCTAAAGTCTGAGCATTGCGTGCTCTTACTTTTCTTTGGGATCATGACAAACTCTGACACCACGAAATCTGTTGGCCACTTTCCTGTTGAGTAGATTGTTTTGCAAAGTCTCGTGATCTCCTCAACCTCTGAGTCGCCAAGGCATTTCAACATTTCCGCTGTAATGCCATCTACACCACAAGCTTTACCAGTTTTTAACTTTCCAATGGCTGCTCTTACTTCTGCTACCAAAATTTCTGGACCTTCCGTGTTCTTCTCACTCACTTGATCATTGCTATCATCGTAGTACAATTCCCTAATGTATTCCATCCATCTACTTTCCACCTTGTCATTCTCAAAGAGTATGTTCCCGTCCTTGTCTTGAATAATGCCAGTCCTTAATTGTTTCTTGTTCCTGTTGGTCATCTCTGCAATCTCCCTGTGCATATCCCTTGAATGATGCAACATGTCCATGGTCTCTATCTTTTCACACCATTTGATAAACCATTGCTCTCTAGTGAAATAGTGAAAGATTTTAGAGTATAGTGAAAATTTTTTTGCAGTGGTACAAACTAGGTTTAAAGGACTGAGAGTAGAAGACATGGAGCAGACACCAGATAACATGTGGTCAAACCTGAAGGACTGTATGCAAATAGAAGCTGAAGAATGTCTCCCTAAAAGAAGGCGTGTAACTAAACTAGCTTGGATGACAGATCACATTCTGAAGCTCATGGAAGAGAGAAGGAAGCACAAGAAGGACACATCTAAGTTCAAGGAATTGGACCAACAAATAAGAGCAGAATGTGCAAAAGCTAGAGAACTTCATATGACAAGCCATTAAATCCTGGAATCATTTTTGTGAACTTCCTTTGAGCCCTCTCCAGTTTCAGCACATCCTTTCTAAGGGTCAATAACTCTACTGGGTGTTTTTTATAGACCACCCAATAGTAACAGAGACGTTGAGGAGCAGATAGGGAGAAAGATTCTGGAAAGGTGTAATAATAACAGGGTTGTCGTGGTGGGAAATTTTAATTTCCCAAATATCGATTGACATCTCCCTAGAGCAAGGGGTTTAGATGGAGTAGACTTTGTTAGGTGTGTTCAGGAAGGTTTCCTGACACAATATGTAGATACTGTACTTGATCTGGTATTGGGAAATGAACCTGGTCAGGGTCAGGTCTCTCTGTGGGAGAACACTTTGCAGATAGTAATCACAATTCTATCTCCTTTACAATAGCACTGGAGAGGGATAGGAACAGACAAGTTAGGAAAGTGTTTAACTGGAGTAAGGGGAAGTATGAAGCTATCAGGCAGGAACTTAGAAGCATAAATTGAGAACAGATATTCTCAGGGAAATGTACGGTATAAATGTGGCAAATGTTCAGGGGATATTTGAGTGGCATTCTGCATAGGTACGTTCCAATGAGACAGGGAAAGGATGGCAGGGTACAGCAACCGTGGTGTACAAAGGCTGATGAGAATCTAGTCAAGAAGAAAAGAAAAGCTTATGAAAGGTTCAAAAAACTAGGTAATGATAGAGAACTAGAAGATTATATGGCTAACAGGAAGGAGCTTAAGAATGAAATTAGGAGAGCCAGGAGGGGCCATGTGAAGGCCTTGGTGAGCAGGATTAAAGAAAACCCCAAAGCATTCTACAAGTATGTGAAGAGCAAGAGGATAAGACATGAGAGAATAGGACCAATCAAGTGTGACAGTGGAAAAGTGTGTATGGAACTGGAGGAGATAGCAGAGGTACTTAATGAGTACTTTGCTTCAGTATTCACTACAGAAAAGGATCTTGGCGATTGTAGGGATGACTCACAGCAAATCGAAAAGCTTGAGCATATATACATTAAGAAAGAGGATGTGCTGGAGCTTTTGGAAAGCATCAAGTTGGGTAAGTCTCTGGGTCCGGATGAGATGTACCCCAGGCTACTGTGGGAGGCAAGGGAGGAGATTGCTGAGCCTCTGGTAATATCTTTGCATCATCAATGGGGATGAGAGAGGTTCTGGAGGATTGGAGGGTTGTAGATTTTATTCTCTTATTCAAGAAAGGGAGTAGAGATAGCCCAGGAAATTATAGGCCAGTGAGTCTTACTTCAGTGGTCAGTAAGTTGATGGAGAAGATCCTGAGAAGCAGGATTTATGAACATTTGTAGAGGAATAATATGATTAGGAATAGTTATCATGGCTTTGTCAAATGCAGGTCGTGCTTCATGAGCCATTGAATTTTTTGAGGATGTGACTAAACACGTTGATGAAGGTAGAACAGTAGATGTCACGTCTATGGATTTCATCAAGGCATTTGATAAGGTACCCCAAGCAGGGCTTATTGAGAAAGTAAGGAGGCATGGGATCCAAGGGGACCTTGCTTTGTGGATTCAGAACTGGCTTGCCCACAGAAGGCAAAGAGTGGTTGTAGATGGGTCATATTCTGCATGGAGGTCGGTCACCAGTGGTGTGCCTCAGGGATCTGTTCTGGGACCCCTACTCTTTGTGACTTTTATAAATGACCTGGATGAGGAACTGGAGGGATGGGTTAGTAAACTTGCTGACGGCACAAAGATTGGGGGTGTTGTGGATAGTGTGCATATGGCGCATTGGCATTCATCAACAGTGGGATTGAGTTTAAGAGCCGGGAAGTAATGTTACAGCTATTTAGGTACCCTGGTCAGACCCCACTTGGAGTACTGTGCTCAGTTCTGGTCACATCAAGACAGGAAGGATGTGGAAACTATAGAAACGGTGCAGAGGAGGTTTACAAGGATTTTGCCTGGATTGGGGAACATGCCTTATGAGAATAGGTTGAGTGAACTTGGCCTTTTCTCCTTGGAGTGACGGAGGATGGGAGGTGACCTGATAGAGGTGTGTAAGATGATGAGAGGCATTGATCGTGTGGATAGTCAGAGGCTTTTATCCCAGGGCTGAAATGGCTAGCACAAGAGGGCATAGATTTAAGGTGCTTGGAAGTAGGTATAGAGGAGATGTCAGGGGTAAGTTTTTTTTATGCAGAGAGTGGTCAATTCATGGAATGGGTGGTGTGATGGTGGTGGAGGGGGATAAGATAGGGTCTTTTAAGAGACTCCTAGATAGGTACATGGAGCTTAGAAAAATAGAGAGCTATGGGTAACCCTAGGTAATTTCTAAACTAAGCTCATGTCCAGTACAGCATTGTGGGCCGAAGGGCCTGCATTGTTCTGTAGGTTTTCTATGTTTCTATGATAGGGGGCACAAATCTGCCCACAATACTCCAAGTGAAGCCTCACTGGTACTTTATAAAGTCTCAAGGTTACATCCTTTTTATATTCTGGTCCTCTTGAAACAAATGCTAACATTGCATTTGCCTTCCTCACCACAGACTCAACCTGTAAATGAACTTTTAGGGAATTCTGCACAAGGACTTTCAAGTCTCTTTGCACCTCAGTTTTTTGTATTTTCTCTCCATTTAGGAAATAGTCAATCCTTTCATTTCTTCTACTGATGTGCATGACCATACACTATTCTATCTGCCACTTCTTTGCCCATTCTCTTATTCTGTTTAAGTCCTTCTGTAGCCTCTCTACTTCCTCAATACTACCTGCCCCTCCACCTATCTTTGTATCATCTGCAAACTTTGTAACAAAGCTACCAATTTAATCATCCAAATCATTAACATATAATGTAAGAAGAATTGGTCCAAACACAGACTCCTGTGGAACATCACTAGTCACTGGCAGCCAACCAGAAAAGATTCCCTTTATTCCCACTCTTTGCCACTTGTCAATCAGCCACTGCTTTATCCATTTTGGAATCTTTCCTGTAATACCATGGGCTCATAGCTTGTTAAGCAGCCTCATGCCTGGCACCTTATCAAAGGCCTTCTGAAAGTCTAAGTACACAAGTCATAGTCATAGTCATTGGGGAAATTGGTTTTCATTACAGTTGCACCATAAATAATAAATAGTAATAGAACCAAAAATAGTTAAATAATAATATGTAAATTATGCCAGTAAATTATGAAATAAATCCAGGACCAGCCTATCAGCTCAGGGTGTCTGACCCTCCAAGGGAGGAGTTGAAAAGTTTGATGGCCACAGGCAGGAATGACTTCCTATGATGCTCTGTGCTGCATCTCGGAGGAATGAGTCTCTGGCTGAATGTACTCCTGTGCCCACCCAGTACATTATGTAGTGGATGGGAGACATTGACCAAGATGGCATGCAACTTAGACAGCATCCTCTTTTCAGACACCACCGTGAGAGAGTCCAGTTCCATCCCCACAACATCACTGGTCTTACGAATGAGTTTGTTGATTCTGTTGGTGTATGCTATCCTCAGCCTGCTGCTCCAGCACACAACAGCAAACATGATAGCACTGGCCACCACAGACTCGTAGAACATCCTCAGCATCGTCCGGCAGATGTTAAAGGACCTCAGTCTCCTCAGGAAATAGAGACGGCTCTGATCCTTCTTGTAGACAGCCTCAGTGTTCTTTGACCAGTCCAGTTTATTGTCAATTCGTATCCCCAGGTATTTGTAATCCTCCACCATGTCCACACTGACCCCCTGGATGGAAACAGGGGTCACCGGTACCTTAGCTCTCCTCAGGTCTACCACCAGCTCCTTAGTCTTTTTCACATTAAGCTGCAGATAATTCTGCTCACACCATGTGACAGTTTCCTACTGTAGCCCTGTACTCAACCTCATCTCCCTTGCTGAGGCATCCAACTATGGCAGAGTCATCCGAAAACTTCTGAAGATGACAAGACTCTGTGCAGTAGTTGAAGTCCGAGGTGTAAATGGTGAAGAGAAAGGGAGCCAACATCAACCGATTCCTCTTTGTCTATCCTGCTTGTTATTTCTTCAAAGAATTCCAACAAATTTATCAGACCAGATTTTCCCATGAGGAAACCGT
The DNA here is from genome assembly GCF_030028105.1 of Mobula birostris. Taxonomy (NCBI): domain Eukaryota; kingdom Metazoa; phylum Chordata; class Chondrichthyes; order Myliobatiformes; family Myliobatidae; genus Mobula; species Mobula birostris. Next base: position 14,247,944 of record NC_092372.1, on the reverse strand, counting down.
GCTGTCTACGGCCTATTTTATCATGGCCCTCAAAGTACACTGAGATCTCATCCTTAATAATTGACTTCAACTCCACCATATTTGACAAGATAGGTACCACAACTTAGGCACCACAATGTGCACCACTGCACAAGACAAGATAGGCCAAAACCAGCATGGTTTCCTGTAAGGAAAATCCTGCCTGTCTAATCTACCGCAATTCTTTGAGGAAATTACAAGCAGGGTAGATAAAGGAGATGCAGTAGACGTGGTTTACTTAGATTTTCAGAAGGCCTTTGATTCTTTGAGAGATTGATTATAACTGGAATTAAGTCTTGCCTCGGTAACGATACAGATCCATTGCAATTTGTCCATCTTTAACTTGAAACTTGTCTACAGTAGATACAATCACACTGGAGAACTACTAAACAAGAAATAAGGAAAGAGAAAATAGAGTATAAAGGTAAGTTAGCACAAAATATAAAAACAGATAGCAAAAGTTTTTATAAATATATAAAGCAGAAGAGGGTGGCTAAAGTCAACGTAGATCCCTTGGAAGACGAGAAGGGGAAATTGATATTGGGTGATAAGGAAATGGCTGAGGCATTGAACGACTATTTTGTGTCGGTCTTCACTGTGGAGGACATGTCTAATATGTCAAAGAAGGATGTTATTGGTGAAGTGGGAGGTGAGGACCTCGATAAAATCACTGTTACTTAAGAGATAGTAATGAGCAAACTAGCGGACCTGAAGGTAGATAAGTCCCCTGGTCCTGAAGGGATGCATCCCAGGGTGCTGAGGGAATTGGTGGAGGTTATAGTAGATACGTTGGTGATCATTTACCAAAACTCTCTAGACTCTGGGCAGGTCCCGGTGGATTGGAAGACAGCAAATGTCACGCCACTTTTTAAAAAAGGATGTAGGCAAAAGACGTGCAACTATAGGCCAGTTAGCTTAACATCTGTAGTTGGGAAAGTGCTTGAAGCTGTCATTAAGGAAGAAACAGCGAAATATTCAGAAAGGAGTGGTTCCATTAGACAGATGCAGCATGGATTCAGAAAGGGCAGGTCCTGTTTGTGTCATAAGGAGATGGCTAGGAACGGACCCAAGTGCAAGACACAGACACTGAAGTACTAGGGACAGAACTAGGATACAGGGTGAGGGCAAGGACATGGACACCAAAACCGGGAACCCGGAACAGGACTGCACAAGAGAGCTAGGAGCCCGGGCTTGGACTCCGAGCCAGAGACTGGACAAGGACACAGTACCTGGGTCTTGCCTCTGGCTCAGACCCCAGAACTAGGCAAGGGCGAGGCTTGGCTGGCAGGCAGGATGAGGCTGGAGTCTTCAGGCTTGAGGCTAGAGACTAGAGGCGAGGCTTGGCAGGAAGCAGGAGGCTGGAGTCTTCAGGCTTGAGGCTAGAGACTTGAGGTGAGGCTTGGCAGGAAGCAGGAGGCTGGAGTCTTCAGGCTTGAGGCTAGAGGCTAGAGACTAGAGGTGAGGCTTGGCAGGAGGCAGGAGGCTGGAGTCTTCAGGCTTGAGACTAGAGGTTAGAGGCTACTCCTGGGCAGGGCGCGGTACTCCTGGGCAGGGCGCGGATCACCACCTGATGGAGGCAAGGGACAGGAAGGGACAGGACCAGCCGTAGGTAACAGCAATATGGCCTGGCTTACCCGATGGAGACAAGGGACAGGAAGGGACAGGAAGGGACAGAACCAACCGTAGGTAACGGCAATACGGCCTGACTTACCCGGCGGAGGCAAGGGACAGGAAGGGAGCTAGGTACGGGGTGGCTCCAGGACAAGACAGCAAGACAAGGCAAGGCTTCAGGCAATGCAAGGCAAGACAGAACTTCAGGCGAGGCGAAAGTTACCAGCAAGACAAGGCAGGGCTTCGGGCCAGGAAACAGAAGGCAGGGGAAGGGATACAAGGAGTAAGGACAAGAACAATCCAGCAGCCGCGCCCTGGTCTCTGAAGGTATTTTTGCAGCCAGCCCCAACGAGCATCAGCTGCCTCAATTAGAGCTCAAGAAGAACAGAAACAGTGTAGACAGGAAAACCTGGAGCAAGGGTCGATGGACTGGACTGTGAACCGGAATACGGACTTCATGGACTGGACCATGACAGTTTGACAAACTTACTGAAATTCTTTGAGGACATAATGAGTGCAGTGGATAGAGAGAAACAGGTGGATGTCGTATACTTGGATTTCGATAAGGTGCAGCACAAAAGACTTATAAATAAGATATGGATACATGGAGCTGGAGGAAGTGTATTGACATGGAAAGTGGATTGGTTAAGCAACAGAAGGCAGAGAGTTGGTATAAATGGGTGTTTCTCCGGTTGGCAGTCTGTGGTGAGTGGGGTGCCGCAGGGGTTGATGCTGGGCCCGCAGCTGTTTACCATTTACATTGATGATTTAGAAGAGGGGATTGAGTGTAGTGTAGCAAAATTTGCTGATGATACTAAACTGAGTGGAAAAGCAAATTTTACAGAAGACGTGGAGAGTCTGCAGAGGGATATAGATAGGTTAAGTGAGTGGGCCAAGGTTTGGCAGATGGAATACAATGCTGGTAAACCCACGAGATCATCCACTTTGGAAGGAATAATAGAAGAGCAGATTATTATTTAAATGGTGAAAGATTGCAGCATGCTGTTGTGCAGAGGGACTTGGGAGTGCTTGTTCATGAATCGCAAAAAGTTGGCTTGCAGGTACAATAGGTTATCAAGAAGGCAAATGGAATGTTGGCCTTCATTGCTAGAGGGATTGAATTCAAGAGCAGGGAGGTCATGCTGCAACTATACAGGGTACTGGTGAGACCGCACTTGGAGTACTGTGTGCAGTTCCGATCTCCATACTTTAGGAAGGATATACTGGATTTGGAGGCAGTGCAGAAGAGGTTCACCAGGTTGATTCCAGGGATGAAGGGGTTAACCTATGAGGAGAGACTGAGTCACCTGGGACTATACTCTCTGGCATTCAGAAGAATGAGAGGGGATCTTATAGAAACGTACAAAATTTTGAAAGGGATAGATAAGGTGGAAGTAGGAAAGTTACTTCCATTGGTAGGTGAGACTAGAACTAGGGGACATTGCCTCAAGATTCGGGGAGAAGATTTAGGACAGAGATGAGGAGAAACTGTTTTTCCCAGAGAGTGGTGAACCTGTGGAATTCTCTGCCCAGGAAAGCAGTTGAGGCTTCCTCACTAAATATATTTAAGAAACAGATAGGTAAATTTTTACATAGCTGGGGAATTAGTGGTTATGAGGAAAAGGCAGGTCGATGGAGCTGAGTTTACGGACAGATCAGCCATGATCTTATTGAATGACAGGGCAGGCTCGATGGGCCGGATGGCCTACTCCTGCTCCTATTTCTTACGTTCTTATGTTATGTTATGTTTATGTACTTTCCTCTTTGCTTTGGAGCACCTAGTCAACCACAAAACATAAGTCAGGCTGCTGCTTATCAATTAAGGCCCAGCATTCAACACCATCATACCCTTAGTTTTAATCACCAAGCTTCAAGATCTGGGCCTCTGTAGCTAGCTCCCTCTGCAACTGGATCCTGGACCTCTTCACCAGGAGACCACAGTCAGTGCGGATCGGTAAGAAGATCTCCTCTTGACAATCAACCCATGCTTAGTCCACTGCTCTGCTCTTTCTGCACATGACTGTGTGGCTAGGCACAGATCAAATGTCATCTATAATTCCACCGGCGCCGATGTGTTGGCAGAATCTCAGATGGTAAGGAGAAGGCATACTGGAGTAAGGTAGATGATCTGGTTGAGTGGTGTCACCACAACAGCCTTGCACTCAGTGTAAGTAAGACCATGGAATTGACTGAGGACGCCAGGACGGGGAAGTTGAGGGAAAACACAGCAGTCCTCATTGAGGGGTCAGACTAGAAAGGAGGAGCAGCTTCAGGTTCCTGGATGTCAACATTCTGAGTGCAACACATTGATGCCATCATGAGGAAGGCACACGAGAGCTGTACTTCATTAGGAGTTTGAAGGGATTTGATATTCACCAAAGACTCTTAGAAATTTCTATAGAAGTACAGTGAAAAGTTCTAACTGGTTGCCTCACAGTCAGGTATGGAAGCTCTAATGCACAGGGTCACAGAGGCTGCAGATGGTTGGAGACACAGCCAGCCCCATTAAGGGCCCAACCCTCCCCACAATCAGCAATATCTTCACAAGTTGCCTCATGTCGCAACAAATTTCATGACATTTACCAGTGAAAATAAACCTGATTCTGATTCTGGGAGGGTGGCATCCATCATTAAGGACCCTCACCATCTGGGAGAGGCCCTCTTCATGTTACTACCATCGGGGAGGAAGTACAGGAGTCTGAAGTCAATGGTTCAGAAACAAATTGTTCCCCGCCATCATTGGATATATAAACAGTCCATTAGCCCATGAATACTACTGCGTTGTTCCTTAATTGTACATCTCTGCACTGCTGCAAAACAATAATTCCAGGTTATTTAGTCAATGATGATAAATCTGATTCCGATTCAGATCTTCCGAATTCACTACCCTAGAGGCTGTAAGTGCTCAATTGCTAAGTTATAGAAACATAGAAACATAGAAACATAGAAAATAGGTGCAGGAGTAGGCCATTCGGCCCTTTGAGACTGCACCGCCATTTATTATGATCATGGCTGATCATCCAACTCAGAACCCCGCCCCAGCCTTCCCTCCATACCCCCTGACCCCCGTAGCCACAAGGGCCATATCTAACTCCCTCTTAAATATAGCCAATGAACTGGCCTCAACTGTTTCCTGTGGCAGAGAATTCCACAGATTCACCACTCTCTGTGTGAAGAAGTCTTTCCTAATCTCGGTCCTAAAAGGCTTCCCCTTTATACTCAAACTGTGACCCCTCGTTCTGGACTTCCGCAACATCGGGAACAATCTTCCTGCATCTAGCCTGTCCAATCCTTTTAGGATTTTATACGTTTCAATCAGATCCCCCCTCAATCTTCTAAATTCCAACGAGTACAAGCCCAGTTCATCCAGTCTTTCTTCATATGAAAGTCCTGCCATCCCAGGAATCAATCTGGTGAACCTTCTTTGTACTCCCTCTATGGCAAGGATGTCTTTCCTCGGATTAGGGGACCAAAACTGCACACAATACTCCAGGTGTGGTCTCACCAAGGCCTTGTACAACTGCAGTAGTACCTCCCTGCTCCTGTACTCGAATCCTCTCGCTATAAATGCCAGCATACCATTCGCCTTTTACACCGCCTGCTGTACCTGCATGCCCACTTTCAATGACTGGTGTATAATGACACCCAGGTCTCGTTGCACCTCCCCTTTTCCTAATCGGCCACCATTCAGATAATAATCTGTTTTCCTATTTTTGCCACCAAAGTGGATAACTTCACATTTATCCACATTAAATTGCATCTGCCATGAATTTGCCCACTCACCCAACCTATCCAAGTCACTCTGCATCCTCTTAGCATCCTCCTCACAGCTAACACTGCCACCCAGCTTCATGTCATCCGCAAACTTGGAGATGCTGCATTTAATTCCCTCATCCAAGTCATTAATATATATTGTAAACAACTGGGGTCCCAGCACTGAGCCTTGCGGTACCCCACTAGTCACCACCTGCCATTCTGAAAAGGTCCCGGTTATTCCCACTCTTTGCTTCCTGTCTGCTAACCAATTCTCTATCCACATCAACACCTTACCCCCAATGCCGTGTGCTTTAAGTTTGCACACTAATCTCCTGTGTGGGACCTTGTCAAAAGCCTTTTGAAAATCCAAATATACCACATCCACTGGTTCTCCCCTATCCACTCTACTAGTTACACCCTCAAAAAATTCTATGAGATTCGTCAGACATGATTTTCCTTTCACAAATCCATGCTGACTTTGTCCGATGATTTCACCGCTTTCCAAATGTGCTGTAATCACATCTTTGATAACTGACTCCAGCAGTTTCCCCACCACCGACGTTAGGCTAACCGGTCTATAATTCCCCGGTTTCTCTCTCCCTCCTTTTTTAAAAAGTGGGGTTACATTAGCCACCCTCCAATCCTCAGGAACTAGTCCAGAATCTAACGAGTTTTGAAAAATTATCACTAATGCATCCACTATTTCTTGGGCTACTTCCTTAAGCACTCTAGGATGCAGACCATCTGGCCCTGGGGATTTATCTGCCTTCAATCCCTTCAATTTACCTAACACCACTTCCCTACTAACATGTATTTCGCTCAGTTCCTCCATCTCACTGGACCCTCTGTCCCCTACTATATCTGGAAGATTATTTATGTCCTCCTTAGTGAAGACAGAACCAAAGTAATTATTCAATTGGTCTGTCATGTCCTTGCTCCCCATAATCAATTCACCTGTTTCTGTCTGTAGGGGACCTACATTTGCCTTTACCAGTCTTTTCCTTTTTACATATCTATAAAAGCTTTTACAGTCAGTTTTTATGTTCCCTGCCAGTTTTCTCTCATAATCTTTTTTCCCCTTCTTAATTAAGCCCTTTGTCCTCCTCTGTTGAACTCTGAATTTCTCCCAGTCCTCAGGTGAGCCACTTTCTCTGGCTAATTTGTATGCTTCTTCTTTGGAATTGATACTATCCCTAATTTCTCTTGTCAGCCACAGGTGCACTACCTTCCTTGATTTATTCTTTTGCCAAACTGGGATGAACAATTGTTGTAGTTCAGCCATGCAACCTTTAAATGCTTGCCATTGCATATCCACCGTTAATTCTTTAAGAGTTATTTGCCAGTCTATCTTAGCTAATTCACGTCTCATACCTTCAAAGTTACCCCTCTTTAAGTTCAGAACCTTTGTTTCTGAATTAACTATGTCACTCTCCATCTTAATGAAGAATTCCACCATGTTATGGTCACTCTTACCCAAGGGGCCTCTCATGACAAGATTGCTAATTAACCCTTCCTCATTGCTCAAAACCCAGTCCAGAATAGCCTGCTCTCTAGTTGGTTCCTCGACACGTTGGTTCAAAAAACCATCCCGCATACATTCCAAGAAATCCTCTTCCTCAGCACCTTTACCAATTTGGTTCACCCAATCTACATGTAGATTGAAGTCACCCACTATAACTGCTGTTCCTTTATTGTACACATTTCTAATTTCCTGTTTAATACCATCTCCGACCTCACTACTACTGTTAGGTGGCCTGTACACAACTCCCACCAGCGTCTTCTGCCCCTTAGTGTTACGCAGCTCTACCCATATCGATTCCACATCTTCCCGGCTTATGTCCTTCCTTTCTATTGTGTTAATCTCTTCTTTAACCAGCAACGCCACCCCACCTCCCCTTCCTTCATGTCTATCCCTCCTGAATATTGAATATCCCTGAACGTTGAGCTCCCATCCTTGGTCACCCTGGAGCCATGTCTCTGTGATCCCAATTATATCATAATCATTAATAACAATCTGCACTTTCAATTCATCCACCTTATTACGAATGCTCCTTGCATTGACACACAAAGCCTTCAGGCACTCCTTTACAACTCTCTTAGCCCTTATACAATTATGTTGAAAAGTGGCGCTTTTTAATGCTTGCCCTGGATTTGTCGGCCTGCCACTTTTACTCTTCTCCTTAGTACTTTTTGCTTCTACCCTCACTTTACACCCCTCTGACTCTCTGCACTGGTTCCCATCCCCCTGTTGTGAACTAACCTCCTCACGCCTAGCCTCTTTAATTTGATTCCTACCCCCCCAACCATTCTAGTTTAAAGTCACCTCAGTCGCCCTCGCTAATCTCCCAGCCAGGATATTGGTCACCCTAGGATTCAAGTGTAACCCGTCCTTTTTGTACAGGTCATGCCTGCGCCAAAAGGGGTCCCAATGATCCAAAAACTTGAATCCCTGCCCCCTGCTCCAATCCCTCAGCCACGCATTTATCCTCCTCCTCATCGCATTCCTACTCTCACTGTCGCGTGGCACAGGCAGTAATCCCGAGATTACTACCTTTGCGGTCCTTTTTCTCAACTCCCTTCCTAGCTCCCTATATTCTCCTTTCAGGACCTCATCCCTTTTCCTACCTATGTCATTGGTACCTATATGTACCACGACCTCTGGCTCCTCACCCTCCCACTTCAGGATATCTTGGACACAATCAGAAATATCCCGGACCCTTGCACCAGGGAGGCAAACTACCATCCGGGTCTCTGGACTGCGTCCACAGAATCCCCTATCTGACCCCCTTACTATCGAGTCCCCTATCACAACTGCCCTCCTCTTCCTTGCCCTACCTTTCTGAGCTACAGGGCCAGACTCTGTGCCGGAGGCACGGCCACTGTCGCTTCCCTCGGGTAAGCTGTCCCCCCCAACAGTACTCAAACAGGAGTACCTATTGTTAAGGGGCACAGCCACCGGGGTACTCCCTATTACCTGACTCTTCCCCTTCCCCCTCCTAACCGTGACCCACTTGTCTGCCTCCCGTGGCCCCGGCGTGACCACCTGCCTGCAACTCCTCTCTATCAACTCCTCACTCTCCCTGACCAGACGAAGGTCATCGAGCTGCAGCTCCAGTTCCGTAACGCGGTCCCTTAGGAGCTGCATCTCGATGCACTTGGCGCAGATGTAGACGTCTGGGAGGCTTGGAGACTCCAGGGCCTCCCACATCTGACACCGAGAACAGCAAACTGCCCTCACACTCATACTGCCCCTCTCCTCAAATAACAACAGGAAATGAATGCCAAACCTTCCTCGCCTCGCCCGTTTCCGCCTAAGCCCATTGAGCTGAAGCCCTTAAGCCGTCACTCTGCTCCCGGCTCACTCCGCCGCCTGCAAACTACGCTGCCGGCTCTATGAGGCTCTGTTCCTTTTAAATCTGCCGCGCTGCACTGCCCGACGTCACACGCCTGCGCAGTCCTGTCTCTCAGAACGCCTGGACATTATTCTGGACATCAATCAATAATTTTTTTGTATATTAAAGAGTAGTGTTTAATGTAGCACTATTACAGCACGAGCGATCAGTCGTTGGGGTTCGATACCCACTGATGCCTGTATGGAGTTTGTACATTGACTATGTAGCACCATGGTCCTGAAAAACATTGTCTCATTTTTACTGTGTACTGTACCAGTAGTTATGGTCGAAATGACAATTAAAAGTGACTTGACTTGACTTGACTTGACATTCTACTCGTGACCATTTGAGTTTTCTCTGGGTGCACTGGTTTCCTCCCAAATTCCAAAAAAACGTGCGGGTTAGTCAGTTGTAGGTGGTTAGCCCGCAAGTATCACCACACTTCTGGTGCCAACATGGCATGCCCGCAACTCACTAATCCTAACTGTATGTCCTTGGAATGTGGGAGGAAACCAGAGCACCTGGAGGAAACCCACGCGGTCACGGGGAAGAACGTATAAACTCCTTACAGACAACGGAGCCAATTGAACCCTGTTTCTACAGTTTGTGCTGAAATAGTGGTATGCCAACTGACGTGCTACCATGTCATCCCATATCCAACATGGGCAAAAATCTCACCTGATGACAGAAGTCAGAAACATTTGCAAAAGTCGAAATGTCTTAGGTGGAAGAGTTTGTTATTCAATTTTGTTTGCTTTACACTTTGACAATCATAATTTTATATTGAAAGGATGTATTTATTTATTGATTGATTGATTGAGATACAGCATGGAACAGGCCATTCTGGCCCTTCGAGCCCACTACCCAGCAATCACACAGTTTAACCCTAGCCTAATCACGGGAGAATTTGCAATCACTAATTAACCTACCAACTGCTACATCCTCAGACTATGGGAGGAAACCCACGCAGTCACAGGGAGGACTCCTTACAGTCGGCGTTGGGAAGTGAACCCAGATCACTGGTACAGTAAAGTGTTGTGCTAGCCTCTACGCTAACATACTACCCAAACAGTAATTAATACAGTGCAGTGGTTGGTGTAATGCTTCACAGCACCAATTCTCGCCACTGTCTGCGCGGAGTTTGTAAATTCTCCCCATTATCACATGAATTTCCACCGGGTGCTCTGGTTTCCTCCCACATTCCAAAGATGTATGCGGTAGCAGGTTAATTGGTCACATGGGTATAATAGGGTGGTGAAAGCCAAAAGGGCCTGTTATCGTGTTGCATCTGCTAAAAAAAAGAAAAAAAAAACTAACTTATCGTATTTTGAGCCATGAACAGTGACTATTTGCTGCCCTGCGGTTTGATGCAATACAAACTCAAACAGACAAATAAAAAAATTCTCACTTGTCAGAATGCTCAATGTTGCTTCTTTTTTTGGAAACACATAACAGGCAGAGAAAAAAAGATAATCTCCCTTCCATCAACACTATCTTTTTCAAGTTTCTACGCAGGGGTGCTATTCAGCTTGGGTTGACAGAACCAGTCAATTGTAAGTGTAACGAGCAAAGACATACTCACTAGGTAGTATTTTATGCCCTGGGAACTCTGCATTCATCAGAGCTTCTCACTAAACTTTACACACTGCCAAACAGTTGTTAACTGTACAGGGTAAATAAAACGAAAGATTGGCACCAAATTTAGTATTCGTAACAGACAAAGGTTTCAAAGTACCTGCTTATCCATACTTCTGGTAAATCTGGTATGCAGATGATGAATGAACTATATCCTAATTACTTGACGTAAAATGGTGCCTCTTCAAAGCAAAAGCAAATCTTTTCCCTCCTGCTGATTGTAATCATCACACACCAACTGAGAAGATTCAATAGAATAAACAGAGGAATGAGGAGCCCTGTGGGATCTGAATTTGAATTATTCTACGGTTGCCAGGAAAATGCATGTAATGTTCCAATAGATGCAGATTCTGAATACAAAAATTTACAAAATTTACAAAAATAAAGCCCATTCTTTGGTGTGGAATTTAAGAGCATCTCAAGTTTTATATCAGGTCAGATATGTCAAGTGGTGGAATAAAGGGTAAGATATTAATCTGGGGAAATGGAAATAAATGTTTCATTTGATATTACTGCCGGCCCTTTGGCTCATGTCATGTTGCACCTGCTCAGTCACTCTATACTCTGAACATGGTTTCATATTGGAGGGTAGTGTCCAAGCTAAAGGCAAGAACATTGACTTCTCTGACTTCCAGTAATTTCTCCCTTCTCTCTTTTTCTGTTCCTATCTTGGCTTTCCTCTTACCCCTTCCCTTCTCACCTACCCATTATCTCCTCTGGTTCCCCTCCTCCTTCCATTTCTCCCATGGTCCAATGTCCTCTTCTGTGACAAGAGGCCTAGATGAGGATGGTAAGAACCAAAGTGTTGGAGTATCTGAGATTAGAATCGAGACACGATTTCAAGACTAAGATGAGAAAAGGGTTCTTGACCAGATGCTAGATGAGAACTTGGCGAGACTAGACTAGAATCCAAGCGAGACAGGAATCCTAAACGCAATCGCCGACTGAACCAAAGTTGAGGTGACAATTGAGCACCAAACTTGAGTTAAGGTGCTCTTTAAAAATCCAAATCTTGGTGGCAAAACATGGCCACCAATTAGTGGAGTGGGTCAGAATCTTTGGAGGGACCATGCCTGCCACCCATACTTTGGAGAGTCAGAGCATCTAAACCTCAGAGACTGGCATGGTTGGGTGCGTACCATAACACTCTCCTATCAGATTCCTTTTTCCTCAGCCCTATACCCCTTCCACCTATCCCCTCCCAGATTCTTACTTCATCCCATCTCATTCATCTTTCCACTCATCTGGTCTCATCTATCACTTGCCAGCTTGTCCACCTCCCATTCCCCACCACCTTCTTATTCTTGTCCTTTCTCTTTCCTTTCCAGTCTTGATGAAGGGTCTTGGCCCAAAACGCTGACTGTTTATTCCCCTCCAGAGATTAGATTATTAGATTAGATTAGATTATGAGGACACGCAGTCCTCTTTTATTGTCATTTAGTAATGCATGCATTAAGAAATGATACAATATTCCTCCGGTGTGATATCACAGGAACACAGGACAGACCAAGACTGAAGAACTGACAAAAACCACATAATTATAACATATAGTTACAACAGTGCAAACAATACCGTAACTTGATGAAGAACAAGCCGTGAGCACGGCAAAAAGTTCAAAGTCTCTCGAAAGTCCCACATCTCACGCATACAGGAGAAAGAAGAAAACTTTCCCCGCCATACCCGACCACAGTCCGACTCTGAGTCGTCCGAAAACTTCAAGCTTCGACCAGCCCTCTGACACCGAGCACCGAGCACCACCTCTGCCGAACGCTTTGACCTCAGCCCCAGTTACCAGCAGCAGCCAAAGCCGAGGATTTTGGGGCCTTCCCTCTGGAGATTCTCGATCGCACAGTAGCAGAGGCAGCGAACCGGGCATTTCAGAAGTTAATCCAGATGCTGCTCCATGCTCTCACGGCTGTCTCCATCAAATCAGAATTTTGCACGGCATCCTACTTACAAATATGATCTCATTTCACCGGAGAGGCTACTCGTGCTGCGTCGCGCCGCCATCTTCTCCTGATGGATGCCTTACTTACCGGGTTCCTCCAGTTCTGTGTTGCTCAAGGTTTCCAGCATCTGTAAAATCTCTAGTGTCTGATGAGGAGAAAAATCTTCACCAGTTGGTGGTGATTATGTAAATTCTTTACTACAGAAGGCTGAGTGTAAGGCCAAGTCACTGTATGTATTTAAGAGCAAAACAGATACAGTAATCACTCATAAGTTTATGGTGAAAGAATGGAAATTCAGTATCGAGGTAAAAGATCAGCCATGTTGGTACAGAATGACTGAACAGTTGAAAGCACCAAATGACATACCCCAGCTCCTACCTTTTTATGTCGTACATATAGGGGAAATATTGCCTGACAAATCAGTTGTGTTTCTTTGAGGAAGTAACAGGCAGGATAGACAAAGGAGAGTGACTGGGGAACCAGCTTTCTGATACTGCATCAGGTTAGAGATGACAGAAACACAAGAGATTTTGCAGATGCTGGAAATCTGGGGCAACTCCCAGTCCTGATGAAGGGTCTCAGCCCGAAACATTGACTGTTTAGTCCCTTCCACAGATGCTGCCTGACTTTGCTCAGTTCCTCCAGCATTTTGTGTGTGTTGCACAAGGCTTCATGATTACTATAAATGTGCAAGCAGGTGAATCTCAGACATGTTCAGAAAGGAACTGAACATTGGAAAGAAGCAAAAGTCTGGCATTGGTTCAGGCCAGGACACAGGAAAACTGATAAAGGCAAGGCTAGGTGACAAAAGACGGGAGTTCCATACTAGAAGGTCAAACAAAAGTATAGTCATCATCATCATTATATGCCGTGTCGTATGACATGGACAACCATGGTCTGCATTACCATGTTTTTCTTCGCAAATTTTTCTACAGAAGTGGTTTGCCATTGCCTTCTTCTGGGTGGGGTCTTTACAAGATGGATGACCCTAGCTATTACCAATACTCTTCATAGATTGTCTGGCACCAGCTGCTCATAGGACCATCCACCACCTGCTCCCAAGCGTTCAAGAAACCCTGACTGGAGGGCTAAGGAGGTGCTCCCCCTTGCCCAAGGGTGACCTGCAGGCCAGGGGAAGCAAGGGGTGCCTTACACCTCTTTTGTTAGAGATGTATCTCCACCCTGCCTCCCAAGAAGGTATGGTAGTCCCTATTTTATCTATTAAGCATTTCTAGATGAATTTCTTTACCCAAAGAAAACTAACAGCACATATAAAACAACTGCCAAAGTAGCATTGATGCTGCTATTGATTTATTATTGTCACATGTACCAAAAGTTCAAAGTGCAAAATAGATTCATTCTCAAAGTATGTATATGTCATATACTATCTTGAGATTCGCATTCTTGCAGGCATTTACAGTAGAACAGGAGAAATAAAATAGAATCATTAAAAAACTACCAAGACTGACAAACAGCCAATGTGGAACAGAAGGCAAACTGCAATTACAGAAAAAGGCAATCATAATTAAATAAGTACATAAATAAAATAATATTGAGAACATGAGTTGTAGAGCCCTTGAAAGTGAGTCCATAGGTTTTGGAATCAGTTCAGTGTTGAGGGGAGTGAAGTTCATTACACAGTGCATTGAGCTAGAATAAGGTAAAGTAACAACAATGCAGAAAGATGGAGAATTTAGATTTAAACGAGTAGAACGATTACGATAGCAGCAATGAGCGGATCCGCGGGGAGCAGCTTGCAGTGAGTCACCGTGCTCCGGCGACAGCACAATCACATTTAAAGAGAGACAATGTGAGCACACCAGGGACAATTGACAATTGAACAGAAGAATATCCAGATAAGATAAAAAGGTCGAAGGAGGTAGGGTGAGAGGGAGCTCATTTTAAATTATATGAGCTAAATGGCCTGCTTGTTTGCTGATCAGAAAATGTAGCTTGAATCCCCCCCCCAAAAGAAATATTGGGCTCTTGAATTTTTTTAATGTATAAATTCCTTATTCTATTCTTTTGAAATTGCCTGTTTTTATAGTGGTGTTTTTCTGTTCTACCCTCTGGCCTGCTTTCCTTTTTCCTTTTCTTCTATTATTTCTGTCTGTATGCTGTGCTATAATAACACACCAAGCTGGGGGGAGGGGGGAAGGGAGAGCTGGAATCAATCTATGAGGAGAATGTAGGGTAGAGGGAAATGTGACATTTGCAGATACTTGTCACTACCTCAATCACAATTTTGTTTGGTCATAGGTACATAACTCACTAGTCAGCTTCAAGGAGAAATGCCCCAAAAAGCTAGTGTTGTCATTAAGGACCCCCATCACACTGGACAAGCCCTGTTCTCAATATTACCATTGGGAAGGAGGTACAGAAGCTTGAAGACACATATTCAGCAATTCAGGAATACCTTCTTCGATTCTGCCATCCAATTTCTGAATGGACATTGAACCCATGAACACTAAATCATTACATCTTTAAAAATTTTTATTTTGCACTAATTACTTAATTTAACTATTATATATATATTTACTGTAACTCACGGACTTTTTTCTCTTCTATTATGTATTGCATTGTGCTGTTACCACAAAGACAACAAATTTTAAACCTGATTCTGATTCTGAGCTAAGGCATTTGAATTTATTTTGTTATCTCTTCAACAATGCGAAGAAATTCTGTGAAGAAAAATCAACCACTTATTAAAAATGACAGTTGTATATTAGATCAGCAAATTTTGACCTAGTGAGCCACTCCTCTGGTTAGTATAAAATCACACTAGGATTTCTGAAGCTGGTCTTGATTAGCGGCCCCACCAATGTTCTCTTGTGTAAACATAAGAAGCATGCGAACTATTACATGCCCAAGCTCTTGTGAGAATATACAGTCAGTTAATAAGATGAATTTAAGTGGGCAGTTGCACGAGGCTTAGCTGATATACTAAGAGCTACATTGAGTGACAAAGGGTATTTCCCACTGAGGCTGTGCCTATCAGAGAGTATCATCATATTATGACCCCCAAGCCAAAATATAAGATTACTTACTTGTACCTCTCCTCTAGCAGACAGGTATTGCTTTTGAAGAAGGTTTCAGAATCAGAATCAGAATCAGGTTTATTATCACTGAAATACATCATGAAATTTGTTGTTTTGTGTTAGCAGTACAGTGCAATGCATAAAAATCACCATAAGAATATACAGTATGTAAAAATAAGTACGTAGTGTCAAAAAGGAGCAAATTAGTGAGGCAGTGTCCTTGGATTCATGGACAGTTCAGGAGTGTGATGGTGGTGGGGAAGAAGCTGAATGTTGAGTGTTCATCTTCAGGCTCCTGTACCTCCTCTCTGATGCTAGTAACAAAAAGAGGGCATGTCCTAGATGGTGAGGGTCCATCATAATGGCCGCCACCTTCTTGATGCAATGCCTTGAAGGTGTCCTTGATAGTGGTGACGGTTTCTTAAAAATCGTTCAAAAAATTCACTTATCAAAGTTTCAAAGTCTTAAGTTTCGCAGAACATTTATTATTGAAGCATGTATGCAGAATACAACCCTGAGATCCATCCTCCCCACAGGCAGCCACGAAACAAAGAAACACCGTGGATCTCATTGAAGGGAAAACATCAAACAGCCAAAGTGCAAAACAAAACCCAAATTGCACAATCAGCAAAAAAAAGAGCGATAAACACAGAACGCCACCCACAAACTTGTCAAAAGAGTCAATGCATATTCCGCATGTATTCAAACACACGTTGATGTTAGTTTTCAATTTTGCTCTGATTTAAACGTTGATCTGGTCGGAGTGAAAATTTCACTAATTCTTTCCTGGCCACGAATCCAGAAAGGGGGTAGCCTCCAGGTTCCACTCTGTAATTCTGGACATTTCACAGGAGTGAGGTGTTGGTGACATTAAAAACAACAATGGTGTTCCCAGCACAGGGGGGATGTGAAGTGGCTGTATGGGGGAGACCAGATGAAGGGTCTTCACCTGGAACATTTACTCACAAGAGAAAATCAGAAAATGCTGGAAATCAAAGCAACAAACACAAAATTCTGGAGGAACACAGTAGGCCAGGCAGCAAAAAGAAATGAGGAGTCAGAGTAAGATGGTGGGGGGAGGGGAGGAATAAGTACAAGGTAGCACATGATAGGTGAAACCAGGAGAGGGGGAGAGGTGAAGTAAAGATCTGGGAAGTTGACTGGTGAAAGAGATAAAGGGCTGGAGAAGAAGAAATCTGATAGGAGAGGACAGAAACGCATGAAAGAAAAGGAAGGGGGTGGAGCACCAGAGGGAGGTGATGGGCAGGTAAGGTGATAAGGTGAGAGAGGGAAATGGGAATGGGGAATGGTGAAGGAGATGGCAGGGGGCGGTTCGGAGTAGCAATTACTGGAAGCTTGAGCAGTCAATGTTCACCGGAAGTTCGAGGAATCGATGTTGAGCATTTACGGAACGTTTACCGTCCATTTCCCTCTACAGATGCTGCGTGATCTGTTCACTTCCTCCAGCAGTTTGTTTTACTCAATTTAAATGATAATTACTCACCTTCTTACACCTTCAATAAGATCATGGCTGTTCTGGCTGTAGATTCAGCTCCACTTACTTGCCTTTTCTCCATAACCCTTAATTCCTAAAATCTATTTGTGTCTTAAATATATACATTGATGTAGCCTCTAGATCATGTACCCTGGACAGGGAATTCCACAGATCTACTGCTCTTTGGGAGAAGCAGTTTCTCCTTAACTCCAACCTAAATCTACTCTCCCAAATCCTGAGGCTATGTCGCCTAGTTCCAGTCTCACCTACCAGTGGAAACAACTTTGCTGCCTCTGTCTTTTATAACTTTTCTATAATTTTATAAGTTTCTATAATGTTTAATGTTTTATTTTTCTGAATAATGACACAGCCTCTGAATCTGAATTAGTGGCTTATTATCAGTGGTTTTACGTCCTGAAATTTGTTGTTTGGTGGCAGCAAATGTGTGTGTGGGAAGCCATGCTCTGCATTGCTGCAGCATGGACCTGCATAAACATCAAGTGCATTGGAGTGAGGAACCTAATGGCACAGAAAGCATCAACACCCAGTTGCGCATGTTGACTGTAATCACGATAGCTGGTGACAGAAGATTTCCCTGCATCAAAGATTTGCCTGTGTTAAGGTGACAAATGGATTTTTGTTGTTAGCTTCAAATATTCACCCTCTCACGCTTATCTCACAAATCTTCAGCAGCTGAGGACCTCACATCGTGAGGCAAAACAGTGGCGTGATGCTACTACATTGCCAGTGACCTGGGTTCAACCCTGCCACTGACTGCAGTGAGTTTTGAAGAAAGTAACAATACATCCCAAAAGACATACTGAACTCAGCATAAACTTACTCAACACTGGTCAAAGTTCAAAGTTCAATGTAAATTTATTATCAAAGTACATATATGTCACCAGATACAACCCTGAGATACATTTTCTTGAGGGCATGTTCAATAAATCCATAACGGAATAATAACTATAACAGAATCAATGAAAGACTGCACCAACTTGGGCGTTCAACCAGTATGCAGATGACAATAAAGTATGCAAATGCAAAAAGAACGAAATAATAATTATAAGTAAATAAGCAATAAAGATCAAGAACATGAGATGAAGAGTCCTTGAAAGTGAGTCCATAAGTTGTAGGAACATTTCAATGATGGAGTAAGTGAAGTTGAGTGAAGTTATCCCCTTGGGTTCAAGAGCCTGATGGTTGAGGGGTAGTATCTATTGGCAGCAGTGAGAAGAGAGCATGTCCAGTCTGGTGGGAGTTCCTGATGATGGATGCCGCTTTCCTGTGACAGCGCTTCATATAGATATACTCAATGGTGGGGAAGGCTTTACCTGTGATGGACTAGGACATACCCACTACTTTTTGCAGGATTTTTCGTTCAAGGGCATTGGTGTTTCCATGCCAGCCTGTGATGCAACTAGTCAATATACACTCCGCTGCACATCTATCGAAGTTTGTCAAAGTTTTAGATGTCATGCCAAATCTTTGCAAACTCCTAAGGAAGTAGAAGTGTTGCCAATCAGAGAGATCATGTTAATTTGTAAAGAAAGGAAACTGCAAATGATAATAATTGGAAATAAAATGAAATAATTGGGGTAGCATGGTAGTGTGCCGGTTAACGTTAAACCATTACAGTGCCAGTGACCAGAGTTCAACCCCACCACTGTCTATAACGAGTTTGTACATTCTCCATGTGCGTTTCCTTCTGGTGCTCCAGTTTCCTCCACTTTCCAAAGATGTACAGGTTAACAGGTTAATTGGTCACATAGGTGTAATTGGGCAGCATGGGCTAATTGGCCAAGAAGGGCCTGTTACCATTCTGTATCTCGAAATAAATAAATAATTTCCAAACAGGGATTTGTCTGACTTTCTTGTCTGCTTGCTGTCTTGTTCTCTCCTTCAGTGCTGTCTCATTGGCTTCCTACAGATGCATTCCTAATCTTCCTTCATGGCTCACTCCATCTCATTGTTCTTCATGCCAGATTTTACAAAATTGAGCAATCATTTGTATTTAAGAGATTAGACACCATGAAGTAGACACCACTCTAGCTGTGTGTGACCTCCTCAATTGAACTCATTATCTGCTCCTTCTAGTACCAATATACTGTATTTGATGAGTATGTGATCCGAGAGATTTACAGAGACAAGAGCACTTTCCTGTTCTACAGTCAAACCAGATTGGGGATCTTCAAATCATGATTTGGCAATACTTCAGCACATTATTATCCATTCCAATCACAAGCCATCCGTGCCTAAATGTATATTGCATTTCTGTCCCTCTGACCAGAATCAGAATCAGGTTTATTATCACTGAGCTATGTGTGCTGAAATTTGTTCTTCTTGTGTACAGTGCAAGACATAAAACATTTCTATAAATTAAAATCATCATTATTATGTGCTGAGCCATATGAAGGTCAATGACTATGATAGTCCTCAGCAAATTTTTTTACAGAAGTACTTTGCCATTGACTTCTCCTGGGCAGTGTCTTTGCAAGATGGCTGACCTCAGCCATTATCAATATTCTTCAGAGACTATCTGCCTGGTGACAATTGTCGCATAACCAAGACTTGAGGTATGCAACAGCTGCACATACAACCATCCAACCATCCACCACCTGTTCACATGCTTCATATGACCACGATCGGGGGGCTATTCAGGTGATACACCTTGCTCAAGGGTGACCCTGCAGGCTTGCAGAGAGAAGGTGTGCCTTACACCTTTGGAGGAGACGCATCCCTACCCTGCCACCCAAAAAGTTGAAATATAAATACATAGTGCAAGACATGACAAGTGAGGTAGTGTTACTGAATTCATGAACCATTTATAAATCTGATGGTGGAGGTGAAGAAGCTGTTCCTTAAATGTTGAGTGTTCACCTTCAGGCTCCTGGATTTGCTCCCTGATGGTAATAATGAGAAGAGAGCATGTCCTCATTGGTGAAGGTGAAGGATGTCCTCTGTTTGAGGTGCTGTCTTCTGAAGATGTCTTCAATGGTGAGGAGGCTTGTGCCTGTGATGGATTTGGCTGAGTCTACATCCGTCTGTGCGCGGCGCATGGCCAAGTGGTTAGGGCGTTGGGCTCACGATCTGAAGGTCGTGGGTTCGAGTCTCGGCCAAGGCAGCGTGTTGTGTCTTTGAGCAAGGCAATTAATCACACACTGCTCCAGTCCACCCAGCTGAAAATGGGTACCGGCAAAATGCTGGGGGGTTAACCTCGCGATAGACTGGCGTCCTATCTGGGGTGGGGGGGGGCAGCCTTGTACTCTCAGTCGCGTCACGCTACAGAAACCTGCATAAGCCGTGATGGGCCACAAGGCTCGGGACAGACTTCAAGTTTTTTTAACTTTAACATCCTTCTGCAGCTGCGTTCGATTCTGTCCATTGGAGACTCCATACCAGATGGTGATGCAACCAGTCCAAATGCTCTCCACTGTACGTCTGTACAAATTTGCTAAAAATCTTGGCTGACATAACGGATCTCCTCAAACTTCTAATGAGCTATAGCATGCCTTCTGCGTTGTGCCCAGGATTGACCTTCAGAGATATTGACATCCAGAAACATAAGGCAGCTTACCATTTCCACTGCTGACCCCTTGATGAGGACTGATGTGTGTTTTCCTGACTTTACTTTCCGTAAGTCCATGATCAATATTAGGCCCATGATCAGTCGTTTCATCATCTTTATCATTATGTCTCCTGTTGTATGACATGGGCCATCACCGTCTTCCATCTGTCTTTAATCTGAGAAGTTCTAATAAGTTTTTCAAAACTTTTGCCAGTCCATCTCTTGATGTAACTCATAGTCGTGCACTGTCAACCCCTACTTGTTCTTCCATCAGTTTTTCCCGTCACTGCAAGATGTTTGAGCTTCTCTTTCCTCAGTAGGTGTCCCAGAAGTCCCAGCTGTTATTGCCTGATTGACAACATCAGCTTTCATCAATGGAGTGGGAGTTTCGGAGAGGATTTGATGTGGAGGTGTTTCGATGCCTGTACATCAACCCGGGTGCGAGGTTGGATTACTCTAAACTCTGAGCCAGCTTGGTGAGATCGAAAACAGCTTTGGGCAGGGCATCCCAGGCGTATAGAGGCACCTGGATTGGGGTCCCAGAATATGGAACTAGTCAGTGCTTGGATAATTTAAATGTCGGCGGAGATAGACTGGAAACCTAAGTGTAGAGTACCAAGGTGAGTGTTGGGCTGATTTCACTTGCTTTCCTGCAAATGTTCATTCCTTTCTCTGCGGCGAAGAGGCTGTGAACTGATCCGGCCTGCTCTGACTGATCTGGAACTCACTCTGGTTCAGAATACTGTTGGCTTGCTTCTACTATTTGTATGATTTGTTTCTCTCTCTCTCTCTTTCTCTGTGCAGTGGCTTTTGTTTTTTTTTAATTGGGTGATTTGAGTTTCTTGCTTTTTGGCTGCCTGTAAGCAGACAAATTTTATGGTGTATAATTTATACATTCCTTGATAATAAACATGCTTTGAATCTTTGAACCTTGAATCTTATTTTAGCTTCTCACGACACTTCCTCATTTGTTATTCGGGCCTTCCATGATATTTTCATCACTCTTCTCAAAAACCACATTTCTGCAACTTCGAGTCTTTCCTCAGTTTGCTTTAATATTGTCCAGCACTTGCTTCCATATGTTAGTGTGGAATGAATATAACACCACAACACTCTGGGTTTTGTACCCATAGAAGTTCTGCTATTCTTTAGTACCTTGCTCAAATGCTTGAACACGCATTTAGCAATGCCAATCCTTCTTCTAATTTCAACATCATCCCTACCGTCAGATGCTATCGTGCTTCCTAAGGCTAGCAGAGGGAAGCAGCACCTTACCTCGTTTAGTGGCGAAGTATCTCCACCCCACCACCCATTTGATTACTAATTTATTGAGTTTGCACAACATTGTGGGCTGAAGGGCTTGATCCTGCGCTTTACTGTTCTCTGCTCTAGGTCAGAGCTTCTCAACCTTTGTTAGGCCATGGAGCCATACCATTAACTGAACCCCTGTTTGAGATGAGGTATGCTGGTGGAAGAACCTACTACTTCATGCTTGTGCACCAGTGATCGTTAACAGATCTATAAGATAAAGTGAGGGGAAATGTCACAGGGAAAATTTCCACTTTGCGTTTTTAGGGCTATAGACAGGGTTAGTGCAAGTAGGCTTTTGGGTGGGAGCAGAAACAGAGGTGATTGGTTAAGAACGAAAGGTACCTGAAGGGGAACCTGAGGGGAAACTTTTTCGCTTTGAATAATCAATTCTTCTCTTTTCTTTAGAAATTAAGATGATCACTCTGACCAGTGGATGTAAAACAATTAATTCTTGCTGTGTCCAGAAGTGCACCTCAGGAGACTGTGGAAATGCAGATGTAGGAGTCTCTGTCTGTGACCCAGCCTTGGTTAACCACTGCGTTGGTGACTGCGTGTGTGAGCATGTGGCCAAGTGGCTAAGGCATTGGACTAGCTACCTGAAGGTCGTGAGTTCGAGCCCCAGCCGAGGGAACATGTTGTGTCCTTGAGCAAGGCACTTAATCACACATTGCTCTGTGACGACACTGGTGCCAAGCTGTACGGGTCCTAATGCCCTTCTCTTGGACAACATTGGTGTCGTGGAGAGGGGAGACTGGCAGCATAGGCAACTGCCTGTCTTCCATACAACCTTGCCCAGGCCTGTGCCCTGGAGAGTGAAGACTTTCCAGGTGCAGATCCATGGTCTCGCAAGACTAACGGATGCCTTTAAGGTGACTACTGGCATGAAGAATACCGACAAAGAGCCCTTCCTGCTTGTCAACACAGGAAAGCTAAGTAGTCTGTGGGATATGTGTTTTCTCTGGTCTAATTCATTTGAAAATGGGCATCAAGTGGGTATCTATCATATACCCCACCAAATTTCCTTTACTGTGAAATATATAATTGCCTCCTTTATGTTGCTGTAGGAAGTGAAATTGAATCTCTTCATTATTTGTGCGGCATGGCAGTGTAGTGGTGAGCACAACATTTTACAGTGCCAGCAAATCGGGTTCCATTCCCGTTGCTGACTGAAAGGAGTTTGTACCCTCTTCCCCATGAGCATGCGGATTTCCTCGCGGTGCTCTGGTTTCCTCACCCCAGTCCAAAGACGTAACTGTTGGTAGTTTAGTTGCTCATTGCAAATTGACGTATGATTAGGCTAGGATTAAATCGGAGTATTGCTGGGCAGTGTGGCTTGAAGGGCCTATTCCACACTGTATCTCAATAAGATACAAATAAAATAACAATTTTCTGAAAGTAGGAGGCTACACATTCACAGTTTCCCAACATGTGTCCTTGTCTGAACTGCTCTCCCAATGGGAGTGTTAGATTCATAACATTGTATCCTTTAAACAAAGAGCACGCTATCGTAACTTTGGCCAAGTTGTCCTTTGATTGCTGCCAACTAACTTGTTTGTGAATTCATAATCATGGTTATTGCATTTCAGGCTCCCATTAGATCAATGTATTAAGTACTGGAATTGGAATAGTATGGAGAATTTGTATAAAACCTTGGTGATGCTTAATTTGGAGTATTATGTGCAGTTTTGGTCACCTACCTACAGGAAAGATGTCAATAAGATTGAAAGAGTGCAGGGATAATTTACAAGAATGTTGCCAGGACTTGAGGACCTGAGTTATAGGGAAAGGTTGAATAGGTTCAGACTTTTCTCCAGGATAGTAGCAGAATGATGGGAGGTTTGACAAAAATAATATTATACAGGGTAATTGCAAGCAGGCTTTTTTCCCACTGAGGTTGGGTTAAGGGTGAAAGGTGAAAGGTTTAAGGGGAACATGAGGGGAAACTTTTTCACTCAGAGGATCATGAGAGTGTGGAACGAACTGCCACCACAAGTGGTGCATGCAAGCTTGACTTTAACTTCTAAGCAAAGTTTGGATAGGTACATGGATGGTGGGGGGTATGGAGGGCTATGGTCCCAGTGCAGGTTGATGAGAGTGAGCAGGTTAAATGGTTTTGGAACGGACTAGATGGGCTGAAGGACCTGTTTCTGTGCTGTAGATTTCTCTGATTCTATGACTCTCTGTTGCTTGACTATGTGGTTGGTGCCTGTATTGTCGAGCAGTACCATTCCATCTGCCTACCTGCTCCTGCAGGCTTCTAGGATGTAATTTAGATTCTGGTTGCCTCATTTTAGGAAAGATTTAGAAGCTTTAGAGAGGGTGCAGAGGAGATTTACCAGGATACTGTCTGGATTAGAGAGTATGTTTTATGAGGATAGGTTGGAATTCTTTGAGGAAATAACAGGCAGGATCAACAAAGGACAGTCAGTGAATGTTGTATACTAGGATATTCAGAAGACCTTTCAAAAGGTGATGCAAATGAGGTGCAAGATAAGGGCCTATAGTATCACAGGACAGATGTTAACATAGATAGTTGATTGGCCAACTGGCAGTAGGAAACAAGTGGGAATAAAGAGAGCATTTTTTGGTTGGCTGCCGGTGTATAGTGGTGTTTCACAGGGGTGGTGTTGGGACCGTGTTCTTTTTAAGTTATATGTCAGTGATTTGGATGACATAATTGATGGCTTTGTGGCCAAGCCTCTACAGATGATACAATGATAGGTGGAGGGGTAGGTAGTGTTGAGGAAGCAGGGAGTATGCAGAAGGACTTAGAGTGTTGCGGACAATGGACAATGATGTGGCAGATGGAATATAGTGTAGGACGTGTATGGTCACGTACTTTGGTAGAAGAAATAAAAGCATAGACTATTTTCTAAATGGGGAGAAAATTCAGAAGTTGAGGTTCAAAGGGACTCGGGAGCCCTTGTGCAGGGTTCGCAAAAGGTTAATTTGCAGGTTGAGAAGGCAAATACAATGCTAGTACTCATTTTGAGAGAACTAGAATATGAAGCAAGGATGTAATGCTGCGGCTCTAAAAGGCATTGATCAGACAGCACCTGGAGTATTGGGCCCCTTATCTAAGAAAGGAAGCATTGGCATTGGAGAGGATCCAGAGAAGGATCACGGGAATGATCCCAGGAATGAAGGGGTTAATATATGAGGAGACTTTGATGGCTCTGGACCTGTACTCATTTAAGTTTAGAAGGAATGAGGGAGGATGTCATTGAAACCTATTGAATATTGAAATGCCAAGATAGAGTGGACATGGAGAGGATGCTTCCTGTGATGGGGCAGTCTAGGACCAGAGGGCATAACCTCGGACATCACTGGAAGTGCCAGGTCTAGATCAGGTCTAACTCACATGACTGGGGGTAAGGTTTTTCAAAAATATGTGGTAAGGATCAACTCAAGGATCAAGGATCAACTTTAATTGCCAAACACGTTTACATGTATTTACATTACAATGCCATCAATAAAGTTGCTGATGATACAGCCATTGTTGGCAGAATTTCAGCTGGTGGCGAAAAGGTGTACAGGAGCGAGACATACCTGTTAGTTGAGTGGGGTCATAGGAACAACCTCACACTCAATGTCAGCAAGACCAAGGAGCTTCAGAAAGGGTAAGGCAAGGGAACACAAACCAATCCCCTTTGAGGATTAGTCTGTTCCTTCATGGGTACGGGCCTCTGTAGTATCCTAGACATCTGCCACAGACTGCGGTGGAGGCCAAGTCCATGCGTATATTTAAGGAGGAAGTTAACATTTCCTCATCAGTCAGGGTATCAAAGAATATGGCAAGAAGGTAGGTGTATGGGGTTGAGTGGGATCTGGGCTCATCCGTGATGGAATGGTGGATCAGACTGGATGGGCTGAATGGCCATATTCTGCTCCTATGTCTTACCTTCCAGGAGTGGTGCCTTAGGAAGGCACTGCCCATCATTTAGGCCCCAAGACATGCCCTCTTCTCTTTGTTATTGTCAAGAAGGAGGTACAGAAGTTTGAAGGCACACACTCAACGATCCAGGAACAGCTTCTTCCCCTCTGCCATCTGATTGCTAAATGGACATTGAACCCATGGACACTACAACGCTATTTTTTACTTCTTTTTTTTTTGCACTACTCATTTTAACTTAACTCTTTAATATACACTTAATGTAATTCAGGTTTTTTCCTATATTTATTTATCATGTATTGTATTGAACTGCTGCTGTGAAGTTAACAAATCCCACGACATATCCCAGTGATATTATACCTCATTCTGATTCTGATGTATTAGAAATCTACTGTAGTGTTGGTGCAACATTCAACAAAAACAACTGTGTTTACCAATTATAAAGAACAAAGAATTATATCAAATACAAAGTTGGAAGTTAAACTATGGATATGGAATAAAATGTGCATAAATACATAAAACCCAGCATGTATTTGCAATGTAAACAGCTTTAGAAACAGAGGTTTAAAGTGTTTGCAGTGAAGTGATGTGGGGTAATAGACAGGGGGGAGTGGGGGGGGGGTCCCAACTAGAATGGTTGATCAGATTTACTGCCTGGGGGAAGAAGACAGAATTGAATCAGTCTGTCAATTATTTCTTTCTCTTCCTTTTTTTTCTCTCTTGCTGTGTAAAAACTAGTGTCTTCCTTTCTACGCTGACATGGGGCAAGATTTTTTTACACTGAGAGTGGGGGGTGCCTGGAATGTGCTCCCTGGGACAAATATGAAAGGGGCATTGAAGTGGCTCTTAGAAAGGTACAGAAATGTGGAGGAAATGGAAGGACATGGGCATTGTTCAGGCGGAAGGGATTAGTTTAGCTGGACATTTAATTAACTAGACCAGCATAGACCAAAACATCTGTTTCTGTGCTGCACTGTTCCACGTGCTGTAGATTTCTATGTTCTATGTCCATAAAGTGGCTCTCGGTACAAGAGTGTCTGTATATAAGGTGACTGACAGGAAATGATAAAATAGTGGTGGTTGGGTAGTTAGTGGCTGGATGTGTTGGGGTAAGTAACTGCTTTTGCGCCTGGTGGTCCTGGCATAGAAGCTACGTAGTCTCCTCCCTGATGGGAGTGGGTCAAGCAGCCCATGAGCAGGGGGGGCAGAATCCTTCATGATGTTACTGGCCCTGTTTTGGCAGCTTTCTGTATATACAGTATGTCCTTGATGGAGGGTAGGCTGCTGTGGAGATACATAGGGCAGTTTTGTCTATCTGTTGTAGAGCCTTCCTGCCCGTCACAGTGCAGTTTCCTTGTTAAATCCTGTTTGGATTTGTATCACAAACAGCACGGACATTGTGGGCCGAAGGGCCTGTTTCTCTGCTGTATTGTTCGATGTTCTACATATGAAGGCATATCTTATATTTACTTTTGGCACAACAAAATCACCCCAACTTCCATCCTTTATTTCCTGTAAAAATGTACATAGTGGGCACGTGGCCAAAAGGTTAAGGCATTCGACTAGCGACCTGAAGGTCGTGAGTTCGAGCTCAGCCGAGACAGCGCGTGGTGTCCTTGAGCAAGGCACTTAACCACACATTGCTCTGCGACGACACTGGTGCCGAGCTGTGTGGGTCCTAGTGCCCTTCCCTTGGACAACATTGGTGTTGTGGAGAGGGGAGACTTGCAGCATGGGCAACTGCCGGTCTTCCATACAACCTTGCCCAGGCCTGCGCCCTGGAGAGTGAAGACTTTCCAGGTGCAGATCCATGGTCTCGCGAGACTAACGGATGCCTTAAATACAGAGTTAATTCTCTTTGCATATACTTTTATTCATATGTACATGAAAAGGATACATTTTTTAGGTCTCGGGGGGAAAAAGCAGGCAAGTAGAACTAATAGATAGATCTGTCTGGAATGATGGGTTGAATAGCTATACTTTTTCATGACTCTCTGAAATAGATTTTCCTCACAAATGCGGTAGAAAATTATCTGCAGGTAATTACAATTTGTGTGGCAGGATTTGCAATTCACTGTCTTGCATATCTTATAATCAAAACTTTTAAAAATAAGTCTTTGTGAACAGCTTTGGTTTCTGCCAATTTCGTGAGAACATGGAATTCCTGTTGGGTGAATATTCAACTTAAGTGAAGAAAATTTTGTGGCTGAAGCATTATTTGCTTGTCAGGCTCAAACTGTGAAGATAGGCAAAAATAAGAAGATTGATTTGTTTTGACCAATATTTGACTATTGGCCACAATTAATCAGCTCACTAAAATCTGTGCTCAGTGCTCTTCTCGTTATTAATTGAATAGTCATTACACCCTTAAGGCCTGGTTCTAATGCTGTAGTAGATACAGTCGATCCACATCCATTAGTTCTATGGTTTCTGCTTGTGGAACCTCAGTGTGATGTTCATCTTCAGCATCCCAAGTGCACTGTAATTCTCTGGAACAGTACTTACTGCCTGTAATAATATAACATCTCCGTATACTACATGGTCCCTAAGCCAGTTTTTCAATTAAAAAGGGAGCAGTGCTCTATTAACCTTCTGGCTGCTAACCACATTTTTCATGTAAACATTGCGCTAAGCTTGTGATTATTGTTTAACTCTTTTTAAAACCTTTTGTAGGTCTCTGAAACATGTTTGAGAAGTACAATCATTTGTTCCCCTATTGATTGTCTGCCTCAACTTCACCAGTGCAAATTTCGAGGCTCTTCCATCCCTTGGAATCAGATGGGCATTTTACAGGCAAAAATAATTTCAGCCACATACATAGGGTTTGAAATTGTCTGTTGGTGTAAAAAGATCAATATCGATTCAGACTTTATTTATTTCATTTGTTTAGAGGTAGCGAACTGGATGGGCTCTTTTGGCCCAAAGAGCTGCATCGCCCAGCAACCCACCTATCTAACATCATCATTATTATGTGTTGAGTCACATTAAATGGGTAATCATGGTCTCTTTGCAAATTTTTCTACAGAAGTGATTTGTAATTGGTTTCTTCTGGGCAGTGTCTTTACAAGACGGGTGATCCCAGCCATTATCAATATTCTTCAGAGATTGTCTGCCCGGCGTCAGTGGTCGCATGACCAGGACTTGTGATAAGCACCAGCTGCACATGCGACCACCCACCACCTGCTCATGTGGCTTCATGTGACCTTGATTGGGGGGGGGGGTGCTAAGCAGGTGCTACACCTTGTCCAAGGGTGACCTGCAGACTAGCAGTGGGAAGGAGCTCCTGACACCTCATCTGGTAGAAACATATCTCCAACCTGCCACCCTTTATCTATACCTGTCATAATGTTAGATACTATCAGATCTCCCCTCAGGATTCGCCAGTCCAGAGAGAACAACCCACATTTGTCCAACCTCTCATTGTAGCACATGCTGTCTAATCCAGGTAAACCTCTTCTGCACCCTGTCCAAAGCCTTGACATCCTTCCTATAACTGGGTGACCAGAACCTTATACAATACTCCAGATCTGGCCTAACTGGAGTTTTATGAAGCTGCAATACAACTTCCTGACTTATGAACTCTACTACTAGACGCAAGCTGGTCGGGTGCTTCCAGGGTGCTGCATCGGCAAGTTTGCGGTGCTGGAGGTTCATGGCAGGGAGAGTTTTCTTCCTTCTACTGTCTGCGTGAGATGATGGGACTTTCGAGACTTTGAGACTTTTTGTTATCATGCCCATGGTATGTTCTTTATCAAATTACGGTATTGCTTTGCACTATTGTAACTATATGTTATAGATATGTGGTTTTTGTCAGTTTTTTAGTCTTGGTCTGTCTTGTGTTTCTGTGATATCATACTGGAGGAACATTGTATCATTTCTTAATGCTTGCATTACTAAATGACAATAAACGAGGACTGCGTGTCCTCATAATCTAATCTAATCTAATCTAAGCATGCCACATGGCTTCTCAACCTCCCCATCTACCTGTGTAGCAACTTTCAAAGAGCCTTGAAAATAAATTGGTTGCATATAGTCAGGACGATGGGAGGGAATTTCTTAAGGGGATCTCATTCCAGCCCTTGTTCCACCTGGAGGCTGAAGTATCCAAGAAGGGGCAGATCAGCCTGCGAATAGCTGGGACACAGGAGAGCGATCTGGAGCATAAGGTTAATGTTGATTGTGGATAGTGGCAGGGAATGGCAGCACCAAGAAGCAAATCTTTTCCTTGCAGGTGATCCTGAAGCGAGGTTCACCTGCAGAGAAAGTGTCACAAAAAACTGTGGGTCAATTGTTTAAGAAAAATAACAAGATGGCTTGAGTCGCAAAAGTATATTGAGGTGCTTTTATTTACCTCAAAACAAGACAAAAACTGGGAAAAAAAACAATATATATATAGCCACCCTCAGACTAAACACCAAAGAAAACTAAAACCCAAAGCCTTGGTAACCTGAGACTTATAACTGCTAAGCCCCTCCCCCTAGACCAACCAAAAGCTAAATAACTCAATTATCTAATTAAAGATGGTATCCTCCACCATCAGCACACCTGTGCAGGTTGCTGCTGCCTCGATATGAGACAGCGCCATGCAGCAGCTCTGGTTCAGACCCAGTCACTATTACTGCTGGGGATGAGTGTTTTACTGAGTGCGCCATGTGCTGTCCGTAGTCAGTGATTGGCCTTCGTCACAGAAAGATTTCACAGCTAATTTACTTTTAACATGCTGCCTTGGCTTCTTCAGGCCAGATGGATTTGACATTGAGCACCCACACAAAGTGATGGAGGAACTCAGCAAGGTCAGGCATCATCCAATGAGGGAAAAACAATCGAAGTTTCAGGCCAAGGCCCTTCATCAGCACTTTCCCTATTATTTTATCTATTGTACTGTACTGCAGCCACAAAACAATATATTTCACAACATGCTGTACGCCAGTGATACAAAACCTGATTCTGATTCTATCCAGCTGCCCTGAAAGCTGGTGAGATGTTTGCCAGCATGGTGGAAGTTAGGCTCCAGCCTTAGACAGTGCTCTGTGCTCTGTAG
The DNA here is from genome assembly GCF_030028105.1 of Mobula birostris. Lineage (NCBI taxonomy): Eukaryota > Metazoa > Chordata > Chondrichthyes > Myliobatiformes > Myliobatidae > Mobula > Mobula birostris. Next base: position 14,217,238 of record NC_092372.1, on the reverse strand, counting down.
TCAAGAGGCCATTGTTCCCAATGGTAGAGAAGGGATATCGTCCAAGAGATCTTGCTGAGATTTGGAGTGGAGAGCGCAGCCTGGAGACAGGATGTCAGCCCATAATCGACCTCAGTGCTTCTGGCTGATTGAGGTGTTGAGCGAGGTTGATGCCGATGAGGATGGGCAGGTATTCAGTGCCATCTGCCTGTATTTGACCAGTCTTCCTATCCCTCTTGTTAGCTGCTGTCGGAGGAAAGTGGAGGAGGATTGACTGGCTAGTGGCTGTGGACTTGTTTTGGGGAACTTTGTGTGCATGTGTTTCTGGTTTCTAGTTACAGTTCTTTTTTGCTGTTTTTGAGCTGTCATGTACCCCGTGATAGGTTAAAGATCCAGCAGAAATGGAAAACACTTTGGACTCTGGTATTGTTATTAACTAATGGATTTATTAGTAACTACACAATGCAGTAATATAAATGCAGATAAATCAAACAGGTTAGCAATGATTATATATATAAGTAAGTGTGGAAATATATGAAAACCAAGCTTCTTCAAGTCTAGGGGTAAATAGATAGTCTTATAATGATGAGTAAAGTTCAGTTCAGTTCGTGGTATTGAGTTGAGTAGTGATGGGGCGAAAGAGAGAGAGAGAGGTTTGAGTCTTCAAGGTGAGCTGATGCCGTCGATCTTCCCATTGTCTTCTGAAATCCTTTAGAAGTCACCAATTGTGACCACAACAAAGGGGACAGTTCTTCTGTGGTGGAATTATTAACCCAGGCGAAGGTTGGACACATGAATAACTCCCCACCAGTCACATTCTTTTCACACTGCGAGAGCCACTGATCAATCCGCCTGATCGATCCTCCAAAACCCACCTTTTCTGTGGGCACAACAAAGCTCATTCAGTGTCCAAAACCATGTGTCTGTAGGGCTAACAGCTGACCTTCTATTTATCTCACCGTGCTGAACACCAGCTGTCCATCAAGCAGCTCCTCCCTTCTCTCTCTGTAAGAACTTGCAAGCTGCCAGTGTCCTTGCAAAGTGTAAACATGCTGCAGAGAAACCATAACACCATCTCAAAGCAGTTTTTGCCTCTCTCTCTTTTTCTCTCTCTCTCTCTTTTTCAAAAGCACAGTTCATAGGGGTAATTCAGGACCCCATCACAGAGTGGTTTTATCAGGGCAATTGATACGGACTGGGGTGCTTCAGCGAAGAATGTCTCTGCGGTCTGCAATGGACTGGCAAGGTGGCGCTGAACTGAACTCAACAGAATACTCTTGGACTCCTGGCTTGATGTTTGATAGTCTATGTGTTGTTCGCTTCCTTTCTGACTTCAGCGCAATTTTTTCTTTTCTCGCACATTGGGTGTTTGATGTTTTCTTGAACGGGTTTCAGGGTGTTTCTTGGCTTCGTGGCTTCCCGTGGGAGTACAAATCTCAGAGTTGTATTCTGATATACTTTGATAATAAACGCACTTTGAATCTTTTCTGAATCTTTAAACTTTATATCAACACTGGTAGACAAGAACATAGGGTAACATTCATTGACTGAGGTCACAGTTTTGAAAAAGGCAGAAGTGCACTACAGTGAAAAGTTGAATCTTCGTCATCTATGTCTTTCAGCAGTCATTGTGACAGAGTTCTGAGCCCATTGAACCACTCATGAAACCTACTAATACACGTATTCCTACTGACATTCTGCTCAGTGGAATGGCAGTGGTTCTGTGGAATGTAAGTTGGCTGTTTCACCCATGTTCTCGTTGCCCTGACTCTGGTCCATGAATATAAAAATCAGCATGTATTTACAATGTAAACAGCTATATATAATAGAGATTTAAATTGTTTACAGTGCAGTGACAGGGGTAATAGATAGAGAGGGGTGGGGGGGGGGGTTCTAACTAGAATGGTTGATCAGATTAACTGCCTGGCGGAAGAAACTTTTAAAATGGTGTGAAGTTTCCGTTTTAATAGCTCTGTAGAGGGGAGATATTGGAAAAGGCAGTTTGCTGGACGGGTAGTGTCCGTTATGACTTTTCCTGCCTGAACATGCTGCATGCACGAGAATTTCTAGAAACGTGGTTTTCCCTGAACAGTTCTGTAAACAATCATGTAGAATGTGGACAGAATTCCAGACCATAATGGACCAAATTCACCACACAGCCAATCAGCAACGAAATTTCTTCCTCACATCACAACTGAGCTTCTGAAATGGTGACCAATCTGCTGATTGATAAGTATATGAAGGTCAAGTATTTGGAGGATGCGCCACAATTAATAGTACATTCATGTTGTCTGCTCATGTAGTGCTGAAACATTTGCAAGTAAATTGCCAAGATCAGAGAACAACTCAACTCAACTATTTTGTCTGCCTGTTTCTTTGTTGTGTTCCAGACATGGCACAGATAGATAGGTTTGTAAAGAAAGCCTTTGGCAGATTGGCCTTCATAAATCAATGTAATGAGTACAGAAGATGGGATGTTATATTGAAGTTGTATAAGACATTGGTGAGGCCTAATTTGGAGTATTGAGTGCAATTTTGGTCACCTACTTCCCAGAAAGATGTAAACAAGATTGAAAGAGTGCAGAGAAATTTACAAGGACGTTGCTGGCACTGGAGGACCTGAGTTACAGGGAACGATTGAATAGGTTAGAACTTTATTCCCTAGAACATAGAAAATTGAGGGTTATAGATAGGGTAAATGCAAGCAAGCTTTTTCCACTGAGGTTGAGTGGGAATACAACCAGAGATCATGGGTTAAAGGTGAAAGGTGAAATGTTTAAGGGGAACATGAGGGGAGCATCTTCACTTAGAAGTGGTGAGAGTGTGAAATGAGCTGCCAGTGCAAGTGGTGGATGTAATTTCAATTTCAATGTTTAAGAGACGTTTGGATGGGTGCATGGATGGGAGGGAAACGGAAGGCTATGGTCCGGATGCATATGACTAGGCAGTAAACAGTTTGGCATGAACTAGATGGACTGAAGGGCCTTCTCCTGTCCTGCAGTTTTCTTTGACTCTAAGTGCTGGAGCAATGATAGATTGCAACCGGTGACCTTTCTGCTGCCCCAACTGCTCGCTGTAGTTTTTGTAGACTGTGAGAGGATGCTGCACAAAGCCAGACAGAAGTAAAACCTTAAGATTTAGGAGCAGAATTAGGCCATTTAGCCCATCAAGTCCACTCCATCATTCCATCACAGTGATTTATTATCCCTCTGATTCTTGATCTGGTGTGAGGATGCTCCCTGTGAAGGCAGTCAAAGTTGGACTATCTAAGCACAGAGTTATTTATGCTCATCCCAGTTTCCTCGTCCACTTTTAATGCCAACGTAGCAAAGCAGTGATGGGCAATGAATTGAGAATCATCACGCTGTGAATTTGAGGTACGTCACTCTTAGCTTTGTGAAATGGCATTTCACATTTAACATCCCTGCTCTTCTAAGGAAGCTTTTGCCTTTGTAGATTTATTACCTATTAAACACTAGACAGAAAAATCCAGTAATTAACAGGATAAATACAATGTGATAATTGCTAATGACTGCCAATCAATCCCTCTGCCCAATCAACAAACTATTATATATATTGAATCACATTTCATGGCATGAAGAGTCGAGGAAGAGACCTTTTGTAAAAATATTACATTTAAATTTTCTCTTTTCCTTGTCTCTCAATCCACTTTCATTTCGTCCCTCTTTTGCCATTTCTGCACTTTATTTGGCTCATTTTAACTTTTCACCCCCTCTCCACAAGAGATTCTGTACACGCTGGGAATCCAGAGCAACACGTACAAACTGCTGGAGGAACTTGGCGGGTCAGGAAGCATCCATGGAGAGGAATAAGCAGTTGACATTTTGAGCTGAGACCCTTCATCAGGACATTAACTGTCTATTCCTCTTCATTGATGTTGCCTGACCTGTGAAGTTCCTCCAGTATTTTGCATGTGTTGTTCAAGCCTACTCTGCTTTGATTGACTGAGGCCGATCATAGAGCTCGTGTTGAATTTCCAGTTCCTGATTCGTTTTTTTGTTTAGAAATCTTTCAATCACAGATTTTGATGTGCTCAATGAATGAGCATCCACTGCTCTCTGAGGTGGAGAATTCTAAAAATTTACACTCTTTCTCCTCATCGCAGTCCTAATCGAACAACCCTTTATCATGAGATAAATCTCCACGTGCACCCTAACAACAATTGGTACACCTGTAACAGGGCAATTCAACTCCCATTCTCAGTTCCATGGCCAATGAAGGCAAGCATGCCATGTACATTCCTACAACACTGTCTCAGCAAGTCAGGCAGCATTTGTGGAGGAGAATAAACAGTTGACGCTTCACCCTTCATCAGCTCTACTGTCTATTCCCCTTCATAGGTGCTGCCTGACTCCCTGAGGTCCTCCAGCATTTTTATTGTGTGTGTTGCTCAAGGGTTCCAGCATCTGCAGATTTTCTGACGACCATTGTCACCACTTTCAGGGAAATGAGTACTTCTATCCCATGGTCTCTCTCCTCTAAAACACTCTCTAGGCTCCTACCATTGGGTGTAAGTCCAGTCCTGGACATCTGTAACAAAAGCAACACCTCGTAGTTGTCTGAGTTAAACTCCATCAGCCGTTCCCTTGCCCACTTTACCACATGTACAGTTCTGTGCAAAAGTCTTAGGCACATTTATAGCTAGGGTTCCTAAGACTTCTGCACAGTACTGTGGTCATTTTATTTATTGCACTGTACTGCTGAAGCAAAAAAAAACAATTTCATGACATATATGAGTAATGATAAACCTGATTCTGATAATGGGTTTCTATTGTGGACTGAGAATGGGAAGGGGACTGGGAGAGGGGAATACTACTACTATGTCGAATTAGGCCTAGGGGGCCGGCGTTAGGCAAAAGAGGGGAATCATAGTGGGAAAAAGGGAAGGGAGAAGGCAGGGAGCAGCAAGCACCAGAGAAACTTTCTGTAATTATCAATAAGCCAATTGATTGGAATCAAATGCACCCATGTCAACCCCCTCCTCCGCACTCCCTTCTTCTCTGCCACCTGTCCCACAACCCTCCCACATCACTCCACCCTCACCATTCCCAACATCCTTTGCACCTGCCAGATTTACAAACTTGCTTTCCACTTCATGTTGTCAAATACACTACGGTGCAGAAGCCTTAGGCACCATAGCCTAAGACTTTCGCACAATATGGTATATCCTGTTGTAACTTTAGACAGCCTTCTTCACTCCACTCTACCTCCAGTCTTACAAACCTACCACTTCTCATCCAAATCATAAATACGTAACCACTGCTTTCTGTGGCATACTATTGGTTACAGGTCCACAAACTGAGAAAAAAAAACTACCCTCCATTATCACTGTCCACCTTCTCCCAGTTTATTATCTCATCCATGATCCCATGTATTCTAACCTTTTAGACTAGCCTACACTGCAGGACCTTGTCAAAGGCTTGCTGAAGGTCAAGGAGACATTGTCCATTGCCCAACCCTTGTCAATCTCTTCTCTGATTTATGAAGGCCAATGTGCCAAAAGCTCTTTTCACAACCGTATAAAAAGTTCTGGTTTTTAACCTACTGACTATATTCATTTTTCAGAGCTTTGCCTCTTTTTCAACCTATGTATATAATGACCTGGGTGCATGGGATGTCTAGGGAGGGGTAGCACCTCTGGTGAAGGGGCTTGTCGTCTCCATTCTGGGGGAGTTTACTCACCTTTGGTCCCCATTGGACACTCAGCTCTCACCCGTGGCTCCGAGTAGCTGTTTGCATGCGACAGCGGCCACACCCCAGTGCACCCCTTCGACAGGTGGGCTAAACCAGGTGAAGGTAGCCAGCAGACGACATACCATGGTGAAATAGCTACATGCTTAGTATGTGAAGCCAACTCTGGCAGACAGGGTGGATGAGATCAACGGCGATATCCAATGGCTAGGAAGACGGTTCTACAATGCCTCATGGAAAGTGAATGACAAGGCACAGAGGATGCCATAATCATCTGCTGCAACCAAGGAAATCCCCAGTTTGTGATGACTACGTGTACCACTGGACACAGAGAGTGGAACTGCCCCAGTGTAATCAATTTCCACTTTAACAACTCTCCCACACAGGTCTCTTGTTATAATTGGATACGACAGACAATCATCATATAATGATTGTTATCCTGGGTGACTTTAACTTCCCCAATACTGATTGGCACCTGATTAGTTCCAAGGGTTTAGATGGGGCAGAGTTTGTTAAGTGTGTCCAGGATGGATTCCTGTCACAGTATGTGGACAGGCTGACTAGGGGGAATGCCATACTAGATCTTGTACTAGGTAATGAACCGGGTCAGGTCACAGATCTCTCAGTGGGTGAGCATCTGGGGGACAGTGACCGCCGCTCCCTGGCCTTTAGCATTATCATGGAAAAGGATAGAATCAGAGAGGCCAGGAAAATTTTTAATTGGGGAAGGGCAAGTTATGAGGCTATAAGGCTAGAACTTGCGGGTGTGAATTGAGATGATGTTTTTGCAGGGAAATGTACTATGGACATGTGGTCGATGTTTAGAGATCTCTTGCAGGATGTTAGGGATAAATTTGTCCTGGTGACGAAGATAAAGAATGGTAGGGTGAAGGAGCCATGGGTGACAAGTGAGGTGGAAAATCTAGTCAGGTGGAAGAAGGCAGCATACATGAGGTTCAGGAAGCAAGGATCAGATGGTCTATTGAGGAATATAGGGAAGCAAGAAAGGAGCTTAAGAAGGGGCTGAGAAGAGCAAGAAGGGGGCATGAGAAGGCCTTGGTGAGTAGGGTAAAGGAAAACCCCAAGGCATTCTCCAATTATGTGAAGAACAAAAGGATGACAGGAGTGAAGGTAGGACCAATTAGAGATAAAGGTGGGAAGATGTGCCTGAAGGCTGTGGAAGTGAATGATGTCCTCAATGAATACTTCTCTTCGGTATTCACCAATGAGAGGGAACTTGATGATGGCGAGGACAATATGAGTGAGGTTGATGTTCTGGAGCATGTTGATATTAAGGGAGAGGAGGTGTTGGAGTTGTTAAAATACATTAGGACGGGTAAGTCCCCGGGGCCTGACGGAATATTCCCCAGGCTGCTCCACGAGGTGAGGGAAGAGATTGCTGAGCCTCTGGCTAGGATCTTTATGTCCTCGTTGTCCACAGGAATGGTACCGGAGGACTGGAGGGAGGCGAATGTTGTCCCCTTATTCAAAAAAGGTAGTAGGGATAGTCTGGGTAATTATAGACCAGTGAGCCTTACATCTGTGGTGGGAAAGCTGTTGGAAAAGATTCTTAGAGATAGGATCTCTGGGCATTTAGAGAATCAGTCTGATCAGGGACAGTCAGCATGGCCTTGTGAAGGGCAGATCGTGTCTAACAAGCCTGATAGAGTTCTTTGAGGAGGTGACCAGGCATACAGATGAGGGTAGTGCAGTGGATGTGATCTATATGGATTTTAGTAAGGCATTTGACAAGGTTCCACACGGTAGGCTTATTCAGAAAGTCAGAAGGCATGGGATCCATATAAGTTTGGCCAGGTGGATTCAGAATTGGCTTGCCTGCAGAAGCCAAAGGGTTGTGGTGGAGGGAGTACATTCAGATTAGAGGATTGTGACTAGTGGTGTCCCACAAGGATCTGTTCTGGGACCTCTACTTTTCGTGATTTTTATTAACGACCTGGATGTGGGGGTAGAAGGATGGGTTGGCAAGTTTGCAGATGACACAAAGGTTGGTTGTGTTGTAGATAGTGTAGAGGATTGTCAAAGATTGCAGAGAGACATTGATAGGCTGCAGAAGTGGGCTGAGAAGTGGCAGATGGAGTTCAACCCGGAGAAGTGTGAGGTGGTACACTTTGGAAGGACAAACTCCAAGGCAGAGTACAAAGTAAATGGCAGGATACTTGGTAGTGTGGAGGAGCAGAGGGATCTGGGGGTACATGTCCACAGATCCCTGAAAATTGCCTCACAGGTGGATAGGGTAGTGGGGTGTTAGCTTTCATAAGTCGAGGGATAGAGTTTAAGAGTCGCGATGTAATGATGCAGCTCTATAAAACTCTGGTTGGGCCACACTTGGAGTACTGTGTCCAGTTCTGGTCGCCTCACTAGGAAGGATGTGGAGGCATTGGAAAGGGTACAGAGGAGATTTACTAGGATGCTGCCTGGTTTAGAGAGTATGTATTATGATCAGAGATTAAGGGAGCTAGGGCTTTACTCTTTGGAGAGAAGGAGGATGAGAGGAGACACGATAGAGGTGTATAAGATAATAAGAGGAATAGATAGAGTGGATAGTCAGCGCCTCTTCCCCAGGGCACCACTGCTCAATACAAGAGGACATGGCTTTAAGGTAAGGGGTGGGAAGTTCAAGGGGGATATTAGAGGAAGGTTTTTTACTCAGAGAGTGGTTGGTGCATGGAATGCACTGCCTGAGTCAGTGGTGGAGGCAGATACACTAGTGAAGTTTAAGAGACTACTAGACAGGTATATGGAGGAATTTAAGGTGGGGGGTTATATGGGAGGCAGGGTTTGAGTGTCGGCACAACATTGTGGCCAAAGGGCCTGTACTGTGCTGTACTATTCTATGTTCTATGTTCTAATGACCTCTGGCTATTCACCCTTCCCCTTAAGAAAGTCCTGCAACAGTTCAGACACACCCTTGACCCAGCACCAGGAAGGAAACTAACAAACCTGGATATCGCTGAAGGCCACAGTATCTCCTCATCTCTCCTTTATTTTCAACTGTACCATAGCCCTTTCCCATACACATCATCACAGCTCTGAGGACAATGGCTAGGGAAATGTTAGTTATATTGAGCTGAAATCTGTTTTTAAAACTTAAAATAATTAGAATATTGAAAATGAATGTCAGTAACAATGTGAGACCCACTTTGATCTCTGTTCTTACAATAAGTAAGCCAAGCAAGGGACCCAATAAGTATTGATGTAACTCAATGCTATCCTCATTTAACTGTAGAAAATGATGTTAAAGCTCTATAACAATCAATGCTTTAGATTGTAAACTGAGAGTCAATAATACTTGTTTAACTTTCAAGAAAGGTAGCAATCTTATAAATAGTGATGGGATGTACTTCCCTTTTCCATGAACCTTAATAGGATGTCCTTAGATGCTATCTTCTTATGGACTTTCTGACCTTCACAAAGAAAACCAATCAATGTGGTTTAAAGGCATTTTAGTCAAATAACAGGATAATTATTCTGCAAAAGTCAGCAATCAGCATTTTATGGGTCTGTAAAATAGATTATAATATGAACATTACTCAAGTTCATTTGGAAGAACTTTTTTTTCTGAATAGTAGGCTAAGTGTTTTTGATTAAAAAGTAAAGGCTCAATTTCTCCATTGATCTTTACTCTGGCCATATGTTTTATAGACCCACCCTTAAAGTGCTGACAATCAAAGAAAGAAAAATGCTTTTGAGTTACAGAGTAAAGATACCTGGTTGTTAAAGCAGAACTGAAGTAGAATATATGGGCAATCTGTTGTTTTCCTTCCGTGACAGTAACAATACTCTCTGGATTGCTGATTTTTCTCTAGAGATGATTCAGGAAGTGACAGGAAGTATGTAATGGCACTGGGGACATTTTTTTTGCTAAAGTCTGCAGATTTTTTCTGACAATTTTCTGTTGATGTGCAACATCCATCAGGTGATACGGCTGCGACTTCAAAATGCGAAGCTCAGCAAAATTTTCTGTCAATTGTTGATTTTCTACATTATTGATAATGTCTTGCCGAATCATTTTTTCTGAAGTTTAGGTTTAAAACATTTCACTTAAATCAAAACAATGAATTAAATCTTGAGTCCAAAGATAGAAGGGGAAAGTCAGTTGCAAAGTACAAAACTGGATTCTGTTGTTTTTTATTTAATACAGGGAAGGACACAAGATCCTTTGTGCGGGATAACCACAATATTCTAGTTATAGAGTAAGCCAAGGGAAAGTGAAGTTTAAATGTCCGTGGACATTGGAAAACTAGGTTTCACCAACTTATGTGCCATCTTATAATGTCTTCACTTTATACAAAGAAGTGATCATACTATATTTAAATGCTGCAACTTTAAGTTCTAGTTAGACTTCGAACATTTAAAGCAATGTGATATTTCTGAAGATCAGATACAACATATGGCTCTCTTGAAAACATACAGATATGTAGAAAATGGAATATATTTGTTTGAAAACTACATTTTCCTTCACTTTTTAATGCAACGGTGAGATTCCAGTAATTAAAAAAACATTTATTTACAAAATCCTCGTTCCTTTTCTTTGCAAAACTCCACTTGAAAAGAGTGGTGAGTCATGACTATGAACAAAAAGGGATTTTTGATGGATTGTTCCCTCAGCTTTGGCAAATATTCCATTTGCTGCACAATGATTTGTGCTCATCATCCATAAAGTAAGCAGTGATTCTTGCAGTTGTTTCAACGTTAAAGTAAATTTTTCATCAAAGTATGGATATGTTACCATATACTACCTTGAGATTCAATTTCTTTCAATTATAGCAAAATGAAGAAATACAACAGAACTTAGAAAAAACTATACATAAGCAGACTGACAAACAACCAATATGCAAAAGAGACAAGCTGTGTAAAAAAAATAAATAATACTGAGAACATGAGTTGTGGAGTCATTGACAGTGAGTCTGTAGGTTGTGGAATCAGTTCAGAACTGAGGTGAGTGAAGTTATCCACACAAGATCAAGATCCTGATGGTTGTAAGGTAATAACTGTTCCTGAACCTGGTAGTGTTGGACATAAGGCTCCTGTACCTCCTACTCAATGGCAGTAACAAGAAGAGGGCATAGCCTGGTTAGTGGTTTTACATTGTCCATACCAATTTGATCAGTATTAAGTTCAACCAATATTTTTTTCAGGTATGGTAATATGTGATATCATGTGATTAAGTCAACACATGCTAACAAGGGAACTCATTGCAACAATTGTGGAATTGTAGAATGGACTAACCTCCCTAGCATCTAAGACGTCTTCTTAGTTTTGTAAGAAACTAAGAGAGCTTCACTTGCTGAGTGATTTTGCATTTATCATCTTTATTTTGTTGTTCATTGTTCAACATCCTTTTCTAACACTATACAATCCCCGTTCTCTCTGAATGAATGTAAGCTGTAAAGTCTTCCTCTCTGTTTTCTTTCTAATTTGCCACTGACATTGGCTGTAGTGCTTGTGTTAGTATTAGATCTCTGCACCTGAAACACTTGTCTGTTCTAAAGTCTGAGGCCTTCCATCGGTTGGAGTTGACTTACTGTATATACAATGTGGTACAAAAAGGGAAAAAATAGTATAAGATCAACTTGTTACCATTAACATTAATCGTGAAATTTGCCACAAAACAAGAAATTTCATGACATATTTCAGTGATAATGAACCTAATTCTGATTCTGATTCTGATTTCTGGAATGTTGTCGTAAGGGGTGCCAGTTCCTGGAGTATTTTGGGGTGTGCAGGAACCCTGGACCCCTGTGTATTGTTGGCCCTGGAATATTGAGTAGAGAGCAGTGACTATTTAAAGAACCTTTCTTAAAAGGGATTTAATAAAATAATGGAACTGAAACTAGTGCAAAGTGAAAATTACCAATTTTCAGTAATTACCCCCTCCTCTCCTTCACCATTCCCCATTCTTATTTCCTTCTCACACCTTCCTGAATGGGTAATTAACCCATTTTTTTGTAAGGCGGAAGAACAGGAAGGAAGTTTGCAAGAAGAAATTATCGAAACTCAGAGTGATGAAGAAGCAAAAATGCTTTTCAAAAATGTTGGCTTTTGTTGTATGACCCTACGCTGTCATGCAAAGTTTCCTGGTCTTTGAGCATTGATTAACCGTGCGAGAACTAGTTTGGACCTGGATAGTCTCCATGAGGAAATAAGATGATTACGCATAATGTTCCTACAGAATGGCTACAAGGTGAAGGAAATCAATCGATCCCTTAAAAGGGCTGGTGGAAAAACCAGGAAACCTAACAATGAGGCCGAACCAATTGCTACTGCCTGTTTTCCCTATATTTCCATGGCTTCTGGAAGGATCACCAGAATTCTGACAAAATACTGGATTAACACCATCCACAAACCGTAAGGAAGCTCAAATCACAGCCTATAATCTTCAAAGATGAGCGGGAGTTAGGATTCCCTGTGAATGCAGAGCAGCGTATATCGACCAGATGGGACACGGTGGAAACCCGCATCAAGGAGCGTAGGAGGTGTAGCCGCTTGGGTTACCCAGAGAAAGCAGCAGTAGCAGAACATTGCGTTCACAATGGCCATAGGATTGACTTTGACGGCACAAAACCACTGTCTCTGGGACCTCCTGGTAAAGCAAACCATTGAAATAAAACTTAAGGAAAAGAATTTTAACAAAGACGAAGGTCTCGCTCTAATAAAAAGAACTGGAATTCTACTGTAAAGAAGGTGAGACAGCGGAAACCTGATTGGATGAGGACTAAGCAATCAGGAGGGTCGGACTACAGGGGTATTAATACCACTGGACTAGACATACCCAGGCATCATCCCTGATGAAGGTGGTGGCATTCGTCATGAAAACATTGGTTATAATCAATACCTGTATCCAGCTGGAAGCCCGAGAAGAGTTTATTTGCCATCCACACATTCCCTATTCTGTCACTCATGCCTCATTTGAGGATAGTTAGCTGCTAATAGCCCCTTTGCAAATTTCATCCTTCATTTCTATGTCCTTAATTGATCAGATAGCTCCAAAACGTAGAGTTGTGGAGCACTACAGCATAGAAACAGGCCCTTTACCCTATCTAGTCCGTGCTGAACTGTTGCCTCTTCACATTGACCAGCATCCGGACCATAGCTCTCCATACCCCTTCCATCTATGTATTTATCCAAATTCCTCTCAAATGTTGAAATTGAACCCGCATCCACTACTCCTGCTGGAAGCTTGCCCCACACTCTCACTGCTCTCTAAGTGAAGAAGCCCACCTCTATTTCACCTTTCATCCTTAACCTGTGACCTCTAGTGCTCGTCTCACCCAAAATCAATGAAAGAAGTCTGCTTACATTTAACCTGTAAAGATTTCCAGACCCTATTTATAGTTTTACCCTACCTATACCCCTCATAGTTTTGAATCATTATGTGCCATGTCGTATGACACGGAAGATCAAGTTGACCATGATTGTTCTCGGCATTTTTTTCTACAGAAGAAATTTGCCATTGTTTCCTTCTGGGCAATGTCTTAACAAGGTGGATGACCACAACCATTATCAATACTCTTCAGAGACTGTCTGTCTATTGTCAGTGATCATATAAGCTGCTCATATGACTGTCCACTACCTGCTCCATGGCTTCACTTGACCCTGATCAGGGGGCTAAGCAGATGCTACACCTTACCCAAGGATGAAACATAGAAAACCATACAAACACAGAAAACCTACTGCACAATATAGGCCCTTTGGCCCACAAAGTTGTGCCGAACACGTCCCTACAGTAGAAATTACTGGGCTTTCCTATAGCCCCCTATTTTACTAAGCTCCATGTATCTATCCAAAAGTTTCTTAAAAGACCCTATCGTATCCGCTTCCGCTATCGTTGCTGGCAGCCCATTCCACGCACTCACCACTGTAAGTAAGAATTTACACCTGACAGCTCCTCTGTACCTACTCCCCAGCACCTTAAACTGAAGAACCTTAAATCTGTGTCCTCCTGTGGCAACCATTTTAGCCCTGGGAAAAAGCCTCTGACTATCCACACGATCAATGCCTCGCAACATCTTATACATTGCAGGCTAGCAGAAGAAAGGAGTGCCTTACACCTCCTTTGGTAGAGATGTATCTCCACCTTGCCACCCAATAATTCTGTATACCTCTACCGAGTCTCCCCTGATTCTCTCACAGTCCGAGCCAGTGCTAAAGCCGATACTAATTATCCGTTGTTGCTATGATTAAAAAAAAATAAAACCTACTTCTCTTGAAAAGAAAGAAATAATGAAAAGTGCTTTAGCAGGACAATTTTTTGTCTAACTTTTAACAGAGAAATCCTAGCACAAATTATTTGACAGCAAAAAGGCCTGTGAACAAAAATCATTCTGTTTTTTTTTTTGGTGAGTCAGCAAAATATTGTCAAGGTTAGCAAAAAGCAAATCGGTGAATAACCCCAAATAAAATGTGCTGTTATTTTGGACATTTAATGGCTGAAGGAACACTCACTGAAATAAGGCTACCTTCCAAAGCAAAGCGCATCAATTTGTTCTTTTTTTTCCAGACAAAGGAAACATAAAATTTGAATTACTTGTGATTGATAATTCTTTTAGCAGCGTTATCAGAAATGCCTAAGGAATGTAAATATTCGAGGGCATCTAAAACTGAGAAAAGTTCCATCCACACACATCAAAGTTGCTGGTGAACGCAGCAGGCCAGGCAGCATCTCTAGGAAGAGGTACAGTCGAAGTTTCCGGCCGAGACCCTTCGTCAGGACTAACTGAAGGAAGAGCTAGTAAGTTCCATTGTCTGATTTCTAACCATACTAATCTAATACTTTATTTTGCTATTATGCAGGAGATAATCAAATGCCAGAGCACATTTCTAGAAGGGCCGACACCTCGAAACTAACACTGTTTGCCTGACGGACTCTTCCTGGCTCAATTCAAAACTTTAGTCTTTTGTTGCATTTTTCCAATCAGAATCAGGTTTAATATCGTTAACATATGTCATAAAATCTGTTGTTTTGCAGCAGTGCAGTGTAATACATAACAAACTATAAAATACAATAAGACATGGCAGAAGCGTTACAGGAGGGGTGTGGGACAAGTGGCAGAGAAGAAGTGCCAGGGCAGGAGGGTGACCCAGTCATGGTCATTTGATTCCAAATAATTGGTTTATTGATCATTACAGTACGTCTCTCTAGTGTTTGCCGCTCTCTCCCCTCTCCTTTCCCCTTTTCCCAGCCATGATTCCCTTCTCCCTGTCCCGTTCCCACTCTCAGTCCACAATAGAGACCCATATCAGAATCAGGTTTATCATCACTCACATATGTCATGAAATTTGTTATTCTTTTGTACAGTGCAACACATAAAATTACTACAGTACTGTGCAAAAGTCTTAGCCACTCTAGCATTATCTATGTGCCTAAACTTTGAACAGTACATATGAGGTACTGTTCATGGGTTGGTTCATTGTCCATTCTGAAATCAGTATTCACTTTTTGGGAAATAGGACCATTGTGTAGAATTGTTTATGGTGCTTTGTGGATGCAGATGGTTAAAAAATAGAACATAATTACAACACAGTACAGACCCTTCAGTCCATGATATTGTGCTGACCTTTTAACCTACTCCAAGATCAATCTAACCCTTCCCTTCCACATAGCCCTCCACCTTTCTATCATCCATATTCCCATCTAAGTCTTTCAAATGTACCTAATGTGTTTGCCTCAACTAGCATTCCATGCGCCCAACACTCTCTGTGTAAAAAACTTACCTCCAACATCCCCCCAACAACCTCCAGTCACTATAAAATTATGGCCCCTTGTATTAGCCATTTCTGCCCAGGGAAGAAAGTCTCTGGTTATCCACTCAGTCTATGCTACTTATTGTCTTGTACACGCCTGTCAAGTCACCTCTTCTCCTTCGCTTCTAAGAGAAAAGCCCTGGCTCGCTCAGCCTATCCTGCTAAGAAATGCTGACAAATCCAGGCTGCATCCTGGGAAATCTCCTCCACACCCTCTCTAATGCTTCCACATCCTTCCTGTAATGAAGTGACCAGAACAGAACACAATATTCCAAGTTGAAATATACAGTGTAATGTTAGCCACGTTTCCATTTGGTGACCAAACAAAACAACTTTATTTAGAAAACAACTAAGTGGTTTGGATTCAATTTATAGATCTCAACAACACCTTTGTGGTTCTCTGACAATCATGCCCCAGTTGATTCAGTTAATAGTCCATCTGTGACTTCCACCTTCTGCATAATTTAATTGTGTTCTAATAAATGATCGGTTCTACAGGTTGTCAAAGGTGGGATGGGGATTGTGTGGAATGGGGATAAGTGCCAACTACCTATTAAATGAACCCAATAGCGTGCGTCTCAAATAGCCTCTGACAACCAAATCCAGCTCCTGGCCTTCATGTCTGACTTAGTTACTAATTTTCCGGTGACAGGAGAAGAAGCAAAGGCAGGTTACTGGTGCCTTAAAACCAGTGACTTTGGGGAGATGGTGCTCGTCATCCGTGGTTGGCAGCTCATCGAGGAGAAAGAAAACTCTGACCTCAATGTCAATATCACTGCCCTGTGATATGCATTAATAGGACAATTTTTTTTAGGTTAGATAATGAGGACACACAGTCCTCTTTTATTGTCATTTGGTAATGCATGCATTAAGAAATGATACAATATTCCTCCGGTGTGATATCACAGAAACACAGGACAGATCAAGGCTGAAAAACTAACAAAAACCACATAATCATAACATATAGTTACAACAGTGCAAGCAATACCATCAACACACATCAAAGTTGCTGATGAACGCAGCAGGCCAGGCAGCATCTCTAGGAAGAGGTGCAGTCGACGTTTCAGGCCGAGACCCTTCGTCAGGACCATAACTTGATGAAAAGCAGGCCATGGGCACAGTAAAAAAAGTTCAAAGTCTCTCGAAAGTCCCACATCTCACGCAGATGGGAGAAGGAAGAAAACTCTCCCTGCCATGCCTGACCACAGTCCGACTCTGAGTCGTCCGAAAACTTTGAGCCTCCGACCAGCCCAACGACACCAAGCACCGAGCACCATCTCTGCTGAGCGTTTTGACCCCAGCCCCGGCCGCCAGCAGCAGGCAAAGCCGAGGATTTGGGGCCTTCTCTCCGGAGATTCTTGATTGCACAGTAGCAGTGGCAGCCAACCAGGAATTTCAGAAGTTTCTCCAGATGTTCCTCCGTGCTTCTCACGGCTGTCTCCATCAAATCAGAATTGTGCACGGTACCCTATTTAACAAATACGATATCATTTCACCGGACAGGCTGCGCGCGCTGTGTCGCACTGCCATCTTCTCCTCCCGACAATTGTACCATATTACATAGGAACAGGAGCCCCATGACACACACCAGCAGGTTCAGGAACAGTTATTACTCTTCAGCCATCGGGCTCTTAAATCAGAGACAATAACTTCTCTCAACTTCACTTGCCTGTTTACTGAACATCCCCGCAACCTATGGACTCACTTTCAAGGATTCTTCATCTCATGTTCTTGATATTTATTGCATATTTATTTATTATATAGTATTAATATAGCAGAATATAGTATTAATGGTAAGACTCTTGGCAGTGTGGAGGATTAGAGGGATCTTGGGGTCCGAGTCCATAGGATGCTCAAAGCAGCTGCACAGGTTGACTCTGTGGTTAAGAAGGCATACAGTGTATGGGCCTTCATCGATCGTAGAATTGAATTTAGGAGCTGAGAGGTAATGTTGCAGCTATATAGGACCCTGGTCAGACCCCACTTGGAGTACTGTGCTCAGTTCTGGTCGCCTCTGGAAGCCATAGAAAGGGTGCAGAGGAGATTTACAAGGATGTTGCCTGGATTGGGGATCATGACTTATGAGAATAGGTTGAGTGAACTCGGCCTTTTCTCTTTGGAGCAACGGAGGATGAGAGGTGACCTGACAGAGGTGTATAAGATGATGAGAGGCATTGATCTTGTGGATAGTCAGAGGCTTTTTCCCAGGTCTGAAATGGTTGCCACAAGAGGACACAGTTTTAAGGTGCTGGGGAGTAGGCACAGAGGAAATGTCAGGGGTAAGTTTTTTACGCAGAGAGTGGTGAGCGCGTGGAATGGGCTGCCGGCAACGGTAGTGGAGGCGGTTGTGATAGGGCCTTTTAAGAGACTTGGATAGGTACACAGAGCTTAGAAAAATAGAGGGCTATAGGTAAGCCTAATAATTTCTAAGGTAGGGACAAGGTCGGCACAACTTTGTGGGCCAAAGGGCCTGTATTGTGATGTAGGTTTTCTATGTTTTCTATGTATTATTTTTTTCTTTAGTATTTGCACAGTTTATTGTATTTTGCACATTGCTTGTCCATTCTGTTGGGTACAGTCTTTCAAAGATTCTAATATGCTTCTTGTATTTACCGTGAATGCCCACAGGAAAATAAATCTCAGGAATGAATATGGTGATATCTATGTATTTTGATAATACGTGTACTTTGAACTTTGATATTAATATGATTAGATTTGCTATGTGTTGGTGAATAAATTTTACACTGACTTTATCTGACCTGCCCATGTTCAGAATAGAACCTGACAATTTCAGACTTACTCTTAACGGGGTCTCCTCTTGCTACGGACCCCACCTAAACCACACACTCCACACAAACCCTCAACCTCAGCCCTCCACACACCCCACAACTACACCCCTCACCCACAGCACACACCCACAAACCCAAACCATACCCGACACCCAACATCACCAGCTACAGCCCCACACCGACACCCTCACCCCACACTCAGCCTCACCTCCCACCTGCTCACCCACAGCCTCACTCCACGCCTTCAACCCACACCGTCACCCACATCCCTCAGTTGCAATTACAACCACACACAATCACACCTAATCTCACCCCACCCAGATCTACATCTCCCACCCTTACCCCACCCATACACCCTGTAGTGTAGTTAATATTTCAGCAACATTTGAGTAACACTGTAAATATACTGTTTGATTAAACATTCTTTGTACTAAAAAGAAACGAAGTACACACACATCTCAGCTCCGTGTTTTTCTTTCAATTAGTTTTTGAAGCCGGCGAGGAAGTTTTAAAATGAACCTGAGATGACTGCCTACCTGTTAAAGCGCAGGACTTTTTTTTCTTCAAAAAAAAAGCACAGCACACATTTCTTCAGAAAAGGAGGGAGAGATGGTTGAGTTAAAGGAAAAGGCAGAAAAAGGATGAAATTCACTGGTTCACAAACAGTGAGTATGGGGTGATATTAATAATAAATTTTTAAAAAAGTAGAAATGGCTCCATCGGAAAGATAAATGTGTTTGATTGCAGAAAAGATAACTGGCTGACGCATACTGAACAAATTGAGCAATATTTTGCAGCAAATGAAATTGCCATGGGCAATGGCTGTGGTCCTAGTAACCAAGAAGAATGGGTCTGTCAGGATCTGTGTGATTTTAAGGTCACCATCAACCCAGTACTGAAAGTAAATAAATACCCTCTGCAAGGATAGAGGATATCTTTGCAAACCTCTCTGGAGGAAGACACTTCAGCAAAGTGGACTTAGTTGAAGCCCTCTTACAGATGGAGATGGAAGAAGAGTGCGAAGCTTTTCTCATCATAAACATTCATATTGTTTTAGGCTTACTTTTGGAGTAGCATCTGCACCTGTGCTCTATCAGAGAGCTATGGACCAGGTTCTGCAAGACTGCGCAGGCACTCAGCGTTACCTGGACGACATCATTGTTACTGAGGAGGATGACAAGGAACACCTCCACAATCTCAGGACAATGTTAAAAAGATTAGATTATGGGCTCAGAGCACGATGCAGCAAGTGTGAATTCTTTAAACAATCATCACTAACTGTGGTCAGACTATTGATGCACAAAGATTACACAAGTGTGCTGAGAAAATTCAAGCAGTGGTAAATTCTCCAAAGCCAAAGGACATGTCACAGTTGCGGTCCTTTTCAGGGATTAACAGTTACTATAACAGGTTGCTGCCAAACCTGGTTATGGTGCTCCATCCTTGGAACTCATTACTAC